>NC_091826.1:21719375-22063750 GCF_038994185.2 Dermacentor albipictus
AACTGGGCGCCACCTACCGCGTTCCAGTATACGGCGATTTCTCCCGGCGTGCCCCTGCAACCTTCGCAGCAATGCACACATTTAACGGGGCCCGAAAGTTGAGATCCCTTGCGCGATTCTCCTACGCTGCACTGGTGCGGGCGTATAGAACGCTTGCCCGGCATGGCGCTCCCCCCTCCCCCCCCCCCTCACTCGCCCCCTTTCTTTCCCTCCTTCTCCTGGCTGTTCTTCTTCAAACCAGTCTATACGCACGGTCTCCCAACGCGTACCCCTTTTTTCTCGATCCCACGTCGAGTTCGCGTACAGATGCTGACCGGACGGTCCGTCCCAGGTCCGAGCAATCTGATTAATCAGCGCTGATTTGATTAGAGAACGACTGCAACCCGCGCCACGGGGGCGTCGTCCTTCTTTCTGTGTCGCCCCTCCCAGCGTTACGTTGGGGCTCGCCGATGCCCCCCCCCCCCTCCCCCCAACCATCTCCCTCGAGGGAGCATTTATACGGACCCTATGTATGTCTATAGGCCTGCGCCTGTCGTATTGGTGCGCTGTTCAAATGCTACGTTCAAACGATTTCCTATTCTGCTGTTCTTGCTGTGTAGCTGCAGGCTTGCATGCACGGGCTGTACGACCTTGCGTGTCCTCGTTGAGTGCCGCATGCGTGAGCTACGCGGCGAATGATGAAGGAAAAAATGGCGGCTATTCAGATTTTGATGACCCTGCTGATGCGTCTTTGCTGGCCCCTATGATAAGTCTGCCCCCAATGATAATTGCTACAGCATGCACTACAAAACAAAAAGAAAGAAAGGAAAAGCTATTGTCGCGAAGGATTGTATATTGAAGCGGGCTATAGCCGGTACCGATCCATTAGGAATAACAAACACGCACTGACAAAAAAAAAATCAGCGTCTTTGTGCACTTGCGCATGCTATCGCCGATCTAACCGCTTCTCGCCGTTCTAAGGCGCTCAAATGTAGTGCACGGTCGACGTTCGCGCGATATTATCGAAAATCCGAGAGGCTGCAGAATTATCGCAACACTGTATACGTGTAGCCTAAAGCAGGCGTTACTTCAGCTACAGTATCACTCGAATCAGGAGCACCATGCAACAACTGCAACTCTTTGCTTCGAGTGTCATAAATCATTGCGGAGTGTAGCAAGCCGAACGTTTTTTTTTTTTTTTTTTTCATCCTCTCGGATTTCGCCGAAGCTCAGAAATTCAAGACTCGCGAGACCGACGGGTCGTCAACGCGGAAGTCCCAGCCCGTGCGTTTTTTTGGGGGGGCCTACATACACGGTTTCACCGACGAGGCTGCGTACTTAGAGAAAGGTTTTAATTATTCGACGCTTCGTCCACTCCACCCTTGCAATACGCAGACATATAAAAGGCGAGCCTTTTTTTTTTCGCCTTTTCGTCACTTATTCAGCGCACGGAGACACGCGTAGCGCGGATTAAGAGCTCGGGATTAGGGCACGCCTATAGGCCAGATATTGCCGTCGTTGCGTATAGAGGGGATTATCGCTTATCCTTGCCCGAGGGCTGGAGTCTCTCCAGCTTTACTCGCGATGCGTATCTCGACTCAGTAGCGCGTGTGAATGCTGGCACCATCGCCTGCAGCGCAATACGCTTAGTGCGTAATGGAGAAGATGTAGTGTTAAATTTCGCAGCTGGGGTCCCGTGAACTGTTTCTTCTGAAACCGATTTCCTCTCCTATCTTTCTTTTTTTTTTTTCGTTTCCCTGCGATGGTGGCGGTGTGAAAGGGCTGGGCGAACATACGCATGCATTTGCGACGAAATGACCTCCCTGTGTACGGCCTGTAGCGGATAGCAGCGTTGATTTTATTGAGTAAAGGGGTGAGAATCGAATAGAAACTCAAATTGGCCTGTTTGACTTGGTGAAAATGGACTTGTACCTTGCGGCGTACATACGACGGCATACGACTCGAAGCCCACATATAACGGTCTTGACAATTAAAAAAATACGCCTGAAATCGCATACCTTGAAGGGGAGGGGGGGGGGGGAGAAGAAAACGTGTGCCTTAAATTCTAGCACTTAAGCGAGAGAAAGAGGGAGAGAGGGAACCTCTGTTGTCTCGCAGTGGATTACTGCGACAGAAACTTGTGGGAGAGAGACTCGCACATAAAATGCACGTCGTTCCATGTTTCGTTGGACATAATTTTGAATGATGGAGAGGTGCTGCTATGTCTCATAAATTATGAGCGTACAATTTGGTCCCAAGAAAAGCTTATTCAGAAGCACGCAAACATTGTATGTTCGTCTCATCCAGCGATCTGACACGAGCAAATGATAAAAAAAGAAAACTAAAATAACTATGAAAAAAATAATATAAACCGTGGCGTTGCACAGCGCCTCGTTCAGCTGCTCATTGAAAGGAACTACGGCTCCTCTTTGTGAGGATTCTTAAATTAATGCTGTCATTACAGCGCAAAAATATTACTAAGAAGTTTTAGAGCACCCTGCATGATTTACCACAACAGCTTTTCTATGAACGCTTCGGTTTCGGTTTCCGAGAGGTGTATGTCTGCATGACGTCCTGACGCAGAAAGCGGTCACATGGGAGCAGGACATAGTGACGTTTCGACACTCACCCCAACTGGCTCCGTCGTCTACGTGCTGCTATATGCCGAGATACGACTTTGAGGAAAGAGAAACGTCTGAAGATGCTATTGGAGTGGACCGTCATAAACGGGCTAGTAGAGAGAACCAAGGGGAACAAGAGGCGCGAGTCCCCGCTCTGACGCCACTGGAGCAGCTATCGCAGCGCCCCTGTAGATGGCGCTCCGGGTTAACACTCGGTGTTGTTGTCTTGTCTGAATCTTCCTGTGCGTCATGTAGGCCTCAGAGATGCGCGCTCGCTTGGTATTTGCACTGGCTCACGTAATCTTGACTGAAGCCTCCTTGTGTGTCATATGTCTAATTACGAAAGAAAAAAGAATTAAATGAGGCCAGAAAAGACACGATGGTGTGAACCGATATTATACGCAAGAGAAAGCTGTACCACACCGCAGCATATGCAGGGGCTTCACCGACGCCCGTAGTGTATCAGTGCCTTGCTCGCGCAATTTCGACAGCGTGACGCACCTCAAGCGACGATCGATCAACAAGGTCGCGTACGTCAGTAGATCGATGTGAAATAGATACCTAAACACTAGCACTTGCACAAAAAAAGCCTTCTGTTTGGTTTTCGCATGTGTTTTTTTTTTGGGGGGGGGGTGTTTCTACCTAATTTGTGTCGTAACAGGTGACAATGTGATTGCAGCACGTGTGCAGTTTGATGAGCTCTTGGCCCTGCAGCTGCCCGTTGTTCTCTCTGGACTGCGTTGTCTGCTCGCTAGAGAGAAAAGTAGCCTGCACCCTGTCAACCTTTATATGCTCTCTCCACGACACTGTGCTCCTTGCCGTCAATGTCATCACTGAAGCACGAGTTAAAATGGCGGTTGTTCAGCGAAGACAGCAAAATCAGCGTCTCTATGCTCCTCAGACCTGAACACAGCTATGGGACGCTTTGTAAGCTGCTTTAATTGTCTACCGGTATGTTACAAACCTGAAAACCATTTCTTTTTAAATTTTATGCACCACGCTTAGATGCCAGTAGTTGCATCTCCGTGTGCGTGGAAAATGTAGCCATCTCCTCATGTTTGCTATGGTCAAAACTGAACTGCATTGCTTAAACGAACAAATGAAGGTGGAGCTACGTGTATTACGTTACCATGTTGCCGCTGCATGCTCGATTTTCGCGCCTTCTTCGACAAATTCGAAACGTACTTCAAGGTTGCTTTCCGCCGACTGTGACAACGCAGAGGTCTACATCAATTTAGAGTCAAATTTCTCGAACGCGCATGACAGAGAGAGAGAGAGAGAGAGAGAAAGAGAGAGAAGCAAGGAGAAGAAAGACAGCGTGGTAAACCAGACGAGCATCCGGTTTGCTACCCTACACTGGGAGTAAGGGAAAGCGGGAATACAAAGAGGAGAAGAGGGAGGCAGCGAACACTGAGTGCACTTGGGAGGATGCACAGGGGTACTATAAGCGGTCTCTCAAACCGGTGCACTTCAAGTACTGTACGAATAATGCACGAATCACTTTTTGTGCCAGTCACGGAGGTGGCCACGGTTAGAGTTTCTATGAGTCAGAGAATGGCCACGAGTCCAGTCGGTTTAACGCTATCCGGAAAGGCAGGCGTTCGACGTCGTAGGGAGGACAGATATGTGCTCGATGGTTCCCTCGCACGTACCCACAGGAGTCGCACGTCGGTCTATCGTTCATTCTCATACGATAGGAATAAGCATATGTAAACACCACCCCTAGCCACAAGCGGCACAGCAGCGTTGCTTGGCCACGGTAAAGGCCGGCCGTTGTAGCCGTAGCAAGGGGTAAATGCATGTGCAGTCGGCAATTGAATGCGCTTGGTGAACCCCATATAAGGCTTGTGTCTTTTTGCGTGTCACCAGACGAAGTTCCCTGCCTGGTAGCGTCCTTCCTCGCGAAAGGTATTGGGCGCGTCTGGGTGTCTTTGTGGGCGGACCGGGCGGCCCTGTCAGCAGAGCCGTTGCCGACAGTGCCACAGTGAGCAGAAACCCACTGAAAGTTTATGTTGTGCTCAGTTTCCAGAGCACGATGGCACACTTCCCTATAATGTCACCTACCGGTGCTACCCGCCGCTTTCATCGTTCCAGCGAAGCGGATTATAGTGAAAATCAAAGCGTCACGTGTATGGCGGCTGAACTCACTGCCCTCCGTGCTGCTATGAGCTGTCGCCGATGAGCCAGCACAAAAATAGCTCATGTTTTGTGACTCTAAAGCAGCGCTTCACAGTCTCAAGTCTGCCTTACATCGCAGATTCTGTGTGAGTAGAACATGAGTAAACAACTTCCCCGCAGTTGCACATGCACCGGACTTACAATTAAGAAGGAATAGTTTGAGTAATCGCTTCCGAAAGAATGTAGAAAAAAAACGTTGAAGGCAATGTGCAGTATGGTACGCGGGTTCTTAGAAGGCTATGTGTCGAGATTCGGAACACAACGTGTGCCGTCTGCTAGCTGGACATTAGAGTAGTACGCGTCGTTGCCGATTTGGGTTTTGTCTCCTACTGGCTGTATTCCTCGCTGTCTATACGTCTAGATTGCTACACGACTTGAGACTGTAGCTGTACTGGGATCACGGGTAAGTATCTGTCTAGCCTATACGCCACAATTTGAAACGCACCTTATGTGGTTCAGGAACTTTGTTCGATGCTGGGCTTGGTCTTCGGATAGGCTCCGCTGTGCTGCGCGCTTTTAGCGATGCACATGCGCGCAGACCGCTTCCTTACCGCTCCCTATCCTCCCGCGCTTCTCTCATTCCTGCTTATTCTCCGAAGGACCAGCACACGCGCTGCCCGAGACAGCACCAACCACCGCGGGATGACCTCCGCAGCTGGATAACAATTTCATTCTGACTTTCTGCCCCCGGGCCAGTCGATTTTCGGTCCTGGGCCCTTTTCCCGGCCTCGCCATCTTTCTACCGATTATCGGGCACCTTCTTTTCTTTGCTTTTCTTTTCGTCTTCGCTTTCCCGTCTCTTTATCTTTCAAGTGTACTGGAGCCCGGAACGGTTCCGTGCGCAAAAAAGCTCGAGCGTGAAGAGCTCTTGCCAAGGGAAGAACGAGGCTTAAAGAGAATGTATGTGACGGCGAGACACTTTTGTAGACGGCTCTGGGGGCCGACTTGCGATTTCGCCCGCGCATGTGCGTGTGTGTGTCCACGTCTGCTTAGCAAGAAGGACCGTAAGAGTACGCATGCAAAAAAATCAGGGGTGGAAACAAGGAAAGACAGTTTGGTAAACGAGAGAGAATGCGGTGAGATGGCCTTTCAAGGAGTTCGCGTGCTGCAGAATTTGCCAGCGTGGCAGGAGGTTCCAGCAGAATGAACCGAACGAGACAGTGCAGGTGTGTGCGTGTGTGTGTCTTTATTCTTTTTCTTTTGTTGGTAGGACCTCTCCTTCGGAGAGACGAGATGAGAAAATGGCGACTGGCAGGGCCTGCAATAAAAAGATGAATGCTCTGGAGAGAGAGAGTTGGGAAGGAGCGAAATTGGGAGTCTGACGTTTTGTCGGTCGCACAACGTAAGCAAAATTGTCCTACAGTAGCAAGAAGAGACACGGTCGGATTGACCAAGGGCGGCAGGCTGCTAGCTGCACGTAGCAAAGATTATTCCATAGTACCAGGCGTCGTTGCATCTGTCGTGCCTGTTCTCGATTCTAGAGCTATCCGCTTCCACGATGCTTTTTATTTTCTTTGCTCGTCCAAGATCCGGCCACGCCCTATATACTGGCTGCCGATGCCCTGATGTCCGTGTAGCCGTTATTTTTGCGTTATTATTCGGATTATTACTTTGACCTTTCTTTTTTTTCTGCGATGGTTGTTGCCAGCCTTTCGCGATCAATGTCCTTTTCAGATCGGATCTCCCGTTCGCGACTTTTTTGAAGAAAATGGAACGCGCAGAACGGTGTATCGCTTTTGTATTCCTTTCCCCTGTAACTATTTTTTTTTCTTGCGTTTCCCCTGTTTTTTTTTTTTTTCTCAGCGGAAAAACGGCGCTCTACCACTTATGAAGCAAAACATCAATACGTGCGAGCTTTCTAGGAAACAGTTTTTTCTTTGACTCTTTCCCTTCCGATTTTCCTTTCCTTGCTTCCTTTTTTTTTTTTTACCGCAACCACAAATTCTTTACTTATCCTTGCGGACCCCGTTTCCATCTTGCAACGCGTTGCACTGTGTATAGTAGCCTTGAACGTGTGCCATCCCTCCGTCCGTCCGTCCATCCGTTCGTCCGTCCCTTTTTTCCAGAGGCACCCCATGCAGTGAACCACTATGAAAAAAAATAATAATCATAATAAAGAGAGCGAAAGAGAGGCACGAAGAACTACAGAAGACGACGACACAAGGCGCAGTCTCCTATATAGATCTCAGTCCGTGTCCTTTCGCGCTGTTTCTTCGAATAATGGATTCACACCAACCATGCTATAGCCTAGCTCTCGATTCGGTCTCGATGCGAACATTTTTTTCGTCATTTTCCCGGAACGCCTCTTTCTCCTTCGTTATTTCCATATTCCCCCTTTCTTTTTTTGCCTTTTTGGTCTCAGTATTCCGTCTGCATGCCTTTCGCTTCCCATTTCGATTCTCGGTTCCACCGTCCTGTCAAGTTAACTGTAGCGGCCCCAAGCTTCTACGCGAGAAGGGAAAAAAAATTCTTCCAATCTGCCATGATTGTTCACCCAAATTTCCAATTGTACCCGAAGGCCCTCCGGGGCCGATCTGTCGTGGACAACCTCGGGTCGCACTTTTATTTCATTTTTTTCCCTCTACTACCTCTCTCTCTTGCCCGGTTCGTAAACGCGGCTTTTGTTTCCTTCTCCCCACTTCCCTTTCTCTCTGGTCTCTCGAAATAACCGACTCAATCTACACAGCAGAACGAAGGTTAGTGAAAGAAAAAAAAAAGGGGGAAACGTTCATGGCCAAGACGAAGCGGAAACATTGAACCGGGCCGTTTCATTTCGGGTTAGCAGTGTGTGCAGCACGACTGTATAGCGTAATGATGAAGTTCGAATCTCGCTCACTTAATCTTCGAGGACGTACAGGTTATGGGCGGCAGTGCAGCTTAGTGTGTTCCTGAGTCCTGGGGTTTCACGTGCCCCCCCCCCACCCCACCCCCACCCCCAAAAATCTTTAACATCGCCCCAACGCACGGGACACTAGCGTTTTTTTTTTTTTTCATTTCGCCCTCCCATCGAAATGCGGCCACTGCGGCCGGGATTCGATGCCGCGACCTCGTGCTTAGCAGCGCAGCACCAAAGCCCTACCTAAGCCCCAACGGAGGGTCAGCGCAGTGTTGTCAATGGTTTGTGCCTTTCTCGAGTTTCATTGCACTTTCACTGAATATTATTCGATGTCAAACGAAAGAGCACCGAATACAATCGGTCCCGCTTGGTGCATCTTCGTGCAAAAACACACCCGCGTGCTTGGGTTCAGGTGCACGTTAAGGAACCCTAGGTGGTCAAAATTAATCCGGAGTCCCCCACTACGGCGTGCCTCATAATGATATTGTTATTTTGGCACGTAAATAAAGCCCGTAATTACATTGTGTTTCTCAAAAAAAAAACGTTCTTCTTGTGGAGTTTAGTATACTTGCACTCAACGTTCCTTGCATCGGCCTACAAGCTTCTAGAAAATATAAGGCCTCCGCTAACTCGTATCACCGCAGACAAAGTATACCGAGCATTTGAGCGTGAACTGGAATTTGCATCGCGAAGCACGATGTCCTGCCGCGCGGCGTTTCTCGTTTCGTAAAACGTTACCCGTGTAACTTAGGAAGCTCGGCAATGGGCTACTGCCGCCTCGCCCTTTCTCTATTACTCAGGATTAATGAGACATCGAGCGGCTCATTCCTCCTAAGTTCGTGCCAACCGAAACAACAAAAAACAACGACGAAAGCACAAAGAGCAGGCAGTTCGCATGGCGAGCGCCCGTGCTGTAGGTGCGAAGCAATTTGCTTCCTAATGTCAGCTCTCCCTGCGTGGTGCCTCACCTCCTCCACCACTGCACTCCTCGTTGTATTGTCTTTTTTACATCGCAGGCACAGTTCTTTTGTGTGCTTTCTTTTAGTGCAGGGGCAGCAGTATAACCAGGCAGCAGAACTACCCGGCCGAGAAAGAGCGTATACCGGAGCGGCAGCGTGTCGAATTTAGTCGTCGCTTTGTGTACATAGCTGTCGAGATTCTCGATTACCCGTCCACAAGAGGGCGACACATCTTTTTCGCCATCCTTGCGACCCCCCTCCCCGCCCCCCCCACCCCGTTTTTGTCCACCATCTTCTGTTTACGCGATGCCTTTTATTTTTGCCCGTGCGCTGTTTGTCCTTTCACGCCGCGTCGCCGCCCGACACCAACGCAAGGTGGCGTCACGCGGGGTGTGGGGACTCGGGAGGGAGAGAGGGGGCAGCCCATTGTTGTCCGACGGCGGCCACGGAACGCAGCTGTTTTCCGGGGTATATAGAGAAGGGGGCGCGTCGGACGCACCACGGTGGGGCGCCTCGGCGTGGGCTTATACATTCTGCGTCGTCGTACCCCTCGGTTCATCTCCTTCCGTTCGGCTTCCCAGTTACCCCCCTCTAAGCACCCGGCCCGGCCTATTACGCCCCTGTGGTTCACCGACACCTCCCTGGGACGCGTTAGGCACCTATTCATGCTTCTTTTTTTTTTATTCTTGTTCTTTTCGTAAAGCAAGCTTTGGTGCCGGGACGGTCCTTCACTGAAGCTCGTGCTCTCCGTTTCGCCCGCGGAGTCTGTAGGCAGGTATAATATTGCCTCTTCATCGTATTAGCACCGCAGCAGGACTGGCGTTCACTTGCAAAAAAATAAATTCATGCGGGACGTTCCGTCGCATCTCAGCAGGGTGTCTGCTGAAGACAACATAAAGTCAAGCGGGAGACAAAGGAACTTCGAAAAACTGCCAGCAGAATTGAGGGAGACGCGACAACAAAACGCAAGGATACGAGACCCGGCGTTGGATGTCGCTGTTACGAGTTTGTTTGTCTCGTGTCCCTCGATTCCTCGGACGGTTTCTTTCACGGCTGTCTATCAGGCTACTTAGATTTGGAACCTGCTGCAATTTTTCAACTACGACATTTGTAGAGGTTGTTCTACGAACAAGATGTTCGAGCGCCGACCTGGCTGTCCGTCGGTGCACAAGGCTCTGAAGGTACCATTGTGTACCATATTAAAGATTGACTTTGCCCATTATAGATTGACCACGTGACACTTTGCGTGCTTATGCTTCGTTTCGTTTTCCTTCATTGGTGGCAAATATCCACTGCAAGGGCTTGACAAAGATGCGTGTGATAGTAAGAAAGAAGTTCTTACTAACAGACACGAAAAATTTCGGGACGAAATGACAGTTAAACCTCTCTTTTCCTTTTCTATCTTTCTGTTCTCTCTCTTCTCAATCCGTGCCTGTGTCGGGTAGCCAACGGGACCTGCCTGTGTCGAGTATCCCTGCCTATCCTGATAGGCAGGGTAGCCCTGCCTATCCCTGCCTGTGTTGGGTAGCGAACTTTCGGTCACCCTGCCAACCGGCATCTCCGGATATTCAGTGCGCTATCTCTCTATTGGCTATCATAGCACGCGACCACTCTGCTGAGACGCATTTTCATTAAGATTCAGTGTAATCACCGTCGCTTTGCAGTCCAGCCTCGTAAAATCTGATCGCAATAAAGAAGTGCTCAGTCATGCGTTGCTGTCCGTGCGCTCGATCCGTGCACGTGCCATCTGCTGCAGAGAAATGTCGCTCATCTCCGCTCGGAGATGTATGCACGGATATGAATATTTACGCTCAGAAGGATGCGCGCAGGGTGGTGCTTTAATAGATCGGTTGTCGCCTGTGCTGTCCAAGGGTGCAAACTCCCCTTTAGCAGCGACAGAAGCAGACGCTCGCCACTTATTCGGGACCTGTCCCGGAAGGCTGCCGTAGATTACAATCGGAAGGCTGCCGTAGATTCCTGCAAATGGGCCATCGCGGGTCGCGTTTTCATGTTTCCGCTGCAGGAATGTCAGTTTTCCATTGCGAAGTTCACCGTGCCCGTATGTAGTAACCTCCCTACTATAAGTAAGAAACACTGGGGAAAGCAAACGAGGTCATATCTTCCCCTTGTGCTGGTTGCTTAGTATTCTTTGTCGTGTAAATATTCCCATAAATTTAGTATTATATGTCTATCCCTGCCACATGTGTGCACCTGTGCTGTTTACTTTGTTTAAAATCTAACACCGTGCAATTCACATCAAATATTTTTTAACTACATTCAGGTGAATGTGTCGTTGCGTTTTACATTCCCTTGTAGAAGTGTAGTCTACTACATCTTTATGTGCTTTGTTCATATGTCTGTTCATTGTATAAAATTATTTATTTGTGTGATTTACTCACGGTCCTCCACGGCAGGACATGGGCAGGAACCACGTCAAGCTACTGCTGTTGTCGTTTTCATGCGAAGCATATTACGAGAGCTCAACCCAGCTCCTCAGGCGCGGCGGTGTCGCCTTGAATACCACGTGACACCGTGACGTCACGACAGAGGAGAAGTGGCTTTGGCTCAACTCTTGCAAGATGGGCTGGGTAGGAATCGAACCAGGGTCTCCGGAGTGTGAGATGGAGACGCTACCACTGAGCCACGAGTACGATGCTTCAAAGCGGTACAAAAGCGCCTCTAGTGAATGCGGTGTTGCCTTAGAAACGAGCTGTTGCTAAGGCTCAGGCGTCCGTCGCTTGCTCAGGCGCACATTTCGTTGCCGCGCCGAACGCTGCGTTGCTCGACGCTCACCGCGTCCAATGCGGGGCGTCCAAGGCGAAGCAGAGTAATCCATGAGTTGTTTCTTCGTCTAGCCGAACCAAATATAGCCAAGCAACAGCAGTTCACCAGGCTAAACAGTGGTTCAACAACTAAAATAAAGGCTAGTATGCTTCGCATCCTGGGCTTAACCTTACCTAAGCCACAGCCATTTTTTTTGTTCCTATCCAAGAGCTTCGTGTTTTTTCTTCCGAAGAGGATGAAATGCAAAAGTAAAGGAGCTTCAATGCGTATTTACACAACGGTGATCTAGGATCTACAGCGCACCTCAATCCTTCATCAACCGCATCTGAAGCGTCGTGGCGAAGCACTGTCGATTAGAGCGCATCACTGACGCGGTTTAAAGGCCTGTCGATTTCTCAGCGAAGCGCCTACAGGGAGCGTTCTTGCGATGTCGCGGCTGCCGTACTAACGTCATATCTACATCTACCGCAGCACTGCTGGAGATAATAGAGAGTATTAGAGAGTTCTACGTTGTAACAGAGAGTTCTAGCTTGTCCTCAATGTTCTTAACCGTTCGTGGTTTACCGGTTTAGTGGAGCGGTGTACGGACGCATCAACGATGGCAGCACCATCCTGTGACGCAGAATTCAATCAGCGGGCGCACAAAGCAAAGCTGCAGTAGCCCATGACCGCATTCTACTATATGTACCATATTCAACACGGTTTAACAGTGGGTAGCGACATGCACCTTAACCCGCTGTCTGTTAGTGATTTTCCTTTGACGAGAACACTCCCGCGAGGTAAAAAAAAAAATTCAAACGTATAGTAGTTTCACAAGCGTTACAAGGTGTAACTAGCAGTTTTACCGCTGCAGTCCACGGCTCCGGCAACCAGTGTTACCATTCTGGATATTGTCGAGATCCGCCATTTTGTCAGCTCTGATTGGCCCAGAGGGCTGCTGCAGACTATCTGATTGGCTCAACGTGCCGCCATTACAGTATTGGTGAATGTGGCGGAGTTCGACGAAGCCCACAATAGTACCCCTGGTAAACAGCAACCGGCAAGATGTTTGGAGGCAAGCGAAAAACTCTCTAATGCACAGCTTTTGACCACATTCCGTTCGCGCAACACTATGACGGCCTCAACGACACCATCTGTGTACCCTTTATAAGTTGAACTCGTTTATCTGTTGCTCTAACTGATTACATAAAAGCAAGTTACGCCTAGGCGACAGCGTCTGTAAACATAAAGAATAGCAAAGGAAGATCAGAGAGGAAATGCGAGAATCCTAAAAACCCGACCGCATGACCGTTCAGGTCCGTCCGTGGCTGGCTCCAGACGCGTCGCCTGTCTGCAACGCGACCTCAACTTTCTCGTCGTGGCACAGTGGCTTATTCACGCAAACAGGCATGTTCCAAGCTTCCGCTGCCACCTTCTTTTTCTTTCTTTAACCTTTAGCATACATGTACGCTCGTTCTAAACTTGTAAAATGTAAAGCGTATAGGATGAACGAACTGCAAAAAGAGGCACGGGGATGGATAACGCGTTCCCTTCATCTCATTGGTGTGTGTGTGTGTGTGTGTGTGGTAAGGGGGGGGGGGGAGGGGGGGGATGTCGCCCTCTTCGTCGGGCTGGGCGTCGTTACAGCTTTACTCCCGTGCAAAGGCCGCTGCCATTGTGTGCCGCGAACGCTGAAAGGTATGATGTCAGCGTTGACAGACCCTCCCGCTGGTTTTTTGTCACGCCGTGTGCGTGAGAGCTTACACAGCCTACCGCGGTACTGTAAAAGTGGGGGGGGGGGAGGGGGTGTTGCTTCAAGAGGCGTATCGTATACGTGAGGTGCACGCGTACAGGGACCGCCGCATTCAAGCTTTCGAGAGCGACAAATTTCGCAGTTTTTTTTTTCCGAGTCCGTGGTTTCACGCCGTTGTTAAAGACCGCACGAAATATCCGCCTACCCTATTATACCGTGCGCTGCAGCTATACCTTCTCTTCACTTTTTATTATTTCTTTTTTCTCGGCCGCGGTCTGTTTGCATCGGCGGGTGGTCGACGCGGTCTAGCTGCAGGGGGCTCGGTGTTTGCCCACGGTGGCGAGGACATCGCCTCCGCCCACCAGACACTCATTCAAGGCGTGTTTATTAGGCCGCACCACTTGGACAAGTGCATTTCCTCCGCGCTTTATGCGTCGAGTGTCTGTTATCTGGTGGCAGCCCCATCGCTGTGCCGGTGATTCTCAGACGAGAGGATGCGCGTATACATCCCAGGCCCGAAAGATTAGACTGTGAAGTGCTCGCGCAGTGTTGGGCATCGCGAGACCGTTTCCAGCGCGCATTTGGGTGCGAACTCTTCACATGGATCAGATATTTCCGGCTCGACTCTGCAGCTCAAGTTTGTGTTATCTTCGATTGCGCATGCGTGCGAGGAAGTGCTGGCGCGTGTCGGAAGCATTGAGTCATCCGATTCTCAAAGCGGAACGCCTTCACGTTGTGTATACGTAAAGTATTCACTTAACAGGCGGGCATTGTTCTCCCACGGAGAGCCTTTCCTGAAGAAACAATAGCTTGGCTTCTACACTTCGGCATATGTGGCAGGCAGGGTTGGTTTGTTATGCACGATGCCTACCACTTGAAGCAGTTGCCGCAAGGTGAACTTATTTCGTCGCTTTTCGACGTAGATCCAGTAACAATGCCATAGTTACCGGCAACTAGAACGGCGAACAGAACCAGACACAGAAGACCACAATGGAGGCTGATCGTTAAGCAGTTTAATATGAAAACTATAGTTACAATGAGCCTACTTTTCGTCTGATGCACGAAGCGACGTAGCGTCGACACATATACGAATGAAACACGAGCGAGAACAAACCTGTGTAACAATCACTTGCGACTGACTACATGAAACCGAAGCGCATTCGTAGGCACGCGAAGTACAGACAATTTGTGGCACCCGCCTTTTGGGGGCACCGCGCGTAGCTGTCGCATCTGTCGCCTTGTTGCCTTTCCGCACGAGCTCTTCTTAAGCACGGCTGCAGCGCGGAAACGCAAAACGCTAAAACCTATCGCGACGCGGTGCGTGTTGGGCCAATGTTTTCTGGCTTCAAGTGTATCTTCAAGTGTACAGGCTGTTAACACAGGCCCACGAAACTCTACACTTACTAAGTACCCTTTTGTATTCTTACGTAAATGCCTGCACTACAATGTCTACAGACCCTTCTAACCCACTCCTGTAAAAATCCCTGATGGGATTGACAGTATCACAAAATAAATAAATAAATAAATAAATAAATAAATAAATAAATAAAATATCCGGAACGCTCCCTCCTAGTTGTCTCCTACACATCCATGTACTGTATATACTTGGCGAAAGCGGCAGTGGGTAAAGTTTCGGTTTTCTTCGTCTCCTAACGAGGATGACGCGTAGTTGAGGAGGCGGTTTGAGGACACGACGACAAGAGCAGCGGCCGCGTAATGACAACGGCCTACCGCGAAGGGAGGACGGAAATGGGAAACCCAATTTCGAGCTTTTAACTGCCGTCGCACGCAGTTATAACTCGGACACAGGGACTTGCGCGACCCTTCGGTAAGCGCGAGAGACCCAACCAATATCACCAGGAGGCCAACCGTGCGTCCTATATATAGACCTAAAGGCGGGAAACCGTCCTTTCAAACTTATGAAAGCCCTTTATTAAAGCGACGTGTAAGAGCGGTGAAGGGACGGGCCGGTCGCGGTTTCCGTGTCGCGTCGTCAGATGGCGCGATACGAGTTACGCGGCATCCCATTATGTCGGCCTGATGGGCTGTCACTAACGCGGACCGATCCGACGGCCCCCTGGTGCGAGCCCGGCGAACAAGCATCACCACCACCGCGGTGCGCTAAACGGCGAACTAGCGCCTGCGTTCTCTCATTGTCGACCGACTGTACCTACACATAGGTGGCGGGCGCGTCGGCTATTTTAGGGTAGGTGGCGCGTCATTCGTCGACCGGGTTGTCTGTCGCGCGTCCCACTCTGACGCGTGCTTTGATCGGTAAGCCCCCTAGGGCGAAAGTGTAAGTTGCGGCTCACGCTGCACTTTTGCGTTTCTTTCTTTCTTTCTTTCTTTCTTTCTTTCTTTCTTTCTTTCTTTCTTTCTTTCTTTCTTTCTTTCTTTCTTTCTTTCTTTCTTTCTTTCTTTCTTTCTTTCTTTCTTTCTTTTTGAGCGTCAGCAATCTTTCGTCGCCTGCTGCCTTTCCCTGTCGCTTCTCGGACATCTAGAACGAGCAGGCCGACATTGACGCGCAAGCAGCCAAACGTGCGGCAACCGCATTCAGCTTCTTAACGCCGTTTCGACTCTGCAGAATGGCTTCACGCAGGGTTTTGCGGCCGTTTTTCGCACAAAAGTGGGCGTGTGCGCATGTACGCACGGAGCGGTGTGCTGCGAGTGTTGGGCTGTTCGTTTACCGATCGTTAGACGCCGCAACCGCGCCGTTGGGGGGGCGGGGTTGGTTGTGGAATGAAAGGAGGCGAACTGGGCCTCAGGTGTGAAATCTTTGGCTTTTCGAGTCCGGTGGAGCGAAAGGACAGGCGTTTATAAACATGTAAAAAGGCGTCATGAAAAATGATAAAGGCCGCATGAGACGCTCCTGCGGCTGGCACATCTTTTGCAACGGCCGAATGATATCGCGAATGCGATCGTCGCAATCACAGCGCCTCTTGGTGTGCCTGATCGCTTTTGCTCATATTGAAAAGCAAGCTTATACCAGCCTTTAGATAGCCTGTTGCACGGTTCTCAGCTCACCGTCAGAGGCCACTTCCCCTTCAAATTAACTTTAGCGTGATGCAGATGTCTACTACTCCACCTCTGCGAAAAAAAAAAAATAAAAACCGAATGCCTCAGCCGTCGAAATCGTTTGTCATTTCTTTTCTCTTCTTTTTTTGCATATCCGTATTACTTACCATCAGCAGGAAGATAGTAATATAGAGGGCCGTACTATGGTCAAGTGTATATATTTTTCTCGATCTTGCCTCACCAGTCCCTTGTTGTCCAAATCCGCCCCCCTTTCCTTTTTTCTTTCTCTTCATTTTCTCCTCTTGCGCTGTCCTTAGGTTTGCTTCTCTGGAGCACAGACTGTAGACGGGTAAGGGCTTCAGTCAGGCGCATATTAGCGGCGTTAGTCTTGACCCTTTTCGTTTTCTCTATGAAAACTGAAGAATTTGGGAGTAAATAAAGAAAAAGTAGATACGAGCCATAGTTGAAATCAGAAAATAAAGACAACGACAACAATTACGACAGCAACAAACATCCAGCATGCTATGCCCTGCAATATTTGTTCGCACTATTACAGAACGGTGCTATTAAACTGTTCATTAAAACTTTTAAAATCAGACCGGAATATACGGGGCGTTTTGTTTTATAGTTAACAGAATCTTCACAAGTCACTCGTGACATGTAGCCCAATTCTACTGCTCGAGCTAGATTACGCTCAGAGGCAGACATTATTCTCACAAAAATATGGACGGCAATATTTGCTTAACTAACACGATATTGCTAATCCACTTTCAAACTAGTTACTTTACGCCGCATAGCGTAATTTACAGAATTGTAGCCGGTGACCTTAAAGTCCTATTCACTTGGAAGGAATTCTGAGGATGACGCCAATTGGGAGATGTGCGTTTCCAAAGTTTGCGACGAAATGCATTGGTGTTCCAGTAACTTTTGAGCTTCACTGCATAAAAAGGCGTTTGCTAAAATAACCGAGTGGAACAAGAGCGCATGTTTACGGCAGGTTTGACTGCGCTTATCTCTAAACTGGTACTAGTTTTAAAATTCGTTTCAAGCGGATGTGCCTTGTGAAATCACTGCAGCTTAAGTCCGCATGTACAGCAATGTACGCGCTAAGGCAATAATTTGGAAAATTAATTAGCGAAATTTTGTGAATTAGTCAGGCATGCGTATTCATTCCCAGTGTATAAGTAATGTATACCTCTTCGAGTATTCCACACTGTAAAAAAATTGCCCTCACTATACGGAGGAATTGCAGGTAAAAATACAGAAAATATGTCATTTTTTTTTCAAAAATACGGCAAAAACTTCCGTTAAAATACGGAAGTGCTCCCCGTTTAAAGTTTTACGGACGTTTCACCCGTAATATTGCAGTGGCCGTACTGTCTTGCACGAAACAGACAAAATTCCGTTTATTCGTTGTGTGAACATCCCTTGTTTTCTCTCTTTATTATTATTTTTTTGGCAAGGAATGATATACACGTTGTCTGAGTGAGCGCTTATTGTACTCATAGAATTTCGTCCAACAATATCTTATTGAGCACGCGAACTGTACGCATCATGAAGAGACGGAGCTACAAATAAAGTGTGAGAGCTAGCCTTCTACTAAAAGCTGCAATAACCGACCGTATATTTAAATATGCGTTTTCCTATACCCTCTACCCCATGTCGCTGTTGGCCGCGCATACAGGTCTTGTGACGATGACCATATGCGCATGTGTTGCAATGTTTTTACATTATTTGATGTCAGCGCTTTACAGTTAATTATACAGTACCTAAGTTTAAGTGAACGAAGAGCGGTGGGCATACGTGCCAATGCAAGAAAACTTGAGCCGCTAAGGAGCTGGCGCACTGGAAATGACATTGGTGCTCTACGCAAAATATTACGCGCACTATAAATCATTACCGAAACGCAGGGAGTGGTATAGTAACCGCAATTGCGTTTACATTTAGCAACAAATGGTCTCGAAGAGAATTGGTGGCCTAGAGATCGAAGTACTACGGCCAGATGAAATGTTCGAAATGTGAGAAACAATTAAACCAAAAGTGAAAGGGCTTTATTGAACTGTGCAGCATAGTTGGTTACAACTGCCCCAGCATATCTCATTCTGTCAATAACTGTCCATTCATTGACGCACCACGATTACGCGTACACCTCAGTGTTCATGCGCTGTTACTCCTTACGGTGAGATGTAGTCGCAAGCATTTGGCGCTTCGTCTTGAAACAAGACCGGCGAGCACGCACCTTCTTGTACGGCAGAATAAAGTTCGCGATCATGAACCGGTATGTGCGTAAACTGCGTGAAGGGGACCGAAGTTGAGGAACCCAGTACTGTGGATACTAAAAAGAAAGAAAGAAAGAAAGAAAAAAAAAACTCCCAGTGCTGAGTTCGTGTACTGATTCAACCTTTCTTCTTTTGACCCAAAGTGCAACACCATTTATTCCATGAGGTTTTTGTTCTATCCATGGGAAAAAGTTATGACACAACTCATTATTTACACGTTCATTACATGCACCAACCAGCGCAAATTACCACTGCACTACGGCTTAACGACGCACTGCAGTGCACTGCACTGCAACACTGGGGTTTGCTACCCCATGGTAGCAAACCAGACGCTCGTCTGTTTGGCCTCCCTGTGAAGCCATCGGCTCCTCCTTCTGCGAGGATAGGTGGGGCTGCGCCCTTGGGCAGCCCCGAACTCAACGACCAAACCCTGGCCGTCCAGAGTGCCCGCGATCGGGCCGTCAAGCTCGGCTTGGCGGTCCCTACGTGGGACTAGCCGGGTGGCGCGGGGTCTCCCCTGCGTCTTCTCTGGACCGAAATAAGGTTACTTCACTCACTCACTCACCTCCCTGCCTTTCCTCTCTTTGATCTCTCTGTCTATTTCAACAAAACGCACTACCTTGCGGGAGAGAAAGAGTTCTCCTCTTTCGGAGCTAAATTATTTGTCGAGCAACTATTTTACTGTCGCAACAAGTACAGCGTAAATGCGAAAACGAAACCGATTTTGTTTCGTTCTTCGTGCTCACGGAATTCGGCACCAGGGGGCACCGCACGCTGTGCTTCCGATCCAACGAGCGGTCGGCAAAGACACGGGCGCGTAGTCAACCGGGCGTTATCGTTTTACGTCGTAAAAAAATTGTTTGCCGTAATCATGTCTTGATTAGTACTCAAGAGTGGAGCGAGGCCCCAAGGAACAGAGATCGACGCATCGTGAGCGAAGAACAGAAGCGATGGATGGTTATACGTTGCTTGGCGCTTGACTCTTGGCGTGTTCAAATTTGTCGTGTTGCTGTGAGGTGTAGGCTTAGGTGCTCGCCATTGACCCGTCATTGCGCGGGAAAATTTGTGCTGAATGTGTTTCCCTTCGTCTACAAAACCCTGCGCGCTGCGGCATCGAAGAAGTTGTTCCGTGTTCGGCTGCACGTATGCGCTTGGATACGCGATATTCTGCGGCCTCAACGGATGTTCCAACAGTCTACGGGCGCTCCTAACTTGCTCATGAGGTAAGCCCGTTGTAATTTTATTTGTTTGTCGTACGTGTTAAAAATGGCGTGCAGTGAGCCGGCGTCGCGAACGTAAATATTGTTTCAAAAAGGCCAGTAAGCAGTGACTTTGGGCAGGAATGACGCATGAATTTGGAAAAGGGATCGCCGATCATTTCAGGTCGCTTCCGTGGTAGCGCGATCGGCTCGATCGCGATCGAAATTTTCCGCGTGAGGCCTATAACCGTTAAAGCGCGTTAAAATGCAGAATAAAAGTGCCTTCAGTTGCGCGCATAACTTGTGTTGACGCTTGTACTGGCTTGAGAGCGTACTGTATCCGATTATCTAAACGTTATTCGCCGTGGTTGCTTAGTGGCTATGGTGTCGGGCTGCTAAGCACGATGTCGCGCGATCGAATCCAGGCCATGGCGGCCGCATTTCGATGGGAGCGAAATTCCCGTGTTCTTAGATTGAGATGCACGTTAAAGAATTCTGCTGAAATTTGGGCCACCCCAGGTGGTCTGAATTTCCGCAGTCCCCCGACTACGGCCTGCCTCATAATCGAAAGTGGTATTGGAACGTAAAACCCGATCAGTAAATAATTTTATTCATCTAAATGTTCGAGCTAATAGCACTCGTTTACTAAGTGTGACAGTTACTCTCTTGCTTGCATGCGCTTTTTTGTTGTAGTGACATAAAAAAAAAATATCTCTGCTGTGTCTTTCCTTGGTGCTATTGCTCACAGTGAGGCAGCACGTTTTGCTTCGAGTGATGTGTGGGCAGTTAAGACATTCGTGCCAGTAAGCTGACTGTAAATGTTTTATCGATTGCAGAAAAATAAAAAAATGGACATACCAGATAAGCAAATGAAATCATGATAGGCTCGATTTCTTAAATGATTCAGTTGTATTGCTAAAGCGGAGAGTAAATATGCATGAAAATAAGATGTCTTGATACTTGGGAGACCTAAGTTGCCGTTGTTCTGCTGGAGCTGAGAAGACGTCTGCTGCCAGCCATGGGTCCAGGTCTCAAGTTACCGGAATATTGGTGCCCTCAAAAAAAAAAAAAAATCTCTCTCGGCATTTTTTTTTATCTGAATAATGGCCATTTAGTTAGCTACGTTGGTGGTCACTATTAGTGACGTTGAAGTGCTGGTGGACAAGCACCCCTTCTGTATTACAACTTGAGAGAGTGCAGCTGTTGCAAATGCGAATATGTTATAAGCCAAATTTGGTTCTCCCGAGTTAATATATTCATGCAGCTGCAGCTTAATGAGTAGGTTTATGCGAAATACTAAGGGCGTTTTTTTTAAAATCTGCTAACGTTAGATTAGTACAGCCGGTAAATCTGTATCTGTACTTCAAGCAGGTAAAGTTAAATGTACATTGCCTACAATATGCGACATTCACAGGTGCAACTCCAGATATTTCTCTCTCTCTCTCTCTCTCTCTCTCTCTCTATATATATATATATATATATATATATATATATATATATATATATTATCAGAGACGTGACGAACGGTGGGAAAGGGGGCACAGCTACATCGACGACACAGACGCTCTTTTTCCAACCAGTTTCGGGTTCAAGGAGCCTGCCAAGGTTAACCAATTGTTCGCGTAGTGCCCACATGAACTCCGCTATTCAAAATTTGATCGTTGGGATAGGTGTTGTCGAGGACGGGCCCCAAAGTACTCAGGCCCTGTAGCCACCTATTCTTGATAATTAGAATTTAATTACCGTAACTTCACTAATTACGCGCGCAAGTGCGGAAGTTGCTCTGTACCTAGAGGCTGCCAATCCGTACACTCGAGTGGTAAACGTAACGTTACCGTGACTCATATTCGTCTTATTCTAAAAATATGGTGCCGGTAAAAAAAAGAAATAAAAGAACAGCCTGTATGTACGCGTTATGAATGTGGTAGCGTGAATCCCCACCTAACGCAAGCAACGCCAGCAGTAGAGTGGTGGATTCGAGGGACAACCGTGCTTTGCCTTCTTACGCATGCGAATGACGCGAGCGCTAATTTTCTGACGGAAAGAAAGCTCGAAAGGACAAAAACAACGAAAGAGTCACCCTCTGCGACTTCGTTCCTTTGCCTTTCATCATCGCCGGAGCGATAAAGACCGAAGAACAGCGCGCGGCAAGTCAAAGAGAAGACGCCCAAAACTGAGGCTGCGTGAAAGGGGGCGAAGCTGCGTGCGTAAACGTTATTGCAGCGCTGAGAAATAAAAAAAAATAAAAAAGGAGTTAAAGAAAAAAAGGAAAGGAATAACGAATGCACGACGGGGCACGGGAGATGTTGAAAGGAGCGAAGAAAACCGGCGCGCCGTGCAAAAAACGCTAACCCTTGTGTGTGTATATAGGTGGCGAGTAGGTGGCGCTGCTGCCGGAGCGTCACAGAATCCGTGCACCACTGTGGAGGTTACGAGGAGCGCGCGGTTGACAAACGAGAGTTCAGGAAAGCGGTGCGTGCGCAGTTTTGTAAGGCGGAATTCATTTGTTGTGCTCTCGTTTCTTCTGTTGTCATTCCATTTCACGTCAGTTCACTTTGCTTTCAAGTTTAACGTTCCTTAATGCGATATCATTAAAGTGGATGCTCTCCGGAACCTTCGTTGATGGGAAATTGCTTCCGTTCATCGATTCAGTCTTCCTTATTGCTAGCATCAGTGGTGTGCGTTACGTTTTGCCTCCCTCGCCGTTACTTCTTAGTTCCGTGAAGTTGGCTATCCTCAGTATCGCCAACGGTACATGCGGATGTGCAGTGAATAAAGCATGTTCGATTGCCGGTCGTGGGAACACAATAATGCTTTTGTGCTTAGAACTTGGTGTTGGTTAAAGACCCAGGTAGTTGAAATAAGTCAGAAGCCCCGCACTCAGCGCCTTTCATTGTCACGGTTTTGCGTTGATACACTGAACACCACAATCAATCAATCAATCAATCAATCAATCAATCAATCAATCAATCAATCAATCAATCAATCAATCAATCAATCAACGGCAGTCTACAGTTATGTGCATAACGCGGCTATACAGAGTCGGTCAGTCAGTCAGTCAGTCAGTCAGTCAGTCAGTCAGTCAGTCAGTTAGCCATTCAGTCAGTGAATTATGGTCTACCTCTCTTATATGTAAGCCCTAACTGGTGACGACATATTTTCCGTCTTGTTCGCGGGTGCACATTGGTACAGCGGTGTGCGTTGGGTGGCGTGTTTGCTTCGCCTCTGGCGTAGCAACGCTTCGGCCCTTTCGCAGTTTGTGCCCGACGGCAACGCTATACGGTCGCGACGCCGCTGCACACTTTTCTCTACCGAAACGGAGCGTACACAGCGAGCGGGGGAGTCGACGCTGGGCATGCGCAGAACGCGCGGCGCGCGCAACTCCGCGGGAGGCAGTTGCAGTAGGGGGCGCCACTGGAGCGCCCAGCTCGAGCCGTGTTTCCGCCCGAACGGTCGCTTGCTGCGGTGCTCGCTGTTCGCGCCCCGGAGCCAAACGCTTTTCACGGTTCCTTGCGGGACAATTTAATTATCAGCTCATTGCGAAAGAGCGACAGAATTCGAGGTGGAAGAGAAAAAAAGAACGGAAAGATAGAGTGCGTGTGTGTGTGTCGTGAGTAGAGTGGCGTTTCCGATGCGGGAAGCCTCGCAGAGGGCGGTATATAGCTTTGTGGCGCGTAAGCTAACGCTGCCACTGTGGCATTGTGAAACGACATCACTTGCGCCGATGATTGCGCAACGAAGAACGATAAAGAGTTCGGGTTGCACTGATAAAAATGAAGGTCCAGAGCGAGAAGTTTGAGTAAGATGAGAACGACAGCTGGAAAATTGAGCGAGGAGCGCAAGGTATAGACATGAGTGGTAGTGAGCGTTTCACAGAAGCTCATACGGTCATGCCCTTGGCCTAATGCAAACAGCGCAGCCCTGATAACAAGTGCCGCTATAGCCTTTCTCCAAGCCACTGGGCTGGACGCACGGCTTTAGAGATGCTACAACTCAATGAACTTGTATATACGCATCTCTTCCGCATACCATCATCATTATTCATCAGCCCTTTTCCCCCCCGTCCCTTTTCCCCAGTGTAGAGTAGCAGGCCAGAGCAAGTTATAGCTCAGGCTGACCTCTCTGCCTTTCTGTAAATCTGTCTCTCTCTCTCTCTCTCTCATACGGTCATTACCTGTTGGTTCGTAAACATTCCGTTGGAGCTATGCGTGACGTGACGTCACATCAAGGAAACTTGAAACTAAGACAATGGAGACCACACTTGCTGTGCGGCTTAGAACTACAGATACAATCAACGTTCTTCTCATTGTGCTCACTGCGCGCGAGTTTCATAGCCGCGCACAATGAGCACAGAGTGCGGTATACGTGAACGAGACGTAGTAGAAAGAATATGGATGTCTGAGGTGACGGCTACCTCTTTCTTTAGGTAATCATTGTTATACTGAAAGTCAAAATCCTCACTTAATTAGGAATGAACAAGACCATCTCTCGGCGTCCCCCTGCGCACGGCTTATTTCCCAGCTTCCCTGAGCGAAGCTTCCAAATTATTGACGACACAATAACCACGTACCCGGGCCAACACTGAAAAGGTACAACACACGTCATCATCAGGACGTGCATGTCCATGCAAACTTTTCGTAGATGGCTGCTTTAGTCTTCCTTTCTTTATCTCTGCTTCCACCCTAAAGACTCCAGTTTTCTTCTCCCTCGTCGTTATCGTTCGCTGCGCTCCCTGGTGGCCGGCGTACATTACGGAGCAGGTGGAAATGAAATCGGCTGCGATGAGGCGCAAACAAAAGACCGTTTCGCCGAGACAAAAGAAAGCCCGGAGGATCCAGGCTTGCGCCGAGCCTTTGTTCCTGCTTGTTTTAACTTTGTTCGCTCGGTCTTCGCTCCCTCCTTCTGTCAGGAACAGGAGCGGCCTTCCTCGGTGTTCCTTCTAGCGTGTCTTGACGACGGCGCGGAGCCGAGGGTGTTCCTCGGGACGTTGGTTTCCACCCATGGCTCGCCGCCAGGGGATGGCGGCTGCCCAATGAGGCTCGTTGCGAGAACGAGGTTGGCCGCCTAGTTGCGTGCAGCACTGTGAGAACGGCGGCCGCGTCGCGTGGTAGGTCTGCTCGAGGCATACCGCGACCGGATGTAGTTTATAACCTGTTTGAACTTTGTGACCTGGCGTATCTTTAAAGTTAGGTGATAACAGCGAAGCTTAGAACGATTGGGTTTCTTTCAGTTCCGTTATAAACTGTTTCTGTCTCATGTGGCTTCGGGTGATCTTTCTTTTTTATCTGGAGGTGCTGTGCCTTTTTCTCAGTGCAGCGAGTTGCACATGTGAGCTAGCTCGCCGCGTGACTTACCGTGCCGGAAAAACAGCGAGAGCACGGGACAACCGCTTAATTGAGGATACAGGAAGCAGTGTCATGTGTTCTTAAACCATTGCCCCGCCCTTGCGGAAGTCTCTATACATTTTTTCTTGTGTTTCTGCCGACTTAGGTTTTATTTCCAAGAATTTTTGTGGGGATGCATCTTAAGTAACGCCCAGTATTTTTTTGCAAAGGCGTGTTCGGCCTGTATCAGAGTTGACCACACACTTACCAGAATTAAATTTAAATAAAAAAATCTGACACACTTCTCGCCAGTCTAAAAAGCAGACTGGCAAGGTTTGTAGACGACGTCCGTCAGGAACGCCTCGAACAGGCGATTTTAACCGCAGCCGGAGAACGCTGGGACTCACATTGCGTAGAACAAGTCTGCGTGCTCAACGCTGACCTTTTTTCTGATTGGACAGAAAGTACGCGCAGTGATGTCGTCTTCGGTGCGCTGCACCCAACTATACTTGAAGGCGCCGAGCTCAGTTGGCGCGGGGCCTGCGGGCGTGGCGGTGTGGATCCTCGTTGCCTGGACGAAAGGATGGGCCTCCCTGTTGGAATTTGCGCGCTTTTCTGCCGGGACGTCCAGCGGGCAAATCGGCGCCCGAACAGAGGCCGTCCTTCTCCTGCCTTTTCTCCGTCCTCCCTAACTCTCTCTCTCTCTCAATTCCTCCACAAGGCAGTCGTAAATAGAAGGGAGTCCCACGTGACTGGGTAAAGCGAAAGCGATTCCTTCCGCGAGCCGCACAACTCTGATAGGACGCCGCCCTCTCCGCTGGGAGGCTAACACCTTCATTAGAACTGGTGTCAGTCTGTTGTGTGTGTGTGTGTGTGTGTTCTCGCTTGATTTTACTGGCTTCTCTGCCTTCGAGCAACTCGGAAACCGTTCAGTCACGTGGCAGAAAAAACTTCACAGAGTTCTGACTGCAGGGACTTCTAGCCATGCACGTTGCTTCAAGAATGGTGGCCAGTCTACGACGCAAATAGACAGATCGACAGAAAGAGAAAAAAAAGAAGGAAGGAAGGAAGGGCAGAGAGAGTGAGTGAGAGAGAGAGAGAGAGAGAGAGAGAGAGAGAGAGAGAGAGAGAGAGAGAGAGAGAGAGAGAGAGAGAGAGAGAGAGAGAGAGGGGGGGGCAACCGTGCGATCTCTTATTTCTACTTCTCGAATAACATCTAGGCCTCATTCTTCTCTGGCTACTCGTTATCCTGTCTTTCCGGGTTTGAGCCAGCCAGAATTTCGGTGACAAGAACTTTTTCCAAGCGGAGCAGCTCAGATGCTGGATGCTGTTGTACAATATGAATAACAAGAGCAAAGTATTTGTGAGGGCGATAGTCGTTTGCGTACTACGAGCGTTCTCTGCAGCGATGCTTACTTTGCAATTGCTGGGAGACCCTAACGGAAGCCGGCACGGATGACGCTGACTTCGTCTCATCACATCTCATTAGCTGTAATGTCCTAATGTGGTCGTGCATGCAATAAATATTTTCCTTCTCGTTCTGCAAAAACTATATGCACGTGCGGAAGACTAGATGTGAAACGTTACCACCTGTTCACGAGACAAAGGGGCAGTCATCGCGCTATTTGTGCAACAACATTTTCTTTAGTTTGAATTTCTTTTTTTTTAAATCGCGAAATCGTAACGCTTAAACCTCGTAAATAAGCTGTGCAGGGCCGCGATTTTGCAACGTTTCCTTTTCAGATGCTATTCCATCTCGCGCTTTTCGCGTTTATTCACTGGTCAGGACATTATCAATGGGAGCAGCCGGTCGTGATGGATGATAGGAGTTGCGTAGAATCAAGCGAAATGAATCTACACAGGATCGCGACCCAAAACGCAACTGTCTCCGTCTACGCTCACCGATACGTCCAAGTAGACCTACCGTTGGCTTTGATATGTTGTACAAAAGTGCCTTCATCACCAGAAACTTTATCACCAGAAAACAAGTGAAGAAAGGAAACTGAGGGGCTCGATTTTTTTAATAATGAATCATGAACATATAAATTCAACAGTCATTGTAGCCAAGGAAAGCACCGAGGAAGTTAACTGTGGTTGAAATTAAAATGTAGAAAATGATAAAGACAAAGGGAAATGAATATATGGACTAAAAGATAACTTGTCACCGATGGGAGCCGATGTTCTGGGTTCGGCTCCCACCGGCTACAATCAAGTTATCCTTCCGTTTAAGATGACTGTGCTGTGCTCTGAAGTGTGCAAGTACGCGTTGCACAGAAACAGTATGGTGTGCAGCTCTCATCATCATCATCACAACACCTCACGCCCCCCCCCCCGCTCCTTCCTCTTCACATCCTATCTCTGAGTAGCAAGCCATAGGCACTTATTTTATCAGGCCGACCTCACCACCTTTCTGCCATTGAAAATTCTTTAACGAGCAGCAGCTTGCTAAAGCAGCAAATTGCCGCATGAAAAGTGCTTGTTTCTTTGGCCTCAATTTACGTCGATGTAAGTTAAAGAGCAAAAAAATAAAAAAGATGAAGGGCTATCGCAGCCTTTGTCCTGTATCGCCTTTCAAGTTATATTTCTCCAGTATTCAACTGAAACATGAACATCGACCGGCTAGCCCAGATGCAGGGCCATAGTTCCGCTGTTATGGCGAGTATAACTGGGAGCGTAGAATATCCTACCAAAAATAATGCAGGGAACTCTGACGCTGTGCTCTTTTCACAGTCACGGGAGTGACTGTGAAAATGTGTTTGTTCATAGCTTCATGCTCGCGGCCTCAAACTTTCGCGTGACGGTATTTATTACGCTTTGTCTTTCTGGTTATCCTACCAAAAATAATACAGCAGACTTTGACGTTGGGCTCTTTTCACAGTCACGGGAGTGATGGTGGAACATGTGTTTGTCCATAGCTTCGATTCTGTCTTCAAACTTTCGTGTTACGTTATTTATTACGCGTTATCTTTCTAAAAATTCCGAGCAATCGTAGTTTTCTAAACAAAGGAAGGTCAACATGCAGTTTCGCCTTGCATGCGTAATCATCGTTGCAAATTGTTGCATCGATAACGCAATATTGTTGCTGAAAGGTGATCAACTGCAATGTCACAAAATCCTTTGAAGCTAGAGTGGGATGAAATTTAGGTAAGTACCTGTATGTCGCCCATCAATCTCGTGCTGAACGAACCGCCACATTTGCAGCATCCGTACAGACACAGCGCCAGAGTATACTCTGGTAATTTCTTGTATAAACATTTACAAGTCGGAGATGCGTTTCTTTCTCGCGCGGCTGGCGTGGCTTGGTGTTTCCGGTATGTTGTGGATGTTGCTCTTTACACTATAAGACTGACGCATATCAGCCATTGCCTCATCAAAAATAGAGACCGCCGAAGCTGCCTATATATATATATATATATATATATATATATTTATTTCGAGGATTGTAGCTGCAGAACTTATGGAACACGGACACAGAAGGAACGACTAGACGAGGACTCAACTGCAGTTCCGTCCTCGTTGCTGTTGCTCTTGTTTGTAAAATTGCTGTTGCGTTGCTGTTGTGAATGGGGCACACGTGTGCTCTCAGCTTGGCAGCAAATTTTTTTCTCTTATGGTGAAACGGTTTAAACTCGTTCTAAACGCTTGTTGCTGCAGTTGCCGCTTTTATAGTGTTGTGCATCGTTCGCGAAAAAAATAATTGTTTCTTCCTTCGTGGCACTTGCTGTTGCAGATAATGCCCGAGTAAGGGAGCTGTTGCATTTTTTTTTTTTACGGCACTCGGTGTATCATTTACATCTACTGTTTCATGTCTTCCATGTTCATACTGTTTTTCTGTTTACCTCGGATTTAGGCATCTTGGCAATTGCGACTTGCTTGAACAGCTGCTCGCCACTGTTCAAAAGGCGCATGTTGAGTAACTCGAATGTAAACTATGAAGCAACTGCACTTGCATCCTCGTCTAGTCGTTCCTTCCCTGTCCGTGTTCCAAAGTTCTGCTGCTGCAATCCTCGAATAACGAACCAACTAGCTCGGATAAACACCCCGTGCGTATACAGAATGCTAAGAGCAAAGTGGCTTTCGAGTTACCAAAGCTTCCGATCTGAATTTCTCTGCCACCACCGACCGTGTGCAGGAAACACCTCGAACCGCTTTCGAGCTTGCTCGCCATCGCGCGTCTGATTCACCGTCGTCCTGCCTAAAGCAGGCGCGAGCGAACTCGCCCTGCAGCGCGATGTCCTCCCGTGCCACGCTTCTGTTCCCTGGCGTTGACACTTTTCATAAAACCGCACCGTGAAATTGAGAATGCGATCGGCCGCCGGGTCGGTCGGTGCTAACTGGCTTAAGCCGCAGGAAAGAGCTTAAGGCCGCGCGCGCGGCCTTACGCCTCCCCACCAACGTTGGACCAGTCTTGCGCAAAGCACGCGCGTGTGTCGTCTGTTCCGCGCCGCAGTGCCCTCTTGCGGACGGGTCCCGCATATCGCGGGCGTGAACCTGGGGTGCGAATGTCGACTCGCGTTCTGGTTGCGCATTTCGGGGGTTCGAACCTCCCCCTCCTTCCCCCGCACCGGGGCCCTCGGCGTTAAACGGAGCAAATTTCGCAGTCAGAGGCACGTGCAATGCACGTAGCACCGTTCCTGAAATCCGGTTAACGCAACGAGATGCTCATTCTTTTTTGGCCAGGAAGGTATCGCAGTCTCCTCCGTCCTGCAGATTATATATATATATATATATATATATATATATATATATATATATATATATATATATATATAGAGAGAGAGAGAGAGAGAGAGAGAGAGAGAGAGAGAGAGAGGGAGACGCACCTGCGATTTCGCATGGCGCGCCATCTCACGTCCAAACGCTATCTTCGTGTGAGCGATACAGTTCCATGGCAATTGTTATAGAGACGCTGCCACGGTTTATGCTGGATTTGCAACACGCGAACACTGGAACGTGCCTAGTGTAACATTCTGCCAGAATTCGTTTTCTAAAAAATAATTTTCTCGTAGAAGCAAAAAGGGACGAAGTTTAGGGAAATCCACGTGTACTAACCGTCATTTCAATGCTGGCTGAATCGCCCTGTTTTCAGCTCCAGTAAACACTATATTTAGCGCCACAGTTTCGTCTCTAGTATGTTTTTCTTACGAAACTATTTAAGCGCTGTTGAAATACCTCAAGTCGACAGGTCTTGGCAACCGTGTGTGGACTCGGTGCGAACCTTCAAATGTGCGTAAAACTGCGCTCTCTCTATCTCCTCTCTCTTTCTCTTTCTTCGTTCCCATACCCCTTCCCCCGGTACATGGTAGCAAACCGGACGTGCGTATGGTTAAAGGGCCCATGAAACGGTTCGGACAAATTTTCTAGGCGCGTAGGGTACAGCTTAAGTAGAACATTCGCACCACAATTTAAGTGAAGCGTTACGTATTAATGGAGCTGCAGGCGATTAGAAGTTACCCTCCTCCCTAGCTATGCTTTTCCTCCTCAACTCGCTCGCCGAGCGAGCGGCGCTAAGCTCCGCCTTCACTGGTTCAGCGTCACGATGCGACGTCACATCGCTCACTTCCGGTTGTTTAGGAGCACGCCCCCTCCCGCGCGAGACCTCTCCGCTAGCCGCTTGGCCGTCGACCGAGAGCTATCGAAGCAGCGTGCGTTGCGAGCATTCTGTCGTAGCGCCGAACGTGTCCGGTACTCCGCTAAAAACAGGCAAGCTGGTCATTTCGGCAAATGACTGGAGGCATAACTCAAGCTGATGAAGGAACTTTAGCGTAGACGTACGTGAGCAGCCTGATCGGTCTGCACGGTCCAGACACTTGCTGGCGCAGCGCTTAACCAGTCAAACAAAGCGCTAATATTGCTCTAACCAAGTGTAAAGCATTTTAAACATTTATAAATCAACGTGTTGATGATTACACTCCTGCGAAAAATACACACCAGCAGTAAAGAATACACTTCGTTGCTGCTACTGTGTATGGTTGAGCTCTGTGCCACCAGGTGGCTGCACCGTGCAGACCGTTCACATTTGTCCTTCTGCTCATCTCGTGGCTCATCCCGGCACAGTCAAGCCAGGTCAAGCGGCCAGACCCTGTCCCCTTGCGCTTGCGTTTGCCCTAATACTGGACTCGCGGTTTGCAGGTCGCTAGGTTTGCAGTCCATAAGGCAACAAAGTCTAATCATAGTGCTCGCGAAAAGACTGAGACCGACTCTGACCGCGGAGCTCTCGTTAATATGGAGTACGTTGTAACACAAGCAGACGACACTTGCCGTGTGCCGGAAGTGCTGAAGTGTACTAAAAACTATTCTTGTGTATTCTCTTTAAGTTATTTTCTTTTTACAAAAACAAAGTGACTAACATTCCAACTATTACGAGCATCATTTGTTCACCATAAAGTTGGAAAAATTATCGACCACGCGCCCTGGTCAGCCAATCAGATAGCTCGCCCATGTGACGTAATATGGGTTATTTGCATCATATGGGTAGGGGCGGCTTAAAATTCCGCCGAGCAGTGCGCTGCGATCGGCAGCGATGGGTATTTTTAAAACCTTATAATAAATTACACGCTTTACGCAGAGCACTTAGATGCATCAATTAATGATCAGAAGAACCTACTCTAACGACTCAGTACGTTTGTAGAAAATGGCCAAAATCGTTTCAGGGTCCCTTTAACCTCCTTGCCTTTCTTGTCTTCTCTCTCTCTCTTTATGTTTTAAGCGGTAAGCTACTTCGTCGCTGCTCCTCTCCTAGATGGCGGTAAAGGCGTTCGGAGTTAGAGGCCAGATACGTGCGAAAGAAGTGCATGGAACGCGGCAAAAAAAAAAAAAGCCTCGCTTAAAAAATATTTTAAAAAAGACATCGATACAGACACCCTTCAGCGTGTGCACACTATGCCATATCCGACGCGCGGCCACTCGAAGGCTGAGGATATATACCCTGGGCCCGGGCATTTTGCGGGCCTTCTTTCTTTGCACACTCGAGCGGCGTCCTGTCAAAGAATCGAGGGGTGTTAATACGGCTTAAGAATGTTGGAAAACTTTTTGACACTATTATGTTACTTTAAAGCGGCCCGTCGCCGTGGTGGCGGCTCAGGCAGAGCTCGCGCGTGCGGGGCTTGGTGTGCGCGACTCCCCGCTCATGCTTACAAAAAAAAAAATGCTAAAATGAAAGATAGGAGCGTGAAACCGAGCTACCCCAGACGTGTGCTTGTCTGTGCGGTCCCACCCACCACGCTCCCCTTTTATCCTTTGCTGGAAACTCGGGGGCCCTCTCCCGAAAACAGATGTTGTCGACTGGCAAAAGAACGTCCCCTGTCGGCCTTTGAAGGGATTAGAGATGAACGTTTTCTTTCTCAAACGTTTTTTTTTTTTTCAACTTTGGCCACAAGGAATCAACCGCATCTCGACAGGCGCTTCTATGTAGTTAAGTGGCTTGACAGTGTCTTCTTAAATGAATGAATGAAGGAAGGAAGAAAGAAGTTGACTTGTATATAAATTACACCACGGACACCAAAATGTTATGGCCAGTGAGTTCTTTCTGCGAGGGAGCCGAGGGATATCGACCGCAACGTTGAAACAGGAGTGCACGTTTATCTTCAAGCGGGCATCCTTGGAAATGTTTAGCCTGCAACTCAATATCTTTTATTGCCAAAATGTACGGGGTGCTTTAGAAGCTCAACGGGAATTCTGTATTGTCAACAAGTTTTGTAAGAGACAGCGGGTTAGGTTATATTTCGAGCCATTTCAGTTGATCTTTCGTAGAGAATATTCAAATGTATTCGAAAGATATTCGCATTTACGATTATCGACTATTCGATATGAACCCGAATCGGCTAGGACGCTATTGGAATTGTTATTCGAAAGTAGATAGATAGGTAGATGTGTGTGTGTGTGTGTGTGTGTTTGTTTGTGTGTGTGTGTGTGTGTGTGTGTGTGTGTGTGTGTGTGTGTGTGAATGCTTTACCTTCGTGGTGAGGCGTGCCGTAGTGCAGTGCTCTGGATTAGGAACCTGTGGTTACAGAAAGAAACTTATGATCACGGAAAATATAGAAAGCAGGCACAAGAACCTATTCGTTACAGTAGCGACTGAAACGTCTTTTTTTCTTTTTCATTGGACAAGGATAGATATACAGGGAAAGGCACATCAAAACACACATGCACAAAAAAGAACGAACTCCGTCAATTTCTTACGCCGGCTGGCAGTTTTTCTCTTGTGCGTAATTTTTTCATTCATTCAGGCTTTCTGTTTTGTTCGCCTAATATTTTCATTTTATTTTTGCGCAAGCTCTAAATGGTGCGTAGTACTCGCAACGGTCTGGAACCCTACTTGTAATCCGCTACCACGCGAAATTCTGTTCGCGTTTAAGCTAACGGTGCCGTACCCACACCTTTATGCAGTCTGCTTCATTTTTAAAAAAAATTTTCAGTCGTTTTTAAAGCGTGTCCAAGCGTCCGTGACGAATCCCGTTACAAAACCTGCGAGAGTCTGCTTATAGCGTATGTATTATCTACTCGTTCCTTAGCAAGCCTTTGTGTGGCATTCGAGTAAGTTACGCTTGACGCTTTCTTTCTTTCTTTCTTTCTTTCTTTCTTTCTTTCTTTCTTTCTTTCTTTCTTTCTTTCTTTCTTTCTTTCTTTCTTTCTTTCTTTCTTTCTTTCTCGAAGGTTCATTTTCGATTTCACACTACGGCTGTTCCCCAGCATTAAAATTTTGCTCCCTAACTGTCGCTTGCACTCTACAGCACAGCCCACCTCAAATTCGTGCAAGGTTTCCCAGACACGGTTCGATTCCCACCCAATGTGGTGCTGAAACGAGAACTTTCGTTGTAAGAACCGCTATATACAGAGCAAACTTGTACAGTTGTCAGCGCTGAGGCTAATCTCTGTATGAAACGATGTTTCGGGAACCGTGTATGCCAACTGCAACGAAAGCTCATTCGAGCTCAGTTTTCTAAAAGATAGAGCAAAAAAAAAAAAAAACGGGATGGTATTGACGCCACAAAAGTAATTACTAATTGTGATGCGTTATTTCTTCTTATTGCTCGTTTTTCTCCTACCAAAGGTCGTTGGTTCGAGTGCCTTAATTGACGCCACCTTAATTAACTGTGCCTCGATTAACTGCGCCATAAGTAAAACCAGTGGTCGCTGGTTCGACTCCCACCAGAGGTCGAGAGGGCGATTCCCACCGAAGGTGGGTGTTTCGAGTGCCCGAATCCACTCTTAATGAACTCTACCTTTCTTTTTTTGGCATGACGAGGGGCATCGGAGCCAGCTGTGGGAGACTACAACGACGAACGGCGCGAGCAGTTGTGCGAGCGCATGTCTGCGCGAGGGGAGTTCACGCGACTTTCTGTACAGCACGCCGCGTTTTCCGTACCATCGGAGGTATAAGAGATACTTACGGTTTTGGATTGGATTGAATAACGTTAATGAGAGGTCCTGCGAGCTACGGGGCGCAAGGTCCCATAGAGCGGGCTACTCCCACGTTGGGACCGGGAGTTGTAACTCCTAGCTGGCCGCATCGTGGGCTTGCTGGACGGCCCAGAGCTGCTCCGCCAGGTCCGTGCTGCATTTATTTATTTATTTATTTATTTATTTATTTATTTATTTATTTATTTATTTATACAATACTGCAGGCCTCATTGAGGCCCAGGCAGGAGGGGCATACAAAATACAGAATAATTGCATTTGCAGACGTAAGAACAAAAGGACCAAATTAGTGTGCACAATAGCAATGGAGTCCACCAGCTGCGAGAACCAAATGGGTAAAAAGAACACTCGGTCTTGTAACCAAACAATTCCCAAAACAAAAGTGAAGAGTAAATGTACAAATGAACCGTCAGTACAATTTTAAGCAATGAGAAGGAATGTAGCCTGGCGGAGTCTTAGCCTGGCGGAGTCTTAGCCTGGCGGAGTCTGTAGCCTAGAATGTAGCCTGGCGGAGTCTTGATCCTTGTTTGCGTGGGTCCGACCACACGGCCATAGCAAGTGATGTACTACGTCTAGTGTCCTATGGCAATTTTCGCAATATGATATTTTGTTTCGCCCTAATAAAATTGCTTCGACGGAAACCGCGCACCTACGAACACTCCAAACCAATTCTTCCCCACACGCCACGTTATTACACAACATACATCCCCCACTATACACAAATACCACTGTCAGTTCTGCGGAAAACCCGATACGCTCTATCATATGGTTTGGGAGTGCAATGGTGCAATGGTTCCTTCTACTCGTATGCCTTTTTCTTTTCCTTTCTTTTTGTTTGTGGGTACCTCTGGCACACACTCTGCTGGAGCCCACGAGCACTGTCGGGAGCTCTGCGTTGTCGAAGGGCATCCCTACAATTTCATCAGGAAAAGAGGCTAAAACAGCCTCAATGCATTTACTCGTGTATTTACTGGTGTTGAACTGCATTCTGCAGAGGAACTTCCGGCTATATATATATATATATATATATATATATATATATATATATATATATATATATATCATACGCGAATGTGTGCACTGGTGCTAATAAACTGTCTCTCACTGTACATGTGCCTGCAATTTAATGTGCTTGCATTTCTGTACTTGCGCTGTATATTACATACAAGGTGGCTACACATAAAAAAGAACATAGCGGCATGACGTGAACTTCTCAGTAAGTGAGGCTAAATCGCTATCGGACAACTCATATGCACACCCTGATACACTATTAGAAAAAAAAAAGTTTAATCATTAACCCTCAGCTGCAGGCCCAAAAAATAAAAATGCAAACACTCGAATCCCCAGACTTCTTTATGTAACCCTGTCATTTCTCTCGTGACCCTCCGATCTCACTGAATGTTTTGCCAACCGACGTCGTTATAGTGTACGGTGCGCGTCCGATGTTTATTTTCACGAACGGAATCTTTCCCATGCATATATATGTAGCACACGCTTCCAATTGCGGACGAGCCATGCATATAATACGCCAACGGGAAAAACACTTCCACGAATTCGCACGCCGTTCGCAACTATTGATCTGCGCGGAGGAGACTCGGTCACGAGAACCCACGGGCCTTTCATCAAATCTCGTCCGTCCTACGAGTCCCCACTAAGCGCGAATGAGGGCTTCTCCGTCGAGCACACGAGGACGAGGAGGAGGAAGTGGAAAAGGCTGAAGTGGTGGAATATAGGCGACTGCCGAGAGACCGGAGCTCAGAAACTTTGAGCACTCTCCACGTCCGTCGCCCCCCCCCCCCCTCTTTTCCTCCCAGTCAAAACAACAACACTGTCAGCCTTTATTCCCACGGTGGGAACTGCGGGTCCGTGGTTTTCGCACCCTGACGTACGCGTGGCGGCGCTGGATGCCTGACCGAGGGCTGGCGGCCATTTTTGGGCACGTGACTTGCAGTCAAGTGCCGGCACGTGGAGTCTCGATCCCTTGGCCCCCCCAGATCCCGTCACGTGACGCGGGATGCAGCGGCCCGGCCGACCGCGCGCTCGCGGTTGCAGTGCAAACGCCAGGAGAGATACAAGAGGCCGCGGCCGTAACCGACATATATATATATATATATATATATATATATATATATATATATATATATATATATATATATATATATATATATATATATATATACACAGGGTCTACGAGCCAAGTTCGTTGTTCGGCCCATAAGATGAGCGGATGAATATTACGCAGATGCCCGTTGAAGCTGTGCGGTGGGGTGCCACCAAGCCTGTTATTCTTTTGCCTTTGCTGTGCGAACTTGACAGAAACTTGATATAAAAAATAATAATGTATTTTCACTCTGCCTTGACGACACCAGTGCTGCAGTCGTCATCTATTGCGGACTCATTAACCATTTCTCTGTTATATCTCTATACGGCGACGTATTGCGACGTACTAGATGTAGAGAGTGTGCCCCGTGTAGCATGGTTTCCTGAGGATGGTTTCAGTCGCGCAGCAGTATCTTGGAACAAGGTTCTGTAGAACGTCGAGTATACATGAAATTACGTTTGACGTACACCGACTCATCTGTTTACGTACAACGCAGACCGCACGCAGTGCAAGCAAATTTCTCGGTGCAGTATATTTGTTCGTCACCGTACTTTTTCTCGCGGTGAACGTTTGTGCGCGCTGCAACAACTGGACGAGCCTTTTTTTTATATTGGGAACGAAAATGTTCGCACCAGCACCACTAACCGCATTGTCCGCGTGTAGCCCACAAGGCGCACAAGGCGTACTATACGGCAGCTAAGCTAAGGAGACATAAAAAATAATAATAAACGTCAACACGAGAGAAATGAAAAATTCCGGCCGTATACTCATATCACGATTAACGTCGACGTTAATGCGACTAGTATTGAAACAATGTAGCGATCGACAGGCCCTATTGCCGACACCGAGGCGCGTCATGCATGAGGCGCGTGCTGCAGCTGGGCTCCTCTGTTTGCGTTTCCCACTTGACACGCAGCGCCATCTAGCGACGCCGCCATGAAGTCAGTGTGTGGCGCGTGTGTGAATTTAAACAAGATTGTCCGATGATCAATGACGAGGGTTCGATTCCGTTCCCCATCAGAGAAATTTTCGAGATTTGGCGTGGAACAAGTTGGCGTGAAACAGGTTCGTCGATGAGAGACGCATACCCAGCGACACGTACCCAGTGAAACGTACGCAATGACCCAAGTTGACTTGAAAGAGGTTCGTATTGCCGTTACCCGTCGTGGTGGCGTATAGCGGCTTTGGGGTTGCGCTTATATAGGACCGAGGCAGCGCGAGATCGAATCCCGGCCACGGCAGCCGCATTTCGATGGGGATGAAATGTAAAAAAATACGCCCCCTGTGCAATGCGAAGAACCCCTCAAGTAGTCTAAATTGGCGACGAACATCTTATCGTGAAATTAACGAAAATGGAGTTTCGACGAAATTCTTTGTCAGTCTAAGTTGATTCTGTGTTTCTCTTTGGTGTCTCTTTCAACCAGTTCCGCTGAGCCTGCACTGCCCATCACCAGTGATGGATAAGAAATCCGCTCTATAGCTGCGCGGTTATAGAACACGCAAGCAACGCCCTCGGCATCGCGACCCTATAGACGGTATACATGTGCACTCTAACCGCGACACGCGTCCACTCCCTCTTGAGCGAATTGGGGTGTTTGCGCTCGGGCGCCAAACCCCCTGCTTGGAAGTGGGCTCGGAAAGGGCACGATAGGTCGTGGCGAGGCGTCGGTGTGGGAAGCGTACGTCGCACAGTGGCCATGGTTATATTGGTGTGTCGCGCTGCTACACGCAGCACAAGGCGCACGAGAGAAGGGTGATGGTTAGGACTTGCTGGTTTTTCATTTGAGACTGTGGTATACAGCTCGAAGAGGGACAGGGGATATAGGGAAAAAAACGAGGACAAGCGCTTTTTTTCCTGTGTACCCTGTGCCCCTTCGCGCTCTACCACCCAGGTGCTTGGACGGCAGGCTTATTGAGAGTATATAAATATATATACTCTCTCTCTCTCTCTCTCTCTCTCTCTATATATATATATATATATATATATATAGACTCTATAGAAACCCTAGAATTCGCAAAGTAATTTCGCTTTCACAAATACCATTCTATAATCTACGAAATTATGAAAATATCGACCATTGCTTCCCTATAGCTGGCCATCAGATCCAGTTTCAGTGGCGGCTGAGCCACTGTGAATGCTGGTACAGAAGTTTTATAAAAGTCGCGTGGGTTTCTATATCTATGACGATACGGGGACTATGCAAGAATCCAGGCCGCCTGCCACAGACAGAGTGCCCCGGATATACTGCAGACGGCATGCGACCAGAAGAGCGCCCGAGCAGAAGTGGGCACAAGATCTGTCGATCGAAATACCACCGAGGCAAGACACAGCTAAGAAAACGAGAAACAAAAATGTGGTCGTGCTTCCTTACATGCCCAGCCCGTGGCGCAATCACGTGACTGGATTGGCGAACGCGCATCACGAGCTCACGGGGTCGCGTTTTCGGCACCACGCAAGTTGGTTAAAGTTCGCGCTAAAGTTGAATCTATAGCACGTGCGGATACAGTCAAAAAGTATGCGCAACGAAATATAAGAACCAGTACGTTGAATGTGCGCCGCAACTCGTTTATTCGGTATCTTTTGACGGGTGCCCGTGTGCTTAGATTTAGGTGCACGTTAAAGAACCCCAGGTGGTCAAAATTTCCGGAGTCCTCCACTACGGCGTGCCTCATAATCAGAAAGTGGTTTTGGCACGTAAAACCCCAAATATTATTATTATTATTTTGACGGGTGGAAAACGATACGTCGGCCAGTCAGGCGAACGTGTCACTGATAAACTAAGGGCTCATGCACACCGGTGACTATAGCAGAGGTCGCGCGACCGAGTATGCCTTTAGCGAATGGTCGCAAATGGCCGCAAGTGGTCCCTTTGGGGGAAAAGCAACTGATCGGAGTCAAATGCTTCTTTTCAGTTGCGGCCTCTATCAGTCGCCAGTGTGAACACGTCCGAAGATAGCACAGCAACACAATATACTGTAAAAAAACGAAATATAGGTCGCCCCCCCCCCCCTAAATGACAATAATTTAAAAAAAAAAGACCGGTATAAACCAGTAAAATGACCGATATATATGAGACGGGAGTCGACTTTTTGGGGTGGTTTATTGAAAAAAAGTTGGACCTAATTCTGGCTTTTGCGGTAAGCTAGACTCACCGTCTCTAGAAATCTTGCCGTACATTGTCGGTACGGCAAATCAAACGCTTTGTTTTGCCATTGCAAAACACTGCTCAAGCACCCAGATAAATCACCGAGAGAAGTTAAGGAAGCCTTTGAGATTGAACGCGTAAAAGACAATTGCGTCACCGGAATTTCACTTGTTTTCACTGATAAAGAAACTGAGTTGTTTGTCGTGACTGCGTAAGCAGGGAAGTTTCTCTTCTTTTTTTTTTTGCCTTAGGTTACTAGTCTTGCTCTTTAAATATAAAATACAAGGCGTGTCAATGAATGCAATCAGTTGTTAGCGCCGTGTCTGTGTGCTCCTGTTTTGCTCTACTATAGTAGAGCAACACTGTAAACGGAAATAACTCCGAGGTGGGAGTATACTGCTTGTCCTCTAGCGACCCCCCGGTTCGGAGTTTATTATGCTCCGTATGATCGGAGTAGAATTTTTACTCCGTACGAGCGGAATTTTTGCGTGGAATTATGGGAGTTTTTTTTCTGTCTTTTCTTTATTTTTTGCTTTGCAATTGACGGAGTTTTTTCGAGGTGCAACGGGAGTATAAAAAGAGGCGAAAGAGGCATCACGTGAGTTTGCGCGATCATGTTTACATGCAGAGGCTGCTGGTCAAATTTAGAAATATGCCCACGAGACCGCTTCAAATTCGACGAAACAAGTCAATGAAAGCACATATATCATAACATACATAGACATTCCAGAAACGCCCAATGCACAAATTTGAAAGACATCACACGTACACGCGATACTCAAAGAAGCAACGGTGCCAGTATATATAGCCACGATACTGTGTGCCTCGAAACCGCCTAGGGAGCAGCTGTGCTGTTTTCAGAATTAAGACTCACATGCTCGTTTATACGAGATCTGCCTCTTTGAAATTAACAGAATACCTTAATCAACACAAAACTGTTAATTCAAAATAGTGAGAGAAAAAAAGTTAATGGCGTTATTTTTCAAAATTATCATGCCAGTCTGTGAGTGCTGAAGCGACTTCGCACACTGCCGGCGTTCGCGGCCAAAAAGTAGTGCGTTAGGTACAGTAAGCAAGAAAAATGTAAGTGCATGTGCTGCATAGCAAAATTAAATTTTTGCGATATAGTGGTAGCGTAGCAAGAAATTATTACGTGTGAGCAAGACCCGCAGCAGCCGACGTGACACCAAAAAATGCGCAGACATACATTTTATACACCCCACTACTTGCTCTGCGTCCAAGCAATCTGTCTCGGTTGCGAAAAGGAGCTACATCGCTGATCTGGCGAGTGAATCGCTAAACTCGGAGCCAGCAGGCATGCGTCTAAATCAGTGTCTCGGATAGAGCGTAATGTTAATGCAATATCGGAAGCAACGACGTGACCATAACCTATATGCGCGATAACAATTCGATTCACATCGCTCAATAAGAAGCTTTATTTTCAGCACGCATACTTATGTCCTACCGTTTTTCTTCGGGCGAGGATATCCGTTCACAGATAAATAAAAACAGTTGCTTGCACTCCGGTCGTTTTCACTGGCAACACAGCACCGCAACGAACTTGGGTTACGCCATTCATGCGCGACTAGCACGGATGTCGTCGCTCGAACAGTGGCTGCTGTTGCCATTGCTACGCGGTCCTTTCAAACACTACACTGGACGTTGTCAGCATGTACTCAAAAAGGACATAGAAGTCGCATTTCACGTACTGAAGAACACAAGACAGGGTGACGCAGCACGAAAACACAGTCAGAACGTGAACCGACATCACGAGCCAGTGAGCAGCTTCGAGGTATACCTAAGCCTTTTTCCGCACTTGAAAACGTGGCTCTTGCAATCATCGTTGTCAGCAAAGTGATCACAGCTAATGTACTTGAAGCTCAGATACAGTGAGCTTCAGGCATGCCTATAACACTTTCTGGAAGGAGATACGGGAAACAAATTGACGAAACGCTGTCACGGAACGACACTTCACAGACGTAAACAAACCGTCAGCCATGAGCACTGCCCGCTCCGCCGAACGCGCCCGGTCGCTGGCGAGGCGCACAGCCTCATGGGAAGCGCCACGTGACCGGCGGAGGGGAGTTTTCTAAAACTCCATGTCGGAGTTTCACGGGAGAACAAGATTTTTAAGCGGAGTAAAATCGCGTCATGTCGCCTTAAAACTCCCGCAGCTAGCCAGCGGAGTGAAACGAGGGAATGGCGCTGTTTTGCTCCCATACATCGGAGTAAATATTTGAGGAGGGGAGGTTTTAGGGTACATCACCTCTTAAAAACTCTCAGCTGGGTTTATTTTCGTTTACAGTGTAGCGCTGTGGAAAATAAACCTTATTGGAGGCGTAAGTTATTAGCTGAGACCCTGGCAGAGTAGCTAGCGCGGATGCCATGTGGTTGCGACGCGGTTAGCCCACTCTGCCAGCATGACTTGGCATCCGGGGTCATCCGTCTTGATCGCACATTCCCATGCGGGCCTCGAGCGTGGTAGCACCGAAGAATCGTATTTGGCGAGAGTGTGTGTGGGGGGGGGGGGGGGGTTCGACGGGCACCCTCAATGTATGTGACCTTGGTCTGCGCTTATAGTGCTTCGCAGTGCTTGCAGTTAGGTTTGAACTCTTGCTCGGAAATTTCAGCCAATGCTTTGGGGCTTGGCACAGATCGAGTCTGTACTCGCCGTAGAGTCGTGGTCGGCTCCCGGGAGAGAATCGCTCTCAGGAACGAATACGCTCTGCACGAATCCTTGTAGAATTGCGTGAGTTCGTGATAGGTGAAGACGGGTTGAAGCCGGCCTCGTTATATATAGGTGAGCGGCTTCGTTAACTAGGTTGCTGGCATGAGCTGGCACCCACCTTAGACGGATTGTGTTGATACATGTCATTGGAGATGTGTGCTCACACTTACTGGCACAATCTATACTTCTTCGTTTGTTTTTGCCCACATACGCTGTGCTTCGTCATCCGTGATTGAAAACGGATATCTCTATCGCATAGCGTATACGGGAGAACGATTCGGCGAATCCGGGAGTTAGAACGCCCTGAAGAATACAATTAAAAAAGAAAAGCAATGTACAAACACACCCGAAAAAAGCAAATGAATGCAAATTTGGTGTAAGAGTGCATGCCTTCGGAGACTCCTGCTGCGTCAGAATCATGGTCGCCTTTGAATCGCGGTGTGGTGTATGTAGGGAAAGAAATAGGGAAAGGAAGGTACGAGGAAATAAAGATGTCAACCTTGCACCCTACTGTTCCCGGCGTTGATGTACTCTTTTTTTTCCTTGTCCTCTATATTACTTCCCGGCGTCCCCATAGTCACTCTAGCGAGTGAACGGTGTTTATGATTTGCCCCCCCCCATCCCGCTTTCCCTATATCGCGCCCTTCCGTTGCCCAACCGCGCGACTTCTCTCTTCCCTTCTCCCCAAACTCGCGCACGCTGTTCCCGTCGTTAGCCTATAGCGACAAAAAACGGCTTCCCTATTTTTTTCGCCAGAAATTTAACGGCTCGCCGCAGTTTCCCGCGATAAGCATAACGACGGTTGCGGCGACGGTGGGCGCGCGAGTCCGTAACCCGAGGGAAACGGAGGAAAACAACGCCAAATGAAAGAAGTGACTTTCCGGGAAAGAGGACAGACAACCCCAAACGTGGCTGCGTAGGTTCTCGTGTTGTGCCCTTGCATTTATTTTCTTTTTGTTTCCTTTAACGCGCGTTTCATTTTGTATGTTTGTCGTTGTCTACCTTTTTGTTTCCTCTTTCTTCACTGCAATATATATATACATATACATACACACTGCTTCCCACGCCGCAGTCTCGCATGCCCGCTGCAAACGAGATTTTTGCCTCGCGTGCTGCTGCAGCAGCAGCAGGAGAAGCAGAAGAGAGAATTCCGCGTAGCGTTCGGAAATGGCTGGGGAAACTCTACAATAAAGATGCCGGCGTGCCAAGTTTTTTTCACATAGTCTACATTTGTTTCTTGTTTTCTTTTTGGGGCCTTGTGCTTACACGACTTCGTTCAGTTAAAACTGAGCGTCCCATTTTTTTCTTTTTTTTTTCTTTTTTCGCTCTTCAGTGTTCGTCTGCTATCTATTTTCTCGCGTTGGTGCAGACGTCGTTCAGCCATGGTGCGGAAGAGCGTCGTCTGCTTTGTTTGTCGAGGTAATAACATCGTTTATTCAGCCGTCTTTCTTTTTTTCTTTCTTTCTTTCCGAGCCTCCGCGACCGATGTGTGGGGCGTATAATTTTACTATCTCTGAACCTCTTGCACTGCCTGCACGCACGCAGGACAACAAAGCTGATGTGCTCGTAGGTTCGCCGTAATGGCACCGTAAAGCTGGCAAGTTTATCGCTGTCGTCGGTACGCCGCCATAGACTCCATTTCCCCTGCGACTGAATTCAGTTTTTTTTTCCTCCTTTTTCTCTTAACCAGCGCGAAACTTCTGCAAATCTTGGTTTCTTGCAGGTCTATATCCTGGTCTTGTTATTTTTTGCATCTTGAATGCGTTTCGTGCGACCCCTCGCAGTGAAAAAAAAAAGAAGAAAAAAAATCAACAGAGCATCACTGCTCAGCGTCATGGTTGCCAGTATATAAGTATTTTGAGTGTAATTACCGTTTAGTACCGCGTATACGCTTTAGTGCCACCTACTCTGGTAAGCTGCGTCCTTAAGGATGCTGCTAACGGCGCTACTATTATTCATGTTTTTTTTTTTAATCGTCGGAAGCTGAATCACGTGACAGCGCTCTGCTGCAACGAGAGCGGCCATGCTCGCTCTAAATGCGCAGCTGCGCGATTTGGAAGTGAACAATTCTAGCATCTACATTAGGCGTAGACATCTTAATCAATGCCAGCTACTATGTTTCTCTTAGTTTCAAAACGTCATTGGAAAAAAGAGTAAAAGAAATATTCTAAATTAATAAACAAAATGTGCACATTGCGGAGCGTCCGAGATGCATGTTTAATGTTTACTCATCGCGTATAACTGCGACTCAGACAAAAGCAATCATGTAAATTGATAAAAAAAATACGCACATTCCATAAAGCGCTGTTTCTTTTTCTTCTCGATTGTTTGCCTTATTCCCCAAATACGGTGTTTTCCATTTTCAAGCGGCAATAGCTCTTAAAGCGTCTTAAACAACTGTTAAACATCGGAGCACGCCAGGACAGAGATATCATTTTTTTAATACGTCTTTCTACAAAGTCAAACAGAGCCGATATACTCTTTCTCCTGTTTCGCCGGCCACCGGGATTGCGATTGCCTCCGGGTTATCGAGAAACGGGAGGCCCGCGGAATACAAAGCAACTGCCGCCCGGGCGGGTCTGGGTCGTGAAGTCGAAGTGTATATAAAGCCGCTCGCCTCTTCTGTCAAGGCGAAGTTTATCGCACTTTGAACTTGCGCCCGGCCTTTCGATGTAGTCTATATTTCGCTACAGCGGTTACGCCCCCTTGGGCTAGAGCAACGACTTCGCAACCTCGGCGGGCGGTGTGCAGAAAGAAAAGGAAGTGTCGACGAGAGATTATCGTGTTTATCGTGTTCGCGAACGCTGTAACGGGAACGTGTAAATCTCTATGAAGTTTGGCGTGTAGCGAAGTTTCGCTTATCAGAGCCACACATACACGCACACACAAAAAGAATTATACCTGCGCGCGCTTACAATGACGATACATTTCTTAACGATATCTACTAAACTTAGCAGAGAGTTCGGAGGAAAAGGCAGATTGGCGGCAAGAAAGTTGGGTCGTAACGGATTGCGTTAAAAAAAAAACTGTGTACATAGCGGTGTGCGTTTATCTTCCCGCCTCGGGGCCCAACTGGGTTACTTGCGAAACGGCTAATCGGGCTTTAAAGAAAAATTTACAGGCGGAAGCATTTCTTTCTTTTTTCTTTCATTTTCTTGCATCTTGAAAGAAGTGCGTCAGACCAGAAAGTATTATTGTTCGACGCGGTAGAGTGTTTGCCGACTTCCGCGGTTTCCCTTATTCGACGCAAAAATAATAATAATAGTATTACAATAATAATAATAAAAAAACCAAGAGGTATGTCTCTGATGCGTGTCGCGCGTGTGTAGAGAACACGTAATTTTCAACGTTATTCACTTTGCTGTTGGTTTTCGCAGGATGTTGCAAAAATGCAGAGACATTAGTGAACGTTGGAACACTCCGTACCTATAATTCAGCATCAATCCCTCCCCCCTTAACCCCAAATTTGCTATGCTGCATACTGCAATGTCATACAGCACTGAACTAACACGTTTTTTTTTTGTATGTACGACAATTATTTGCGTTTTGATCTTTCTTTTGGTACATTACATGCTGCGATGTTAGCTGAAACCAGTATAGTCTAAACAAGGAAAGGCTCCAATGCGCAGGAAACCAAAACAGTGACGCATACATGACGTTGCTCATACCACGGAAAACACGAACTGAAAGCTGTAAAACATGTTTTTTTTTTTTGCGCCATTGCGTTTACGGTGGCGAAATCTATGAAACATCGCAGAGCGTATGATCAGCAAATTTTTGTTTTCTAGTTAAAACAGATTCAAGAAAGTCTCCTGTGGCAGGCAACGCAATTCTGCCACATCATCTGGATCATCAGCTGACCATAAATAGCCGGACATTACTTGCAGAGCATGTCGCGACGCGTTGATAGCTAATTAAAAGCGTTTAACGAATTAACGTCGTCATCATTGATTTTAGGGTGCACGTCCTAATCGAGGTAGGTGGCGTCCGGGGCCTGACGTCTGTGACGTGTTTTCGGCTCCCGCAATCGCTCCTTCGCACGCGGCCAGCAAAAATGTAGCCTCCGAGATCGCTATCCCTCATTCAGAGGGCGCCATCGTTGGGACGTGGATGCGTGTGTGCAGGGTAACTGAACGTGTGAATAGAGAACCAGGGCTCATGAAAAAGAAAGTGAGAGGCACAGAGACGACGAATTGGATGCAAAGAATGGAAACAAAAGGACCATGGAGATTTACAAGAATGGGAAGGAATGAATTAGAAGGGAAAACCTGTACGACAACACAGAGGGCGCTGGCTTGCTGTTTGAGGTTCGAGCTGGTTGCGTAAGGAGAAAAAGATGCCGGAGCGAATAATCGCAACGAGATGAGGCATGTCTATGCTGCAGCGAAAATCTGAAGACCGCTCAGTACATCCTATAGTGGAACGCGAATGGATTCACCCAGGGAGAACGAGTACAGTCAAGTCGCCTACACCTTGCAGAAGCGCTTCGATTTAAAGTGGACGGAAGCATGAACTGGTAAGCAGTCGAGATAAGTGAGAGGTGTTTAGAGTACTGGTGGGAAAAAAAACAAGCAAGGAAGTGGTTTCTTTGACCGGATCCGTTACATGCTTAGGTAGCGGTACAAGGCAGCTTTAAAGAAGTCTGAGGAAGAGAAAAAAAGATTAAGGAGATACATTCAAAAATGCCGGAATGAAGAGCATGTGTAAAATATAAGCAGGCTACGTGACTATTGGCATCATCATCGTCGTCGTCGTCGTCGTCGTCGTCATCATCATCATCGTCGTCGTCTTCGTCATCATCGGATTTGGACACCACCTATTGAAGTCGAACAGTAATGAAGCCTCGACAATTCAGCAGAAATCGTGTGCGTAGCGTCAGTTTCGAGGAATACTTCGAGATCTGCGACGAAATGCATTAATGTGCGAGTTAACGGACATCTTCAATGCAGGAAAATTCAGTCGTGATAAGTGCTAATCGGAGCATTAATGCGTTTCTGAGGTATTCCTCATGAGTACACGGTAGGTATAAGTAATCTTCAAAAGTGACCCGGAGCACAGGATTTTCTTTAAATGCTCGGCGCTTCATCAACGGCCAGTTTCAGCTTCGATTCCGCAATTGAGCTTACGTGTGCCGTAAAAGGAATAATTACAAAGTTAATTCGTGAAACGTTCTTCATTAGCCAACACCACGTCGCCATCTCTTGTAAAAGTATAATCTCCGCCCCTTTAAGTAATCCAGCTGATGTGACCGAATCGCACCCGCCGCGGTATAGCCCTGCGCATGCGCGTCTATGGCGTTGCGCTGCTGAGGTCGAGGTCGCCGGTTCGATCCCGTCGGCGGCTGCATTGCGATGGTGGCGAAATGCAAAGGCGCTCGTGGTATGCTTGGATGCAAGCGCTCAGTAAAGAACGCCTGCGGTGGTCAAAATTAACCCGGAGACTACCACTACACGACGTATATCATAATCTTATCGTGTTTCCGGCAGGTAAAACCACAGAATTATTTTTTGGGGGGGGGGGGGGAAGAGGTTGGCGCTGCTTTCTGCAGGAGATTTTAATGAGTGTTTCCTAGGTGACCAGGACCTTGTCAGGCTCTTGCTTTTTGTCTTGGCGCCCTCTTTTCTTTGAAAAGAAATAAACTTTCACTTTGCACGCGGACACATACACACACATATACACAACCCGCCGTGGTTGCTCAGTGGCTGTGGTGTTAGGCTGCTGAGCACGAGGTCGCGGGATCGAATCCCTGCCACGGCAGCCGCATTTCGATGGGGGCGAAATGCGAAAACACCCGTGTACTTAGATTTAGGTGCACGTTAAAGAACCCCAGGTGGTCAAAATTTCCGGAGTCCCCCACTACGGCGTGCCTCATAATCAGAAAGTGGTTTTGGCACGTAAAACCCCATATATTATTATTATTATTACATATACACACACATATACGCATACACACATATGTACACATACATAAACAAATATATATGTATACACACACAGAAGCACACACACAAAGTGTCCTACGTGGTATATATTCCTTCGGTCGCGATCTTGCACGCTTTTATTTCTCTTTCAAGTACTCTCATCCAGTCGTTTCCTTATAGCGCTCCGCAAATGAATGGATGATGCTAACTTCCGCGGTGGGACATTAGCGTCGAGGATTTCCGTGCATGCGCGCACATCCGCCAGATCGCGCTGCATGCTCCGTAACCGGCGCATATAGTGCAGATACGAGTGTCGAATTCCGGTTGGGGAGTTTGGAGGGGAGGCATGAGTTGAACCACTTTTCTCGTCCTAATCTTTCTCCTGCGGTAGGAAGGGAAAAAAGCGCCTAGATGTCGTAGCCGTGATTATGAAGGAGTGGGCACAGCTGAACAGTATAGCGCAACCCTTTACGCCATTTTCTTTTTAAAGGCTGTCTTCGTTTGCGCGACAGCATTGATAAATGGAGACGCTCAAGTCGGAAGAGGGGCCAGGGACGAATTTGAAATCAATCTGAATATCCGGTTTTGCTCCCCGAGAACTTTACGAGCGTCCGCATTGTGTTCTATTTGGCAAAGACGGCATTTCGTGTTATGTCATTTCATGTTATATACATTCCGAAAAAAAAAATCACTACATTTGGCGCTACGAGAGGTGCACTTACGTGGCAGTTCATATCCAGCATGGTAATGATGTGTAGCAAATCAGTTGGCCTAAACTCGGTCCTTCCGGCTTCATGAGAGGCTTTATGAATTTGCAAATTGATAGCTTTCACGCAAACTCTCGTGTTATAAATGTGACAATTCGCAGTGTGTATGCATATATGCTCGTGGACTCTCGTGTTATAAATGTGACAATTCGCAGTGTGCATGCATATATGCTCGTGGACTTATGGCCTCGATGCATTAATAAAGAAAATGTGACGGCTCGGAATTTCTCTCTTTTTATATTTCGTTTAGACTAAACATTTAATGTCTACATTTGACTTGGAGATAGTATTTCGACTTGTATGAACACTACAGTTCCGTTGTTCACTGTAACTGCCTGCAGTGTGCGTTATCTTTTACCGGCTCTAAATTGGGCGTTCTTGACAATTTTTCTGAACCCCCAAAGTTATATAGTTACGTATACTTCCACGTAAAATACATCTGGAAGTAATATTAAACTTAAATATTTAAATGTATGAATTTAAGATGAGATAGACCCAAAGGAAATGCTTGAAGCCACGAGCACAAAGATAGACAAACCCACGCACTATATATGCCCGCCGTTTCCATGGCAACCGGGCTATCGTGGCGCAATATTTTCCTCTGCACACCAAATATTTTGGCACCTTTGTGGTTGTATAAAGGGTCCTGTTTTGTCCCAAGGCTACCGGCCTCTCTAAGGGGTAAGATGAAATCGTTGAAAGTATAAATAAAGTTTTACTTTTAGCGACATTTTGTGGCACGCTAACCTGACTACGTGTGCGCTAGACCTCAATAAAACTATCGCGAGATAAACTTTCCTAGGTGTAAGGAGACCTCCTAACATTGCAAGCGCCGACCGCGCAGTCTCGTATATGCCGCAACTTGTTTTATTGTGACAGGCACGTCTTACTATATGGACAAGTTTACCGTCTTGTGCGGCCACTACGACGGCGCAATCAAGACGGCTTCATCCGCGCACGTGATGCTGCAGCATCGAACAACCACTGGCGTGTTTGGGAGCCTTATTGTCAGACCTCGTAAATAAGAAGCGAACGAGAAAAAAAAACCAGTCAGTCAAACAAACCAACAAACAAACAAGAAGGTTAGCATCGTGAAAAGACCCGTTCGTCTTTGTGTGTACCGCGGCACCCTCATCGCCCAAAGTCCGTCGTCCTCTATCGTCCCTCACGCTTTCGCTTCGTTTGATTGTTTTTTCTGTTTGTCGAGGCTAATGCGGCGCCTCTCGGACGCGCGCGCCCGTATACGTGTGTATAGGCGCTTCAACCACACGCTCTTCCATTATTTCTAGCTTTCTTTTCTTTCTCTCGCCTTCGTTTTCGCGCGATTGTTATCGACATTAAGATGGACAAGGCGACGTTGTCACCCGAGGCTAGAAAAAAAGAAAGAAGGAAAGACGTGGAATCGCGTTCTCCAAACCAACCGGGGAGCAGAGCGGTTCCCGTGCAGCCGAGCGAGAACGAGCCACTAGTGAAATAAAGAAGCGAATGCATCTCCCGCGAGATGCTCCACGCCTCTCCCGTTTTCACCTTTATTCTCCCGTTTTTGCGCAGACCTCTTTTTCCCTCTTTTCCCTACGAGTTCCAAACATCTTTTCCTTTTTCTCGACGCGTGTTTGCGTGCGCGCGGGTTGCCTTGTTTGTGTTGCAGTGTTTGTGTCGCGACGGTTTTTTTTCCTTCTCTCGGGAAGACGTGTAATACACGAAAAATTGGGGATACTGCTCCCGTTAGGGAACGAGCGGCACTGAAGGGGGAGCAAAGAGGACTGGAGGAAAAAGAAAGGGGCTGCTTTTGCGTTCGGGAAAGGTGAAACAGTCCAGAAAATGGCCGCGGGTTAAAGATGAGAACAAAAAAAAATGCAGCCCTGCCGCAGAACCGACCGAAAGGGGAAAGAAAGGAGGAGGAGGAGTATTAAAGATCGACAGCGAAGAATCTTCCTTTTCTCCCCCTCCCTGCTTGTTTCGTCTTTCTGTCACGTTCTCGCTCTATCTGCGCTCTGGCAGACGACGAAGCGAAAGAGACATAAAACTAGCCATCCCTGTCTCCCTTCTCCTGGGCCTTCGTTCCTAGACAGAATCTTTCGCTCGCCTGCTTCTGCTCGTCGGGTCCTGTATTTATTTCTTCCCCATTTTCTTCCTATCTACTTGAGCCGCCGTGCTCTCTCTTTCCCATAGCTCCCTGCGATCGCGCTCTTCCCGCGGTTCCCTGTCGCGACGTCACGCTCACTTCCCTTTCCACTTACTGCCCCGAGGCGCCGCCCCTCGCGGTTCTTCATTATTTCCCTGCTCCCTCGTCCCTTTTTCCCCTCTCTCTTTTTCCCTTATTTTACCCCGCGCCTGGCCTCCTCGCGTAGCTTGCTGCTTCTTTCATTCCGCTCGCGTTGGTGCCTGCCCTGCCGTTAGCAGCGGTGGCGGCAGCGTTAGTTTCGCTCGATGCAGGCCCGAGACCACTTCTGTTCTCTTCGCCGTGTCGTCTGCTTCTCCCCCCCGCGAGCTTTCCCGCCACTTCTTTTTCTCTTTAGCTGTCGCCTTTTGCCGGTGCGTTCCCGTGGCGCGTGTTTCTTCTGCTCTTGCAGACGGCAGGCCCATTTTCTTGGCGCTTCGACTGTCTTTTGGCGTCGCTCTGCCCCCGAGGCGATGCTTTTGGACCAATCAGGGAAGAGGGAAGCGAGATGGAACGCGGCTGTGGGGATTCTAGGGATCTAGGGAATACTCCCTAGATACGGTGACGGTTTGTTTTCGTTATAGACGGTGTGATAATTATTCGCCTGCTGGACTCATTGTAACAAAACGCGATTCTAGCTCCGGAAAGTGTGAGTCATTGCATGGTGCCTACCGATACTTGTACTTGACACCATGTGACTCTATGCGACAGTTATTTGCACTTAAGTATATCTTGTATGAGAACTCGCGCCTGGCAATGTCTCGACCACCATGTAGTTCTTCTGCGGATCACAATGTCGCGGGTTCGTTTGCTCTGCGGAATATTTTTTTAGGGAAAGGCAGGAACGCCTGCATGCCGAAGTTTAGGTACTCGGCAAATATGAATTTGGAGCGTGCACGAAAGTAACTCTCTTATGCAAGCTTTTGCTTTTGGACGTGGCAACCACGTAAAACACTCGTTATAAAACCTTGCCGCAAGTTGCAGAAACAACGTCGCATGACTGCGCGCATTCTGAAAGCACCGGGAGTCACGTCCCACAATAGACGTGTTTTCTGTCTATTGTCTTTCAGAAACAGTTATAAGTAACAACTGCGGTGATAGCCTTTAGTCTTACTTTAGAAGTCCGTGGTACCTAGATTTTAAGTTTTTTACGTGCCTTGCTTAGATGAACTCGTAAATTTTGTTGGGCTCATCAAGAATGATGCGAAAACAGTCATTTTTCGTGCATGTTGTTTAGCTGCGGATGTTTGAGTCTGTATTTCAGATTAACACTGTAGTGTACAATTCCTGTTTACTGCCAGCTCCTCTTGAATAACGTGCGATTATCCTTGAGGTTTTGCAGCGCTGAAAAAAATCGCTGCTTTAATAGTTATGTATCTTGAAAGTAAACTTCGTATTTTCCTCACAATCGCATAAAAAATGAGTTCGTTAACCTTGCATCAGCATTGCAATTTGCTATCTCATGTTTATCGTAGGAAACGAAAGTATTACAAGCTGCAATAATATAATAAAAATAAATAAAGGGTAATTGCACAAGCTTTGCACTATATATGAATATATAGGCCAGTAATTAAGTAAATAAATAAATACGCTCATGAAATAGTAATTAAATAACTGAATGAATAAATAAATAAATATCCACATGAAAGCTGAACACCGTCGAGAAAATGGGTGGAAGCTGGATTTATTGATGCCGTAGTGTATGCATGGATGTTACTTGAAATATAGTGCAATAAGTCTTAGAAATTAACCTGTGTTGACGAATTTTCTTCTTGTTTTGTGCACCCATGTAATGGAGCCCCTGTGGCTCTCAAAGTCATACTTTTTAGATGCAGTTGAAATCTTTGCAGCCGCTGATCCATTATTGCACAATTTTCTTTCACACTGATGGTATTTATTTTTTCCCTGTGCCACTTTCCTCAACCTGCACAGGTTATTACACTTCAAGAGATTGTTATGAAAAGAGATTTGGTTGATTGCAATATATTAGTTTTGCAGTTTTTTATATCTGGTCTTCCCAATTTCTGTCTTTTTGTTTAAGCAGGTTTTATAAATCTGCCTGGATGCCGGGTTCCATAACGAAAACTGAAAGTGAGCCGAGGACCTGCCTTACTGCATACATGGTGGATACGATCGCTACATTGTCGTAGACACAGAGTATGCATTTGTGGTCGACCACAATTTGGTCCTTTGACATCACGAGCTTTCTGCTACGCTTTCACTTTCAGAACAACTGGGCTATACAAAACATGCTAAAACTGTCATGAATCATGCCGTTCTGCTAGCTGGGCCATGTTGTAGCAAATTTTCTTAGCACTGGCAATGCGACGTTGCAGTTGTTTATTTCAATTTTTTTTTGCTTTCTCACTTAGCACACCAATAGGAGTTAACACGGGAATAGATAAGTATAGTCTTTGACTGTAGCTGTGTCGTATAGCTAAATATTTTTGTTTTCGCAGAATGGAGTCAGTTTGTGACCTCATTTGTGCGATACGTACAGATACGACTTTCTTTCGGCCGATTTTTGATCACTATTACGAGTGCTGGTATACACTTGTGCTTTGCTGACATTTGCTGTGTTTGTTACCGGGTCTCGAACACTTCCAAGCGAAAATTTCTGGATTTCCGTTCCGATGTATATTTCCCTTTATCGCTGTGGGAAACAATCAGATCCAAACTTCAAATTATAATACGCCCTTCTAAGTTTTATCCTGTGAGTACGATTTTGAGGTTGAATAGAAAAAAAACGAACTTTGCGTTCTGCCAAATCCAGTTGCCATTGTACAGCTCCATAATTATCACCACTGGCGAAAAGTGCGTTCTCTGTGTTTGAAAGGATACTTCGTGCTAACAGCTATATCACGAATCTGGGCCGTTAACTCCCTAGCTGTATTCCTCCTCGCCCGATGGCACGGTGTGAAATTATAGAGAAAGGATGTCGCAAAGGCAGAAGCAAGTGCAGAGTATCGGAACACTGTCATCCTTTCGCAACATGGACAAAAAGTGGCCGCGGCAGGCGACATACACATGAAAAGAATTATGGGATACTCTCAAAAGAACCAAAAGGAAAAGAAGTGTGACAGCGGCATTGCGATGTGGCGGTCGTCGAAAGCCAGCCGGCGCAACGGGCTGACAGCGAGAGAATCCGGTGCGCTGGCCGCGCACAAAGGAGAGCGCGCGCCTCGTCCCGGCAAGAAAAAGAACCCAAACAGTAGAGAGAGAGAGAGAGAGGGAGAGAGAGAGAGCATTCGCAGCGATCAAGCGAGCGAGTGCCCCAAAAAGCGCGAGAGAAGCCCGACGTCGAGCGGGTGCCTCGGCCGCCAGGGGGCGCCAGCCGACACACAACAACATGGCGGCGGGTGGAGCGTCGTCGCCCGAAGGCAACACCTTCCCCGCCAGTGACGCTGGCCCCGCCCTCCTGGCGCCCCGGGCGGTGGCGAGGGGAAGGAATGAAAAGCAAAGAAGGAAGCAGCGGCGATGCGTGCGCGGGGCGAGCTGCTTCCGCGGGGAAGACGGATCCCTCCCCTGCGGCGGCGTTTTTCGGGAGGGAAAGGGGGGAGGTTTTTTCCCGAAGGCGGCGCCATGTTGGGGAAAAAGCGACTCTTCTTCTGCCCGCGGCTGCTGAGGAGTCGTCGTCGTCTGCCGCTCTCCCCGTGTGTGTGTGTGCGCGCCATCGTCATCCCCTTCGGGCGCCGGCCACCGGCGCCCTCCAGTCTTTTGCGCCCCCGAGCTGGGCTTCCCCGCCGCGGCGTCTCGAGTGCGTTTTTCCCGCCGGCTCGCTTGCCGGTGCGGGGGCCGCCATTTCTTTCGGCGGCCCTCTTGTGGGCGCTCCGTGTTCCGTTCTTTTTTATTTCCTTACATTTCGCCTTTCGTTTCTTTTTCTTCTTTCTCGCTGCTCCCGGCGGTCGACGTCGTGCCATGGCCCCCTTGGCGCGAGCTTGTTTGCGCGAGAGAGACCTGTGATCGCACCAACGACGTCATTGCGGGGGACCTGCTTTTTCGTTGGCCGTCTGGAAGGCGCGACACGACGATGTCCGACAGTGTCGTCTTCGCTGCGCCATGCCTCGGTGCCCGGAGCTTCGCTTTTCCCGGCGTCCCCCTGCCGCTGCCCGCGCCGTTCGGCGCCCTGCGATCGCGTTTCCGTCTGCGTCTTCGGCGATGCCACGTGCGTGGAGGAGGAGTCCTGGGCTCTCGGAGGCAACCGTCGCGCACCGCGAGTCACCGCTCGACGCGATGGGAGTGACTCGTCGCGACGACTTGCCGCAGCGTTCGTGACGAGCGCCTGGAAGGGCTGAACAACAACCACGCCTGGCCCCATCTGGAACAACGGACTTCGAGCTCACTGGTTTCCGTCTCGATGGTGCCGTGCCGAAGTTCTTAGACTCCGGCTGGTGGCACCCGGAGAGCAACTTTGCGAAGCGCATCGAAGAATCGAGCTCGTCAATACTGTTGAGCGTGACGACCAGGGCAGGGACGACGGGCAGGTCCCCATTATAAAGAGGGGGCAATCCCGCGGTCGAAATCCGCATTTGGGAAAGGCTTGACGACAGCGTGACGTATCGTTAGGACACGCATGATTCTTAGACCCTGGCTTCATCACCCTGCGAGAACTTTATTCGTTTGTGGCGAGCAATAGATCTAAATTGCACAGCAATTTCCTCGGTCTTCTGGTAGCAAATAGCAGCAGCTATTACCGTTTAGGCTTCCTGGCTCGGTGTGACATTGAAACATTGAGAGCTCTTCGAAGACATAAAGACTGCTAAAGCGAAGACGCACGCACGCACGTTGATCGACGCTGCAGTTCTTTTTTTTTTTTCTTTTTAATTCTGGGCTGTGGTTTGTCGATGGAATATCAGCCACGATAAGAACTGCGCGTGCTCGCTCCCCGTGAGAAGCGAATTGTACAGCGGAAAACACGCGAGTCCCTCGTGTCGGGGTACAGTCCAGAACAGAGCACGCAGCAGCGATAGTCTTACGATGAATTGCTGCGCGCATTTGAGGAAACGGGCAATCCTGACAGAGGTCACGTGAGACCATCGAACTGCTACTAAGTCAGCTGGTTCTCCTCTATGTGCATTGCAGTCCAAGGACTTACACGCAGAGCGAGCCCAAGAGTGACGATGGCCAGAGACGTGCCCGTGGACACCGAATGTGACTGTGGAACTTGACCGTCGCTGTCCCTTGTTCGCGCTCGACATCGCTCTCCTTCGCTGTGCGGCTGGGTGGAAAAAGCATGACGTGACAGTTTCTCGAATACCGCGCCGTGCACTGTTGTGAAGAGCTTCCCGCCTCCACCACAGCCGAGCCCCTCGTGTACAGTGGGAGAGAACATCTTGTGCTGTGTAGGGAAGACTGCCGAACGAGTCGCGCGGGCATCCACAGCGCAGGGCCATCCTGCCGAGATGTCCTTCCTCGCCCTGGATTCATGCTCTTGGCAGGTGAGTCGATCAGTTGCCATCTCGCACGCGGAGGTCGTATTTTTTTTTTTGGCCGTTTCGTCTCGCGTTCTCTCCTCCCGTCTTTAACGTCCGTGGCTCCGAAGTGGTGATCTCATCGATATCGCCGCGGGTTGGTGGCGCCCGAGATAGTGGCGAAGGGCCAACGGAATTGAAAGCGTAATGTGACGGTGCACGGAGCACCAGGTGCGGGTTGACATTAAACCAGTCTGCTGCTGCACGGACAGGTCATGAACGGTTGCACTGTTACTGTTATGAACGGTACTGTTAGATCTGAACGGCAGGTCACGAACGCTACTGTTAGATCGAAGTCGCGATGTCATGCGTATAAGCAGTGTGGCGCGATATTCAACGCTTCACTCGGCGTCTCAAAGTCCGCCAGAAATAACTTGTTGTAAAGCGCACCGTTTAAAACAGGTGCTGCCATAAGAAGACCAAGGGGGAAAAGAAAAAAGAAAGCGTTTTCACTCATCTCACGAGAGTGCAGATTACGTTGCCGAGAAGCAGCCTCGACGGCCCTGCGCGGGTCGACGCGAACAGCGATGCCATCTGGTTGACGTCTGAAGAAACGCGATCCTTACGCCTGCAATCGAAAGGTTATCGCTGCTCCGAATCCGCCCTGCAGCGAGCCGCTACGCTTTGATATCTCACATTAAGCAGTCGACGCTCGTTTGCATTGCTGTCTTAAAAATAAAAAGACACGTGTTTTGCAGAGGGTTGTTGTTTGCAAGTTTAAGTAAGCTCGCACGTTGGACGAAGACAGAAAGGTGGACGCAGAACAGGAGCTATACTTACGATCGTTTTACTCGCATACGTAAAAAGGGCGGCGATTGTACTTTGTCCCTACGTCGATGACTTGGGTGATTACTGCAGCCATACCTTCCCGCTCACGCGCGGCGCATGTTCCAATCACCCTGCCAGTGTTTCTTTGAACGAGTGTTGTCTGCTATGAATAATAAAGAGAGAGAGAAGAAAAAACTGGGTAGTTAACTAGCAGATAGCACCTGGTTTGCCAACCAACGCTGTGGCAGGAATAAGCGCGAAGAAAGGGGAAAAAAAAGGAAAAGCATAAGAACAGATACGCGCATGTTGACACAACAGTGTTCACCATACATTCAAAGGTGCTTGCGAAATGCAGTCGTCGTGAGACAGTGTTACGTGTCTCTGGGGGCTTTACCTTGCGCATCTGCGGTCGATCGCCCACGGTCCGATTTCTTCTGAGAACGCTTCGTCGTCTAGTCCGCTTGAAGCAGCACGCGAAGCCTGGCTTTGTCGTCGTCGAAAGCAGGGCAGTGTATATATATATATATATATATATAGAGGAGGATGTGTGTGCTGTGGTCTATAGTTGCATGCAGTAGCAAAAGTTGCTCGAGGTTACAGCGAATCATGCCGGTGCGTATAAACAGTGCAGGCGCTTCGTAGAAGCATTTTCTGCCGCGCGTAACTCATTGCAGCAGGCGCTCTCATAAACGTTGTAGTTGCGTGCATCTGTAGCGGCCGCCCTGCGTCTTTCCCTTCGACTTCGTTCGATGCGCGCGTTTAATTCAACTCGCCAGCATTTCCGCTTTTCGAGGAAAGCGGCCGTTATACACAACAACGACAACTGGCCCTCGCTTGTAATCGTGCCGTAATGGCGTCGCAGGATGCGATTCTTACTTCGCTGTTTTGTTTTGTTGTGCATTAACGGTAGGATAAATGAGAAAGTGGCATATGGAGGACGAGGCTGTATACCAGGTGATACACTGTTAAGAAATATATATAGGCTGCGCCTTCCCCCTCCCCCCGCCCCGCAAGAGCACGCATACACGGACACACTTAAGTCTAGAAAAATAATAAAAGAAAAGTATTTAACAAAACGGTAAATAAACCTAACGGGAGACAGCATATATTTCGGCAGAATGTAGGCGAATGCTTCGATCGCATATACTCACTCAGTATGATATCACTTCAGCATCAGTATGATACTGAAGTATCACTATGACACCAGTACGATATCAGTCACTTCGAGTCCGAATTATACCGGGGCATGCCCACTCAGGCTCGTCGTGTATTCGCTATATATACAGTCGCGCGTCCAATTCCACTCACCGGCCACTCGCTCGCATGCGTAATACGTCCATCCGCAATCGCAGACAAGTCACTCGCGTTTACACACACTCACGTCCATCTCAAGACCACCGTTTTCACTGACAGAGAAAAAAGGTCCTCGGCTGCGCTATACCCTGCGATGCAGGCGAGACCCATGTCCCTGTATACTGTAGGGGTTGAGGACGGACTTCGGGATGAAAACCAAACTTGGGAGTATTTATTTTACATTATATACAGAGAGGTGAGCGTCAAGTAACAGCCGTACAGTCATTACGGGCCGGCAGCAACTCGGACGCTGCGGCCCGCGGCATGAAGTTCGAGAGAGGTGAATCAGGGAATGCTTTGGTCTCTCTGGAATGCTTCTTTTAAACCCTTAGAGGACTGGAAGTCGCGTCATGTTTGGCCAATGGGAGAGTCCGCTCAGATGACGCCATTTTCAGCCAATGGTTGGCGCCCGTATCGCGTTGTCACACCCGGCGGCTCTCTGCGGTCTTGCCTCGCAGACTTGCAATGCGCTTCTTCAAAGGAGGAGAAGTGGGGGCGCTCATGCTCCATTGTCCGAGGGCCCACCTGCTCCCGGTGGTACGGCTCCGCAGTGGTGGCAAATGCCTTCTTCAAAGGCGAAGAGGGGTAGGCTTGGGCCTTCCCGGCACGTCCGGCTGTCACGACGCATTACCGCCGTCTTGGTTTGGCACCCACTTTACTTCCAACAGTGCCGTGCTATCCCCTCGCTTTCTGGAAGAGTCAAGCAGAGAACAGCTACCGGCGGCTTACGAACTTGTTTGCACGTGAACTTGTCTGCTCGAGCGCTCCTCTGGAATGTGCTGCGATTCGATGTGGTCCGGGGGAACTCGAAGTAATCGCAGGAAACAGCTCCATATCTAACAATACACACACTTCGGGGCATCCGAGCTCAAGAACTCCGGAACCTTGGACTCCTCATGCCTGCACCTATATGTATACCGCAACCATCGACCGTGGTCACGTGTGTGCACGACGTGTGCGCATATCATGTGACGTCCTCGGGAACACGTGTACGAAACCGCGGAGACACAGGACTGCCTTATGCCTCGAAGAAGTGTTAAGCGAGGTTGAGCTCACGCGTTCCTTAATTTCGAGTATTTGCGTGTGCGGTTTACAGTGTCTATATTCTAGTAGATGGTGTTTATATGCTTTAACGTCGGTGTAACTCTTATACGGGACTGCTTCAGTGCGTGCCAAAGTGATGCTGTAAGTGTCATCCAAGCGCACTGTTTCGGTCGAAGCGACGCTCACATGCACATCTCCGTTTCATGCGCTATAGCTGTCTCACTGACTTCGGAGCTGCAGGTTTCTGCCCCGTGCGCTTATAAGGTAATTATAATTTCCCATCGTTGTCATATTGTAATGTTGGGATGTTATTTTCTGTGGGTCATCTGGGCGGCGGGGGGCGGGGGATCTCATCTTGTTACGTCCTGTGTACCTTTCCAGGTCAACTATATAGCACTTGCTAGCTTTTGTTGCTGTTAATAGCAGAAAGATTCTGTGTGCCCCCTGTTCTGTGAATGCGTATTCATGTAGGCGTGAGTTTTTTTTTTCTGTATCGTTTTGCCACTAGAATGCTATACTGATATGGATCTTAACAAGCTGTTAGGTATAGGCATCCAGATTTATTTTTGCGTATTATTCTGTATATACAACTTTCCTGTATTAGTAGTCGATTCTGTTCTGAAGAGAAAAAAAAAAAACTACCCGCCGTTGTCGCTTATTGACTTTGGCGTTGCGCTGCTAAGCAGGAGGTCGCGGGATCGAATCGCGCACCGCGGTGGTCGCACCTCGACGGCGGTGAAATGCAAAAACGCCCACGTACCGGGAATTGAGTGGACCTCAAAGAACCCCGGGCGGTCAAAACTGATCCGGAATCCCCCACTACGGCGTGCCTCATAATCAGCGTGGCTACATTGGCCCGTAAAACGCCATATTTTATTTATATTTTTTTTACTCTCAGGAATGCTAATAATGCCGATTGGAGCCACGCGAAACCAGTCAAGAGACTACTTCTAAGCGCAAAGTGCTGTCTGACTTAAACACATTTAGAAATAAAAAAATATATATGCCCTTTCCAGTAGACATCACTAATCGTTAGACGTCCACTCACTCGAACGTGCTTCCATATATACACTTGATTTGACCGCAGATTTTTCTGCGCCTCCAAAGGACTTCTTTATAAGCCGCCGCCTAGTTCCACACAGCTGGATTTTTTTATTGGGTCGTCGCGAATACACAGTCCACCAGGTTGTGCCACCGCGTACCGCCTCGGGGCACTTCAAGCGCACTCTGTGAGTAGAACTGTTTTATGAGCCTGCCTGGTACTCGCTGAAAATTGTTTGCGCCAGAATAACGAAACGCGCAGAACACTATAAACAATCTACGGCGCTTTCGAGAACTTTGAAATGTCTCTCGTGGGGCAGCTCGCAGGCAACAAGACCGGCCTGCGCACTGTACCATGGCTCTCTTAACCCCTTTAGTCAAGAAGCATCACTTATGGAAGCACTCAAGCCTAGGTAAACATACCATTTGATCAAACTTGTATTTTTTTAACGTTATCGACATGAATGTTGGTCGGTGTTTCTTACTTCCTTCTGTCGAAGTTGTCCAGGGTTTCTCGGCACGCTTTTGAGCACAGAATAAGCTTCTTTTCTTTCTTTTGATGTCTTTTTTTGCCCACTGTCAAATAAATGCGCCGAGCTTTAACGTGCATACTAGGTTACTCATGCCCTCTAGCACTGACGGCAATGACGGACGGTGATGCCGTTCCGATGGACCGTTTGGAACCACCGTGGGCTACGTCTTTGATCTCAGTGTTGTCTATAGCAGGACGACACCACGATGGCTCGTCGAAATACTAGGCGGGGCCAAGTGGTCACGTGCTCTCTGCACGCTACTTTCGAGTTATGGCCGAACCCGTATTAGGTGCTTTGGTTCTCTTCGTCATGCCAGGAGCTAATGAAATGTGTAAATCCCGCCCCCTTGCACTGTACGAAAACCAGTTATAAATTGTTTTATTAACTGTATTCAAGGAAAAGTTTGTGCATGTAGGTGTGGCGTCGGTAACTCCTCTTCGACATGATGTATAGGTATACGCTCGCAATGCTCACTACAGAAGCATCGATTAGAAAAAAAAAAAAGAAATCCGTGGGCACCTAAGCACGTCTTACGACTTGTGAATGCGAAAGCATTAACGTCCAATTGAACGCTGCTGAGCGGTCCCTTGAGTTACGGACCCCGCGCGGGCAAGTTAGCGCGTTGAGACGCTTGGCACGTTTTGAATCGGCTTTACCGAGGCGCAGTTAGAGCGTAGGTGAGAGCTTGGCAAATCAGTTCGGCGGAATGCCGCAAGGTGGAGGAAGCGTCGCGGAAGGAAAAAAAAATCGACATCCACCCGTATGTAGCACGGAGCTACAAATGAAACCCACACGGGTTCCTCAGAAACAAAGCTATCGTAGTTTTCCGCGGACGAGAAACGCGCGGGTAACACAGGCTTCCGAGGGCGAGAGTGAGGGTGACGTGACGTGGCGTCGCGGCGGTGCCCTCTCCCCTCACGCAACACCTGGCGCGATACTGTGGCAGCAGGCGCACCCTTTCGCCCGTTGTGCTCCGCCTAGGCGTGCTGATGACGTGGCGTCGCGGTCAATGGGAATTTACCTGCCGTTTCGCAGCCACCGACGATAGACGCCGACGTCTCTCGCTCAATGGGCCAATTGATACATTGGCATCAGAAGCGAAATTCGCAGCGACGTAGTTTCTAAAGTTCGGGCACACACAGTATAAATGTTCTCACAATATAAATGTTCACATAATATCAATTTCTTTTACAAAATATAAATGTTCTTGAGCAGTAGCGAATGAGGTTTCTCTCGAGAGAGCCACATTCCAAGCACAACCCTCGCGTGCAAAGAGCCAGAGAAACAAGAAAACACAAGGAAGCTTAGCATGTAAAGAATATCTGCTACTTCGAAATGACCCGAACGACGATGAAAGCAAGATTAAGAACAGCAATATGTTTGAAACAGTACATTTAATTTAGTAACTTTACGATATCCGTGTGAATGGCATGAAAACGCACACGTCGCTCAATAACAACGCGCGCGGTACACGAATGATAGATGCAGTCGCATTCCGATTTTTGTTCGTGCTGAGAAAACGATTCGAAGGTTGCGGGTTCGGTCTCCACCGGCGACACGTTCGTTCACTATCAGTTCAATTCTCTTCATTATTCTGTACATTTCATTTTGAACCACAAATCTCTAATTACCCCTATGATTTCCTTGGTTTCATTGCCCTGCTGGCTTTGTATGGTCGGGACCAAAAAAAAAAAAAAAAAAAAACTAGAGCCCATCTGTTCCCTTCTCCTCGTACAATCTGAAACTTGGCTTCTTGTGCAGTCCAAAATTTTGTATCAGTTGGCCTTTAAAGGCGAACGAACGAACGAATGAATGAATGAATGAATTTTTCATCCATCGGTGGATCGATCGATAAGCCGGTCGATCATTCTAAGCAGTATTTTGCTACGCCTTTGCCGTTCCATCGACGTCGTTCCTTCCTCGTCATTCTATCATAACCATCTTGTCCTCATTCAATCGTGATTGTTCCGCGCTTGTCATGCCATCGTCTGCATTGTGCCGTCGTCAGACAGTCCCCGTCAGGCACCCGTTGTAACAGCCTCGTCATCATATAATGTCGTGGTCATGCCATCGTCGCCTTTCCTGCTTTGTCATCCCGTTGTCGTCATTCCAGTGTCGTCACGTCATCATCGTCACACACTCGTCATCGTGCCACTGTCCACAAGTCGTCCTCGTTACGCTACCGTCCTTCTACCATCATCATAGAGTTTCTCACTACATTACCTAGAGGGAAATCTGGCGCTGCTGCGCTGTGGTATGCATGGGAATGCCGCTATATTGTGGATTCGGATTGGCATCGTTCTCGTAGAGACAGGACACCTTGAAGACGCGCTTGGCAAGTACCACTCCGTCTGTCACAATGATTCATTTTCTATTAGAACAGCACGTGAAAAGCTGCTTTAGCTTTATTATTACGCGAAAACATGTTTTGTTTAACTATGAGAACTTGTTATTGTGTGTACGACTACATGTTACGTAAAAAGTATCAGCGGGCCGCTAAAGTTGGAGGACAGACGACAAGGTTCCCGCTCGCTTTGAAATAGTTGGTCGTCTGTTCTTGCTTTTCTTCGCTTGGTCATGCATCGTGGGTGAGTAAAGATGTAATATACTTGAACGGAAACATTTTATGAAGATTTTACTTTGAGAACGCGTTATTTGCGTAGCCATATCCACGTTTTAGACGAAGCCTCTTACAACACCAGCCAACACGAGCCTCGCAGACACATATACCGTCATTCCCATGACGGCATGGTGCCCCCTTAAGAAACTCCCATAGACGGTGGCGCCAGATTACCCTCTAGGTGTTATAGTGAGAAACTCCATGACCATCATCATATCAGAACCGCCGTGTCATTGTCGTTGTGCTGTCATGGTCGCACCGCCTGTGTCGTTTCGTTGACGTCACTTCCGCTTAGTCATTCCATCGCCCTCACTGCGTCGTCGCCATGGTGATAGGTGACATTGACAAGCGAGCGCCATCGCAAAGATGGGCCGATACGGGCAACAGTGTCCCGTCGCATGTTGCCGAAGCAACGGAACTCTCGGAAAGACCACTGCGCATTTTGAAAACAAACGTGGTTTAACAACGAAATGTGTCACTACATTGTCAATTGCTTGAACGCTAATCGCATTTCCGTATAGACATGCATCGTGAGATGGGTTCTGCCATAATTTTTTTTTCTAATGGCACAGATCAACGGGCTGTCGATAGAACACGTGGAACGTGAAGAGCGGGTCTACGTAGACGGCCACAAACAGTTAGCGAAAAGCAAGAAAGGCATTGTTATAGTCACGTGCGCCGACCACGAAGGGATAATCCGGAGGGGGACGATTTATTTATCCCACGCTGCTTTGTGGCCGCGAGCAGACGGGATTTCGATTGCGCATCCGATTGTTGTCGCCCACGGATGATCTCCGTTTGCCGATCTGTGGTTTCCGCTGAGAAAAGGGCGTGCTCCATTTCTTTATCTTTTTTTTCTCGCTCGTTCATTCATTCCTGTCTTCCCCGTTTGGTTTGTTTCTAGTACCTCTCTCTCTCTCTCGCTCTCTTTTGTTCGTCATTCCGCTTCTTCTCTATGGGCACTTTTGCTGCGCGTGGCATCTCGCGGTTGCGACCTCTTTCATATAGGTTGTAACCGACCGGCCCGCCTAATCCTTTTGCGAATCATTGGTGGTGCGCCCGTAATCCCCAATCTCCCTCGTTTCATCCCCTCCATTCCGGGACCGCTTGTGCTTTTGACGTCTGCTCTCCGCTCGTTCCCTTCTGACAAGGGAACGAGCGGAGAGCAGACGTCACCAGATTCCCTGTTTCTTTTTTTTTCTCTTGTGCCTATCATTCGTATTCGTCTGCTCACAAACTGTACCCGTCTCTGTCCTGTCGATCTGTTTAGTTGACTGCTCGCAAACGTTTCCAGCGCATCCGTCGTCTTTTGTACCCACGTCCATCAAATAATGGCCACGTTAGTGTGCCGTTGTGGCGATCGGGAAATTGTGCATGCCGCCTGCGTCTGCCGGCACAGCGTCAGTAGCTGTGCATTGCAGGAACGCCAGGCGACGCCGAAACAATTGTCTGCCACGGATACGCAGGAGACTTGAATTGGAGTTCGCTCTACGTATGGTCGAAATTGGCTAACAGCAAGGAAAGTCTGGCAGTGGGCGGAACTAAAGTACACTATAACTGACGAGTCTTTTATAGAACTCGGCATTGATCATGACTAATGTTTAGTTTCATACTGCACACTATCATCATAATCATACTACCACTACTCTGTCCTCTCATTCATTCATTCATTCATTCATTCATTCATTCATTCATGGGCTTATGATCGTATGCTAGGCACCGAAATAACGCGAGAAAGCATGACAAGACCACACGATCCTGTGTCCCCAACTTAGGCACACGCCCTCGGGCTGTGTGCCGGTAATGCGGCTGGTTCTAAAACACACGCAGTTCTCTCGTCCCACAGTCTACTGCGGGTAACTCATTAACCGACAGTCAAAGTCTATAGAGCCTTTGTGCTCGCTCCACGCGGCGAGAATGCAAGAGGCTGGTACGAAGCGCGTGTCGTCCCGATATGCCGCGGCCGTGTACGCTGTGGAGTGAAGAGAACCCTGGCTCCCCTAAAAAAAAACGGGACACGGCTGGGGCCGTGACGCAGTGTCACGGCTCAGTGACCACGCTTTGCCCCTTCAGTTGTCGTCCACTTGTAGCCCCGACCAGCTCTTTCTATTCCCCCCCTCTCTCTCTCTCAAACACACACACACACACACACACACACACACACGCGCACACACACGCGCACACACACACACATGGTGGCAGTGGTGGGATCCGAACCCACACCACCGAAGAGACCATACATACATACATACATACATACATACATACATACATACATACATACATACATACATACATACATACATACATACATACATACATACATACATACATACATACATACATACATACATACATACGTGTGTGTGTGTGTGATTCCCTCTTCGCCTCACGCCTCTGCATTTGTGTGCGTTCGAGCGGGCCTCTCCCTTTCCTCCCCCGCATAGCCGAGGCTAGTCTCCAAGCACGCGCGGCGCGTCTCTCTCTCTCTGTCCTCAGGGGAGCATCCGATGCTCCGGGGCAATTCCCGGTCTTTACCAAACCCCGCTGCGTTATTCGGGCTTCCTCCGCGGGTTTCGCGTGGGGCAAGGAGTCGCGTTAACCGAAGGGCTCCCCCCTCCACCGTTCTCGCGAACAAAAAAACCCCTGTCAGTTACCCCCCTCCCCCCCCCCTAGCGGTACCCCCTCACCCCTCCAATACACCTACCTCGACTCAGTCCCCGCTGTACTCCACCCCAACTATTTCTGCTTTCCTTTTTTTTTTTCAGTCGTACACGTTGAACCGTTTCTCTCGCGTCCCCTGTTAGGTGTATCCCGGTGACGCGAGCTTTAAGTGGTTTGTCGTTGCTTGCCCGGAGCACCACAAACGCGTGATGAAGATGTCTGCATATGTGCGTGGCACTTTGTGTTGCATCTGTTGCAGCATCTCTGGCATGATTAATGACAGTCCGCACCGAATGGGACAAAGGAATCTTAAGTTTTGCTGCCTCTTGTTCTCTCTACAAATGTGAACTCGACACGCAAACTCCTTTTCAGTTACAGGCGCCAGATCAACTGTTTCACGTGCATTGTGCGCACTTAGAAATAACCAATCAGTTGGGAAGTGAAGTCGATGTAAATGCTGCCTTCAGGAAACAGCAAGAGAAGAGAAATCGCTTCTTAGCCACACACAGCGGCGCTACCAGGAAGCTCTGTGAGTCTACTTTCGAAGCTTTTCTTTCTTTCTTTTTCTTTTCGGACACACCTCGCGCCACATCACCTATTTTGCGCCATGTGTGTTCGAAACAAAACACACACACAAACGAAAGAAAAATACTAAACGCGTTAGTAAATCGACATTGAAACAGTGAAATTTTATTTTATTTATTTATCAATACTGTAAGCCTTCAAAGGCTCATACAGGAGTGGACATACAAACAGTACCGGCGTAGCGCTTTGTTATACAGGGGTTTGCAGCAAACTGAAACATATTGTTAATAACGATAGCTTTTTGTCCTAGTTTTTTTTTCTCCCGGAGAAATGAAACGAATCTTGAATCATGGATCTAATACTGTTACTTTCAATCTTTCAACAAGCTGGGAAACTAATTTTTAACTTTCAAATTTGATTTTTTTTTTGTCATCGGGTGTATCGTTTTATACTAGTTTGTACAGTTTCTTTGTGTTGAATGTTAATTTGTATTCCAACTGTTTATAAAACTGCAGCCGCTATATCACGCCCAGCGCTGTTTATTCTGTGTAGACACGGGGAAGCCAGCATTCCTCAATCTGAGAAGCTGTTCTTTCCCTGGGCATTCTCGCAAAATTTTCTGTTGCACATCAGTGTTAATATTCGTCATATTGTCTCCACTTCGTCGTCTTCACCGTTGTCGACATTGTCCTCTTTTCCCACTTTTCCCAATATTGATAAAAGATAACAGAGCAATAACGGAACGGAAGACCATGTCTTAGCCGCCCAGTGGGGATTTTCTTATCTCTGTTTTCCATTCGCCTATATTAAGGCCAGCAGATGATTTAGTACAATATATGGACGACACTCAGGTCACCCGAAATCCGCAAGATGGCGGAAGATCCATGACGGCAACAATTGCCCTCCAGCCGATACTATACGCCGAGCTACTAAGGAAAACCGTACGCCTTTCTCAGAAATAGTTTCGCACTTAAAAAAAGAAAGAAAAAAGAATCCTCCTTATCTAGAAATCGAGCCAGGGATTGACGCCTCTCCGGGGTTTGCTCGCTCTATCCGAGCTAACCAATAGGCTAGCAGTTCGCAGGGTGAAACCGAGTAATTCGACATCCAGATGCGCAGGAACATAAGTTGACATAAAAAATCGGGAACCAGCAGGAACCTAAAATAACAATCTTTGGAGTTCCGTGATATCAAAGCACAACTTCTGTTTCATATGTTTATTCTTCATCTGAATATGTCTAACCCGTCACACATGTGATGTCTGATTCAGGATAAGGTGACTCACGCATTCACAGACATAACATGTCGAGCGAATAGTTCCAAGAATAAAGCGAGAATTTGACGTAATAGTTCTGCGGAAACCCGCGTGTGGAGAGAAGTAATTAATTGTGGATGTCTCATTTTCCCTTAATAAATCGAGTATTTGAGTCCTCGATGGAACGGAGTCGGCTCCTTCCTAAGCGCAGTTGGACTCTCCTCATGTTTCCGGCCCCTCACAGGAACGATCGGGTGAGCTTTGGAGGTGGCATGCTTTAGATGCCGCCACGTTCAACCCCGTGAGTTGCATGACGTCACGCACTTGAGCAGAAGCATACGTGCGATCGCTTGTTCGCTTCGCTGCAGAGAACATAGAGCTCTGGAATCGTCATCACCATCGCCTTCAACAACAGAAAAACCACTGCCGCCTATTAATAGCGCATGTCTACATTGAGAACAAAGGTAAATTTCGTACGTCGTGTGTATGTCTCCAATGCCTTGATCCACGTCAACGAAACAGTTTTTGCGCACTTATGTGATGTCCAACGTGTCATTTACGTATACGCTAAGATCGATACTTCACAATCCCGATGGTTTAAGCGCAGGGAACCTAACCCATTACCTATAATTGCGTTTTCTTTATATATACGGTGGAGGGAGTTTTCAGTTGTAAACAGTTCAGTAAACCAGTTAATGTGTAATCACTTCCCATACCGTATAAGTTATAATTAAGTACTGTTCAGTGATTTTTGTACGAATTTGTAGTTTGCTCTTCCTCGTCAGTTCTGATCTTACTCAATCGGGACTGGTGTTCGGGCAACGCGCAGGTCTATATACATGTGCATATCTCTGGGTGCCGACTTTGAATCGATAATGTTTCCACGGTCACGTGCCTCACGATTACTCCTTTATTATTATATATTTGTGTTTAAAGCATGCACCCGCACAGAAGCCGCGTACGCGAATATTGTACGGTACTCGGCCAGTGCCCAAATGAGCGCGAGCTTCGCGGTGGTTGAGTAAGCATCTCTCCCCCTGGGGTATACCGTGGGCACCTCCAAAAATAGGAGGGAGTCACGCTCAATTTGCCGCCTCATCCGCGGCGGGGGAGCTGTCGAGGCGAGGGACAAGGAGCGTGACGGGTTCCACCGCAAGTGACGCGCTCGACTTCGCGCCCCGCATCGTCGAAGGGTCAGATGTCGCGTGCGCGTGTGATTTGTCTTGCGCCTTTCCCGGTCTCGCGAAAGTTACGTTCGCGTTTGATGTATGCGTGGTCTGCGTAGCAGCGTGCGCTCACACCGGTACGTGTGTGCGTTACGTGTAAACCGCGGCTCGATATGTTACGTCCAACGACGAGCATTTGCCGGAAAGTGGTCACGTGGGGGTTTGACAGATGTTTGGTAGCTAAAATGTCGTGCTCTGGCTTTTTCTTTTTTTTTTACAGGGAAAGCTGTATATGGGAGGGGGGGGGGGCTGATCTTCCGTAGTGTTTTCGGCGTCCGGAAACAGAAACGGACGTAGCGATTTCTAACAAACCCGTACGGGTGCAGTGCGCCGGCGCAGATGTGATGTGACGTCAAGGTTATCGCAGTATATAAGCGGAATACGTATATCCGCGCTAAAAGCAGCTGCCTTATCGATGGGGCGGGCCCGTGTATTTCGCACACCTGAGGAACAAGATGCGTACGAGGAGCGCCGGAGGGATCAGCAAAGAGAATGGAAACAGCGCCGGCGCGGAACGACCATCGACGAAGAACGTTCCAGCGATTCTGAGCGAGAACGACAATCGCTAGCCCGGGCACTTCCGAACGAGTAACGACGCCAGACTCGCGACGCAAAAAAGATTACAACCATCCCACCCTGAGAAGATGGAATGGCAGCGAAAATACTTTGCTTTTCGTTTGGGACCTTTGACTGTCGTCAGCTTTCGGTGCCATTCCATCTTCACAGAGTGGAATGGTCGTCATTTTTTGTCTAGGCGTATACCGTGTTTACTTGTGCAAGAGGAGATGTATCAGGTGGAAGGGCTGGAAACTTCCTTCCTGTCGTCCCGTATAATCATGGGTAAGGCGGTATAAGTGATCAAATATATTTTAAATAAAAATTTTAAGAAATCCACTAATGGTAATGAAAGAAAAGCATATACGAAGGACTCAATGTACCGCCGTAACGCGAGGTCATCAAATAACTTGGAACATGTTCTCCCATTGAGTAGGCCGCTGTTATCTCCTTTTTGCATCTCAGTGAGTTTCCTAATGTGGTGTCACCCGCCTTGTTAAATCAAAAACTACTTGTCACTATAATAAAGTACAGGACCAATTTTGGCACGTTCAGTGAAATTTTTTTCGTCCGTATCTTTGCGGAAGCCTTTGCCTGCAGGTTTAAAGGAACGTTTGGTGGGCTCTTTCGGAATGAACTTACGTTCATATTTGTCGGTTAAGTCACTTTTCAACTTTTGTATTATTTATGCTACCGGCAGTTTGGTGTTACGTATTGTAATAGTGCATTTATTCAATTCATTGTAGTCGTTGTGTGTTGTGCTTTAGTTTTTCTCTGAATTGCCTGTGCTGTTCATTATACAGCTATTTTTCTCGATGCACTTATTAATGCAGCAGGTCTTGCGCTTAACATTTTTTACTATGACACCTTCTTCTACATTTACAACTTCTATAAGATGTACTATTGGGATTCACGTGCATCAAAAATGAAATTTAAACATTGCAGAAAAAGAAAAATCACGCACTTGGTCGGCGCTTAGAGGCAAAGTAAAGCGCAAAGAAGAGGAAATTGCTCACGAGTAACGTCGTGCCATCCTTGCAATGTCTGCACAAAACCACGGTCCGAATGCAGTCCCTAAAGAAAGCATATCGTTCCACATTTCTCTAAGCTTGAGGCACAGCTCCCGCATACTCTCTAAATGACGGACGGATGGACGGACGCATAAGAATAAGAAAACCACAGATACTGATAGAAAGAACATTCGAAAGACCGTAAAGAACGAAAAATTCAGAACGACATAAAAAAAGAAAGAATGACTAAACAAAAAGAAAACGATTAAACAAAAGCTCGCGCGAGAGATAGAATGAAAGGAAGAAAAGACTACGTTTGCGTAGGCACGGTTCGTATATACGTACGCATTCGAAAATCACAGACATTACACGCTTCTCGGCAACGGAAGGAAAACATTGAGCAACCCGCAACGCCCACACACGGCGGCCAGGGGTGGAAAAATAAAGAAAGAAAAAAAAATGTTTCTCCTCGTTTTTTAATAAGCGCGAACCGCGCCGTCTACGAAACCGTGTGCGGAGGCGAGCGACTCATAAAAGCATCGCGTCCGCCCCGTTGAACAGCGATCCAATATAACTCCTTTGCCTCCGCCTCGCACACCACCCCAATTCGTTCGCCCGGTGGTGGTGCTTTCCCGCACGGCCGGAGCAGAGGTCCGCGAGGAGCAGTAGTGCTTCGGCGCAATACACGACGCGTCTCCTCCCGAACGTTTCATGGACCAGCTGCGCGGCGGAGCAAATTCCGGCGAGCGCAGCGGTGCGCGGAAAACTTGTGCACACGTGAATGAGTTTATTACATATTCTTTGCGCCCCCCCCCCTCACCTCGCCCCCCAACCCTCCGCTTCGGCGTCATCCCCCGCTTGTAATGTCGTTAGTGCGCTTGTTTATGCCGTGCCTAACGTTGCATCTTATTGGCCCACGCTTTTCGCGCTGGCTCGCTGTGCGCTCCTATGACCCTCGACGCTATTTCTCGAGGCATAGAGGTATGTGTACCGCGTGAAGGGGAGACAGACCCGAACCGGCATGCTCTGCGCAGCTTCTGAAGGACGCGCAAGATCAAGGAGTTCAGGAGGTTTGACTGAAGAAAGATTTCGAGAGGGGATGGCCGCTTTGCCTAATACGAGAAACGAAAGAAAGGGAAGAAAGTGTCTTTGGAAGGGAACGACGCACTACGGAGAGCGGGATCTCTACAGGCGGTTTAGAGGGAGGGAGAGAGTGCTCTTTATTTAGAGGCAGTGCTGTTTGCTGGCGTAAAAAGTATTCGCTTTCCTGCTATGCTTGATGAAGAGAAAAGACCCTAGAAGAAAGTTAGCAGAGAGAGAGAGAGAGAGAGAGAGAGAGAACGAAAGGTAGCAGCACGACATGGCATCTTGATTTCACTTTTGGCATCTTAACTTTTCTTAAGTAATCGGCATTCTAGACCAACGTGCCGTCTCGATTTCTCTGCTAGCATTCTAACGATGTAGTGCATATGTATGAAAGCTACAGTTCTGAAAGGCAGCCAATTGATTCAACATAGGGGAACAAGAAAACGAGGGCTTCACCATGCTTTGATAGAAAATGTCAGGCTCCTAATTAGCGTTAAAGTCTTGAAACGTCTTGGTAGACGTTTTCCAATTGTATTGTATATGACCCTTAAATTTCTTCGTTGCACGCTCTAAGCTTCTAAAATATAGAAGAACGGGATGAACTGATTCCACAGAGCAACAGTCGTCGCTGCAGAGACATTTAGTTTGACCGATGTAAGAGTCGAGATCTCCTGACAAAAGCCACTGGAGACCTCAGGACTTTGGGCAGAATGCTGCGCTCGTATTTGGAACTTGGACATTTGAGACATTGTCGATGCTTATGGGGAATAAAGAAGAGCACCTTACGAGAAGGCGCAGAATTAACGGAAAGACGTCACTGAGAAAAAAGAACAGCTAAGCAAGGTCACGATTATTGTTCTTCGGGCACGCTCATCAAGTCTTCTTGACGCGTTTTTTTTTTTTCGACTTCGGACTTCTTTGGTCAGCAAACATTCGCCTCCTTCCAAAATTCACTCCGTCTATTTTTTTTTTTTTTGGTAGTGATAGCGTTCTTTGGCCATTCCCCACTTTGCGGTTTGTTCGTTTCTGGCTGTTTATATGGGACCTTGAGGGGTCGGGGTGGGGATGGGGGGTGACATCGACGTGTCCGTATGCATCGGATGTTTCTGCGAAGACCTTAAGCTATGTTTAAAAGTCGTCTGTGGCAAACAGCACAATTCTACTCCTTGTGCCAGTCTACTCGCAGAGGCGGATCGGCGCCACTTGCACGAGAAATCTAAATGCGTTATCGCCTAATTTTAAAAAATCGCTAATTAAGTTTTAGCTAACTACCTTAGGGCACGTATTTCGACTTACAAGTTCAAGCCGGAGAGTTCGCAAGGCGGATGCACGTGGAACGAATCCTCAGGAGGACGCCAGTTCCGTGATATAAATTCGCGATCTACGCGAAGTAGTACGTTGGAGGTCCAGTTACTGTAGTGCTTCGATGCACATAATACGGCGTTCTTCTTAAATGTAAGCGGAGCGGCAGTGTACCTTTACCGCAAGATTGATGGCGAATATCTCGAAAATGGTGTCATCCACTGGACTATATAGATTCAAGTCGATATGCCTTGCAGTGTCACCGACTATACTTTGTAAATCGCAGTGTATGTGTCACAATTGAGTTAGTTTAAAACTCAATGAATGATTTTTTTGTTAATTAGCCGATTATGCATATTCATTTCTCGTGCAAGAAATGACCACCTTTTCGAGTAAACCAGCTCAATGACTAGTATTGTGCTATTTTGGCACAGGCAATTAATAAAAAATATTAAATGTAGCTTGCTTACAGTACATCGTCTCTTACAGTCGTGTGTACGGAAGAACAAAACAGGTCCCACCGCCGCGGTCGCATATAGCAGGTAGCATTATATACGCTGCTAAACATGAGGTCCCGGGCTCGCTGCCTCGCCTAGCGGCCACAATTCTATTCGGGCGGGGGAAAGGGGGAAAAACCGCTCGTGTGTATATACTTAGATTCGGGTGCAACTCCAGGTGGCCAAGATTAACCCGAAGTCGCTCCGCTGCGCGGCGTGCCTCATTAGAGAGTGTTAGATTAGGTGATGCAAGCGGATTGCGTACGCAAAAACTAGGGGGCCATAATACTGCGCATGCGCAGTACCGTCACCCTTAGTTCTTGCTTACGCAAGCCGCTTCCGTCACCTAATCTAAAGCTCTATATTATGTCGGTGTTTTCGGACGTCATACGTCAAGCCCCACAAATATAAGAAGAAATGGTCTTCTGTTGCCTGGCCGCAATCCAGCCAGCCGAACAGAGCACGGCCGCCCATACTTCTTGTTTTCATCCATCTATTACATATAGGCTTGCTCGAGAATCTGTGGCTTCTAAATGTGTGCCTTCTGAATGCCTCCTTTCGTTCTGAACTTAGCACAATTATTGTGCGCACAACGCCGCAACTGAAGTTTTCTTCTTTTTCTTCCCCTCTGGATGTCCTCGTCTGTTTACGACCTCCCCCCCCCCCCTGCCCTTTTCCTGCTCTTTTTTCTTTTTCTTTTAAAGCATTTCCTCGATGTCAACAATCACCGATTTCAACCGGTACACGGTTTCAAGAAAACAACTAATCCGTCTTAACAAAGTTTTAAAGGTACGCATAATAAGCCAACAATTCCACATTGAAAACGTTCCGAACAAGCAGTATGTGTAGCCGGCGTAGAGCATTGCGACCTTGCCGCTTTCTCTGGATTTACTAGCGTATTTTACCCATGTGTGGGTTGGTCACGTGACTTCTCCGCTTAGCTTCCCTGAGGTGAGCTCACTTGCGTTGAAAAAAAAATAGAAAAATGAAAGCACTACAAATGTGGTTTTTCTCCTATTTCGCCTTTCTTTTTTCCTGGCACGCGCTTGTCCTCCGTAACTTGCTGGGAACAAACCATGCCTCGGGGCGGGTCTCTATAACTTGGGCTAGGGCCTTTTCCTGTCCAGACCAAATCGAGTTACACGAAATTAGGGGATATATGCTATGCAGCGCTCGTTATCCTGACCGAGTTCTTCTCCTCAGCTCGGTCTTCGTTCTCAAGAACAACCTTTGCTCACCGCACTTCTTGCACGTGGCCCGTTTCTGTTTCATTTTACCTCCATTGGGCGGTTCTTCGAGGCAGCAATGTCAAACCCAAGTCACGCAGCAGCCGAATTCTACAGGCTCGATGTTGGGTCGTTATCCTTTGGTTTTCACTTGCTCTCGCCGCCGCTTTGTTTCCCTTAGAGAACGAGATGGAGAAAGAGAGAGAGGGGAGGGACGCTTTATTATTGAAGCTCAAAATAGCTTGCGCTTGGCGCAAGTTGTTTACACATTGCGAGGCCGTTTTAGAGCAAATAAAACGAACAGAGAGAACGGAGCAGAAGACAATATGGGCGCTACACTCATATCTGATTAATTACAGTCATCCAGAGGATGATGATGATGATGACGATAGTAATGATGTTGATATTGATGAGCGTACAGAATAACACGTATGTGGACAGGCTATTCATGGCCAAGCTGAAGAACTTAAAAATCTGAAACTCGCCTTGATATAGGCAGACAGTTTTGTGCTTGACGCAATCCGAGACACTTCATTTTTTTTCTGATATAAAAGGCCTCCAGTAATTCACGTGCAGTAGTTTCTTTGCTTCTGCCCATAATCTTAACCTCGTGAAACTGAGGTTCACACTTGTGAGCTATGCAACCTTGCAAACCATGCAGGCAGATGGGCGATCAACTTTACTCCTAATTAAAAGTTCGTGCTTCCTGTATTACTGGTTCAGTGAGACAAGACAGTCAAGACCAACAGTTTGTGCCAGGGCAAATTACTGTTCATGAAAATGTCACGGACAGCGAGAGACGGGCTTCTTGCCGTATAATTTAAAAGGTTGTTTTGTGCGAGTCGCTGTCGCATCAGCTGATGTTAAGTAAACTTGCGACGTGATTCGAGAACATTCATATTTATTAAGGTTAGGTCAGGTCAGTCTAAATAGGATAGGCACCTTCACTGCAGCGTCAATGTGTGCTATACGTAACGAAGGCTGCCACTTATAGGCACCAATCTCTTTTCATGTACAGTTAATAAAGAAAAAGGAGTTAAGAAGAAAAAAGTTAATAACAATAAAAAAGGGAGGGGGGGGGGGGGCGAATGGTTGAAGTAAGGCGCAGTGCTTCGCCTGGAGATTACTAGTCGGACGCGTCAAACTAATATCGAAGTATAGGCGACTCGGCGCTCCTATATGTCGTCAGCTGTGGTGGAATGATGTACGTTCGCTAGACCTACATCGTGTCATCTTGTACACTCGCGGTCCCGGTTGAACTCGTCGTTTTCTTTCTTTTTGTGTGTGTGTGTGCGTGGAAGAGGGCGGGGGGGTTCTCCTGTTTTGTGTGACTGGCATAGCGGGTAATATTCCAGTCAGACTTGCAAGCTTATTGCAACTTTGAGCGGGCGCACTTGGCCGTCAGTCTCATTTGCCAGGCTGTCGTTGCATGCTGCACGGGAATGGTGGTCGACACTCGGTATAGACTCGCAAGAACGCACATATATATGCCAGCAAGTTGGTTCGTCTAACTAGATTCACTGCATCGAAGTGTGTAACCTTGGCAGCAGTCCTTTGACAATAAAGATTACATTGTGTAGGGTCGCCACTTATTGTGAAACTACACATTTTTGTGTGTGTGTGTGTGATTCTAATTGTCATAAGCATCACCGTACCATCACCATTGGGAACCACCATGCTCCCTCTCCTCGCCTCGGATGCAAGGCTGTCTCGGCGTGGCCTGTGGCGATTCATTACGTTTTTTTTGTTATGAATTCATGTACAGTGTGTGTGTGTGTGTGAGAGAGAGAGAATAAACGAAGGGCGAGGAGGTTAACCAGGACTCAGCCCGGTTGGCTACCCTACACTGGTGGAGGGGAAGAGGGGAGGGAAAGATTAAGAGAAGAAAAGAAAGTCCATTGTGGGTATCGCCGAGGTGGTAACAGTTTTCTGCTCTACATCACTGACGGTCACTCAATTCGGCAGCTTTCAAAAATTGCAGCAACGCTTTCGTGGCCTTATGCAGATGCCGTACGCGAGGCCATGGTCCCAAGATGTTGTTCAAGATGAAACGGTTTTCCATCCAACTCATTTAGAGCTGTGCAGAGGTTGTGTCTTTCATTTTCAAAAGATGGGCAGTAGCACAGTGGGTGTTCTACACGTAGTCTCCTCGACACCGCAGACATTGCACTCGACGCTATCAGTCATTCCAATCAAACACGTAAATGCATTGGTGAAGGCCACGCCGAAGCATGAGCTGCACAGTATTATTTAAACTAAAATTCATGCCGAATACCGTACCTAACCATGACGCAGCGTTATTTTGCAAACGTCACCTATTAACTTGCTTACTCACCCCTGAAAACTGTCATCAATTTCAAACGACGCTTTCCTTTCCCGTGAAGCAGCTCGCCGCGAAAGCGCCACGTGCTGCTGCAGAGTGCATTCACTCAAAGTGTCACTAAAATGTGCCCATTTGAACACTACGGTACAGAAGTAAAAAAAGAACGCGCGATTCCGAGGGTCTCGTCCGGTCAACGTCCCCTCTCCACCGCCGCATCGTCATCTTCAACCTCCCGGATCCCCACCGTCGACGCGCGGTATTTACTCTGACGGCCACCAGATGGCGACATGTGTCGCGACAGGTCGCGAACAAAGCGCCGCGGGAGTGGGTGCGACAGCGCGGCGTACGACGGGGTCCCGCGTGGAAAGAAAAATGGACGCCCGAGGCCTGCCTCCAGCAGGCGCCCGATCAAACGCAAAAAAAAGCAAGAATGCCGAGGCCCCGAGGGCCTGTGGCGCCTCATCGATTGGCTTCCGCGCGCGTGACGTCACCGGCGTCCTATTATGCGCGACAAGCGCGGGCCAATGGGGCCGCGCGACGGCCGTTTTAAATGTGGAGAGGAGATTTGCGAAAGGAGGCGGAGCAGCGCTGCCGCGGTAACGGTTTCTTTTCTTCTGGCGCGCGTCCCCCTTTTATGCCATCGTCTCTGCGCCGTGTCTCCTTTCTCTCCTCTTGATCGCGACGATGAGCGAGACTGGAAATAAAAATGTAGGAAATGACCACGGTGGAAGGGACGGTTTTGCTCTCGAAAACAAACGCCTGCTCTGCGCACCGGTCTGCTGGTGGAATACACACGCTTTTCTTTTTCTCCTCTGTACGTCTGCTCGTACGAGAGGTGACGCACCAGCCGACGAAAACGAAAAAATAAATAAATAAACAACAACTGCAGCGTCCGCGTTGCAGCAGCGTCCCCAGGAATTGTCGCTGAGTCGAAGAGATCGTGGATGCTTTGTGTGTGTGTGCATGCTGCTTTATTTGGGAATTCAATTGGTCGCGCGGGCGGAATTTCTCCGCGGCCGCTTTCTCGTCGTCTGCTGCTGGCCCGCTTCAGGGTCGTCTGTCTGTGCCATACCGCGTTCCGTCGCCTGTCCGGTCCGCAGGCCTATGTAGTTTCGGTTGTCAGCGCTGATGTATGTCGATTCTGTTTAGACGTCTCGTCGGGCGCTTCCCTTTCCTGCGATCCCCTTTCTTTACCCTCTTTTTAAGTTTTACCTTCTTCCTCCTATTCCGTTTTTTTCTTTCTCGAATGGCAAGAAGGCGTTGCGGTCCGGTCTTTGATCGTGACAACTCGCTTTTGAGCGTTGTTGTCCGCCCTTCTTTTTCATCTTTATTTCTTCATCTTTTTTTGAACGCAGAGTAGTGGCGTCCTGTTGTCAAGACGTGCGTGTGGAGCTGTTCTTATGATTGTTGACAGGCGCTTTCCCGCCGGAGTCGGAGATTGTGTCGCATTGATAAGGGGTTGTATCCAGCGGCTCCCACTTTCTTAGGTCCTGAGCTTGGCCGGAAATAACGAGCATGAGTGATGGTGGCATTGGCTTATAGCTCTCGTTTTTTATTCGCTTCTCTCTCTCTCTTTCTCTCCATCTCTCCCTTCCTGACATATTTCTCATTTGATGGAAGACCACGCATACGACAACGGTTACAATTGGTATCGAACGCTGCCTTTTATGTTTATTTCTGTTTTATCGAGCGTGTCCCTTAGATTCGATCGGTTTTTTGCGATCTATATATCCTCATTCTTTGTGTTATTGTTGCTTATCTTTCTGACGTTTTCTTTCTTTTTTTTTTCTGGTGAGGGTACGCCTTCAGGTGCGAGATTGGAAATAGCCCAGGAAATGTGCGCGTGAAAGTGCCAATTCCGGGCGATAGCGTATATCGTTTCCATTTCTTGTTCTGACCGGTCCTTGCTCATGCAAGTCGTCTGCCTCTTTTCAATCTACATCTCTCTTTATTGTAATGTACTTTATTGGACTTGTCTTGCAAAGGGCAAGACCGCTTGTCAGAACGTTGGCTACCGCTTTTACCTTGTTCTCGTTTTGCTCGTCGTCTTGAATTTTCATGTCCCGCCTTCCCCCTGTTTCCCCTTCTCTCTTTATTGTCTCTTAACCTACGCCTTCTCTATGCGGTTTGTTTTAGCTGCGTAGCCATTGTCTCGTAACACATAGCGCTGTAGTTCCTCGTTATAACCAAATCGCTTCATTCGAAATATCGCTTTGTGCGAAGATTTTTCGTGGCCCTGCATCCATTTTAGAGCGAAATTTTTTAAAGTGCCGTTGCACCCGCTCTCGCCTAATTAGTGGACGTTAGAATCGGGAACCCCACACGGAACCGCTCAGTTCACCATATATATATATATATATATATATATATATAGACGATGACTGTTTTAACCCAGACAGTTAACGAACGCACTGAAGACCACTTCGCCACCTAGCGGCAGATCCTTGGGACTAACTGTATCGAGTGGTGATAACAGACAGATAATAGCGGGCAGCTGCTCAGGGGTGTCCGGAGAATTTCGCTGCTGACATCACACCGATCACACAGATCACATCACAGATCACACCGTTTGTCTAAGCCTATGTGCAGGGGACCCTGATCATAAGACACAAATTTACAGGTCTAAAATGGGTTGGATTGCGTATACGCAGGCCAAGTCATGACCGGCAGCTTACGGCTATCTTTAAAAAGAAAAATGCTCAATCACTGCATCAATTCTACCTATATCAAAGTTTAGAAAGCTTGAAGTTAACAAAGGAACTTGAGAAGGAGTTAAGGGACACGGAGCGCTTGACGGTAAGAAAAATAGGCGTAACGTTACAAGACGCTGTGGAAGAGAAAGCAAAGATAGCTGATATTTAGTGTTAAGCGAAAGAATGGAGTTGGGATGGCCGTGTAATGCGTAGGGCAGGTAACAAGTGGTATCTAAGAGTTGCAGAATGGTTAGCATCGTTAGGCGCACTGTAAAATAATTTGCACCCTAAAAAGTCAAAGGGCGTAAATGTGTCTATAACTCACACCCTTAGGGTGTCCGTTATATAGATAACACCCTAAGAGTGTGAGTTATAGGCACATTTACACCCTTTTTCGCTTTTAAGGGTGTAAATTATAGCGTGGTGTGATGAAATTACGGAAATTTTTACACATACTTAAGATGGGATGAGCTGGCGAGAGGCTGGGATGATTGCAGATCGCTGGGCTATAGGCTTTCGTCCTGCAGTGACATATGTCTAGGCTGATGATCAGATGATAATGATCTCACCAATATGGTGTCCGGCTTTGTTTTAACATATGTTTTACGAGTTCCCGCACTGTCGGAGTGCACATCCTATACGGTTCTTTTTAGAACTCGTCAAGTTTCAACTAAATGCCGCCTATAACGAAGTTCGTTTCCTGTCCCGATGCGATGACTTCGTTATAACGAAGGTTTGCTATATATGCAGTCTGGCTGCGCACGCACGGAAAGAGTGGCAAGGCGATCTTGCCATATTTGCGTTTTCCTGGCGCGAAAAAAGAAATAAGGACTGTCAGGCAATCACCCTATACACCTGAGCGACTGCAATGAGATAGCATTATAGCGTCTTATCATTCGATGGCTACCCATCGACCTTCCAATAACTTACTCCCTTCCCATGGTCATCAGTGCAATATTACGGCCTATAATGGTCTGCTGATACTGCCTAAGTAATCATGCTTGTATGTATGATCTACTGGTTCAGTCTGCTTGTAAATATGACGTATAATATATATATATATATATATATATATATATATATATATATATATATATATATATATATAAGGAATACGACGTACGTCGGGGGGGGGGGGGGGCATAAGTACATTTGACTGACGTTTCGGCGTGGTGGACCAGCCTTTGTCAAAGGCTTCTTTTTTTGCCGGGGCCAGCGTGATTTCCTCAGCCATAACTCTCTCTCTCTATATATATATACGATATACGATTCGGATGTATTTTGTTCGCCAATTTTATTCGTTTTTCATGTTAACGTATCTTCATTTGGTTGATAAGCACATGTATATTAACTGTACTGACACCATGCAATGTATTCTGATGAAGGCCGGACCCCGGCCGAAACGTCAATAAACCGCTTCATACGCGCGTCTACTTCACTGTATATATATATATATATATATATATATATATATATATATATATATATATATATATATATATATATATATATATATATATATATAGCCATGGAAAGCATCGCGGAAATTTGCTGTTCTTGAAATTGTACAGTAAATAATGAAGAAGAGGGGGCGTGAAAGTGGACGAGATAACTTGCCGCGGGTGGCAGCCGAACCCGCAACCTCCGCCACTACGTGTGCGTTGCGCTTCCGATTGGGCTACGACGACTGTCGGCTTTATGTGGTCATGATTAACGAAAATTGGGCCCCTCCGTTTCCCTTATTTCTTACATCTTCAGAATCATATATAAAGCGAACAGCTACAGAATAAGTTAAGAATTTCGGGTTCAAGCTTTCACAAGTTTACAAAATGTCAACTCCATGGGAAAATTCACTGCGCGAACGTCAGATACGAGAACATCAACGATTTCATAGCAGGCTTGAAAAGCACTTATCGATACACTTGAAAATTATGTCTGCTCAAGCACATTGTCAGAAACAACAAAAGAAGCAAGCCCACTGTATACAACGGTGTACTCACACTGAGCAAAGGTGCCCGACCGTCTACCTTCCCACTCGTTAAAACGTTGTGCACAAGCTATCCAAACTTGTACGACAATTCCAGTCAAAAGTGCTTCAAGGTGTACGCTATACATTATAAATTTCATCAATGCCTTTGCTGCTGGTGCACAATCTTGGCATGCACAGTTGTGTGCACAGCACCTTAAAGACACGCACACATACATACATACATACATACATACATACATACATACATACATACATACATACATACATGCATGCATACATGCATACACACATGCATGCACACATGCATACACACATGCATACACACATGCATACATAAATACATACATACATAAATACATAAATACATGCATACATAAATACATACATACATACATACATACATACATACATACATACATACATATGTATATATATTATAACTTGATCATTTTCTTTCTGGTCATGGTGAGTATACAAGCCAGCAAAAAGACAACGAAATCTTACCCCTGGTAAAAATTAATTACTGAGTGCTATAGTGATTAATTATTCGGTAAATGGCTTACTGAGATGAAACTGCGCTGCAGTTTTGCAAAACCAGCACTATGTGTTTTGCGTCAACTTTCGAGCGCTTAATTCAAAACTGATAGGTACGTAACTACGCGTCTCAATTATATACACCTCGGGCATTGCGGAGTTAAGCACCACACATTTTTTTAGTTTTTTTTATTCTTGTTGTCTCTGTAGCTTGGCCAAAAAAGAAAAAGAAAAGTCTCGCGAGGAAACATATTGTGCAATGGCCCATCAGGATCGTTCATTCAACTCCTTTGTTCGCAACGCCTATGCGGTATCCATCCTTTTCTTGACCCTCTTTACATAACTTCTATCTTCAATTTCTGTTTCGATCTCCTCTTTCCCTACCATCTTAATTTCATAATGTTGACTAAGCGCGAGTTGGGGCAAATTTTCGCATGCTTCTATTACGGGTTACTTTTCTTCACGCTATTCCATATGCGTTTGTTTTCGTCTATCAGGTGTATCATGCATCCAAAGTATATCACGCTTCCACAGCGTGAGTAACGTTTCGATGCCACGCTTGCGAAGCGTAACGTTAATTGTGTGCTTCCCGCGTTGTGTGCGTCTTGCGAGTTGATTTGTTTACCTCAATGTATACTTCGACTAGAACGGGGGAACTATTTCGGGGAAGTATACTTCGAGCACAATGGACCCACATACAGTATTCGTCTGTGTTACCTTTGCTTCTGTATCTAAACAACAGACTCATCTACAACAGAGCCTGTTACAGGCCAGATGGTGTACCATTGACCAGCCTATGGTGTGTACCATTGTCCTGTAACAGGCTTAATTGTGTAAAGCGTATGTGTAGGCTTTCAGGCCATTTTCGGGGACATGTCGATCGCCAGCGGGCTTGTTCTCTTATATCTCTTATATCTTATATGTCTTATATCTTATTCTCTTATATCTTGTTCTCCTATATCTGCCTGCTGTTAGATATGGAGCTGTTTCCTGCGATTACTTCGAGTTCCCCAGACCACATCGGATTGCAGCACAGCTAATTGAGGAATGCAGAAGCAGGAAAACACATTCCAGAGGAGCGGCCGAGCAAACAAGTTTAAGGCAACAAGTTCACGTGCCAACAAGTTCGTGCGCCGCCGGGATTAGCAGGTGAGCATCCGACAATGGAGCATGAGCAGCCCTCCCCTTCTCCTCGTTCGAAGTGCATTGCCAGTCTGCGAGGCAAGACCGCAGAGAGCCGCCAGGTGTGACACCGCGACACGGGCGCCTACCATTGGCTGAAAGTGGCGTCATCGGAGCGGACTCTCCCATTGGTCAAACATGACGTGACTTACAGTGCTCGATGGGTTTATAAGAAGCCTTCCAGAGAGACCTGAGGATTCTGGGATATTCCCTGATTCACCTCTCTCGAACTTCTTGCCGCGGGCCGCAGCGTCCGAGTTGCTGCCGGCCCGTAATGACTGTACGACTGGTACTTGACGTCTCACGTCCCCTGTACATAATGTAGAATAAATCTCCCAAGTTTTGGGTTTTCATCCCAGAGTCCGTCCTCCAACCCCTACATCTGGTTGGCAGCGGTAGGATCGCCTCCGAATGCATCAGCTGGTGGCAGCGCTACGGATAAACCTTCGTCAAGAGAGATCCTAAGGAACCGGGAAGAGCGACGAAGAGAGAGCCTTCGTCGAAAGAGGTCCGAAGAAACTGGGAGTAGCGAAGAAGGAGCGAGCCTTCGACCCAGGGAGTCCGGAGGAACCGGCAACAGCGGACGAATGAACCGGATGGCAGGGTGCTGTAACCGTAAGTGAGCGCGTGGTTTTTTTCCTTATGATTCGCCAGACTCAAAGGTTGTGTGTTCAATTTTGATAGTTCTGGGAATCGGGAGTTTGATGCACTGTGTATTTGCACAAATTAATTAAGGAAAACAGTTTTAACCACCTGTCGGGGCAGCTGCCATGGATCTTAGAAGGTTGACGAGGTTAGACTTGTTGTTGGTGTGCGACGATTTGGGAGTTGAGGCGGACGAACGGATGGAAACGCCAGCTATCATAAAGGCGATTAATGATAGTGGCAATGATGACAAAAGCATTGCGCTTGCTTGGGAGGTGATACAGGAACCACGGGAGCGCGTGCGTCGTGTACGTTTGCGAGAGCGCCGTGAACTTAGGAGTAAGCATAAGCGTGAAGAACGCGAGAATGAACGGAAGCAGGAGCTTCAAGAACTTGCTCTTAGGTATGAGCGTCACGTACGTGAGAATGAACGCCAACGTGAGTATCAGGAACGTAAGCATGAGCGTGAGCAAAAGTATGAGAGAGAGAAGGCAGCACTGATCAAAGAAATACAGCATTGTGATCAGTTATTGGCACAGAGACAACGGCTGTCTGAGACTTCTGTAGGTAGTACAGAGCGAAAGAATGAGGAAGTGTCTAGCGGACTTTCGCCAGAAGCCGACGAAAACAGTAGTGCCTGTGAGATTGGCTGCAGATTCATAAGTAAAGGGAAAAGGCTAGCTGCTAACGATGCCTTAGTGGCAATAGAGGCCGTTAAAGGCCAGAGTGAGAGCGACGAGGTGCTGTGCCAACAGATGACTGTAGAGACAGCTAGGCCAGCTGCGAACAAATTGGCACAGTTACCGCGTGTCTGCGTCGCTGGTAATGTTAGCGAGGTTGCTAGCCAAGAAAAGAGTACTGTTGACGCGACAGACGCGAGCACCCATGTCAGGTCAGATTTGCGTGCAGAAGTGAAGTGCGAACTGAGCGATGCAGTTGAGAGTAGTTCTCGGGATGGCGAGCTCCGTAGTCCACGAGAGAACAACTGCGTTGTTCAGGGATCGGTGCGGCTCTCCGCCAGTCTAGATAGCCTAGAGAGGGATGGTTCAGTTAATAATCATTCGGACTGTGCGCGTGAGACAGCGATCGATACCGACGGGCTGTGTGCCGATGCACAGCGTGAGCTGGGCAATGTAGCAGAGGGCAGTTCGCAAGAGTGCGAGTTGTCTAACTCGAGTAAAGCCTGCTGCATTGTGCCAGAGTCGGTTGGGCTGTCCGCCAGTCGAGGCAAAGTGAGAGTAGATTTAAATGTAAATCACTCAGACTGCGCGGGTAAGAGGCCGATCCGGGCCGACGAAATGTGTACCGGCCAGCACGAGGCACGAGAAGGCTACATGAAAGCGAGTGCAAAGACAAAGCGCCTTAAAAAGAAGCGCGGTAAAAACCGAAAGTCGGTAATTAATGTAGCGCCGCCAAAGATGGCGAGAAACCCAAAAGGGCAGGGCGCGAGGAAGAAGGTGCGGTCGTCTAGGACGATGTTGACGCATCCAAAATGGTCGAGCCACCGGTCAAAGGGGGACCGCGAAGAATGTTCTGCGCGGACGCGGACAAAGGGCACGGGGCAGTTAATCTCCTCGTCGTTCCGTAGTTCTTTTCATAGCTCAGCGTGCAGTTCGAAGAAACGCAAGGTGGCAGGACGAGACCAGGTGGGGAGTAGCGACGCGGTCAATCGAGTTTGTGTTGAAAGCGGGGCGCGAGGACGCAAATTGGCAGGAGACCGTAACGTCTTGGGGGAGCTGATAGTTAGTCAGCCCTTTTGTTGTCTCTCGGCAGCCAGAGTAGCTTTCAAGCCGCGGCCACCGCGAGGACGGCTCAGAGTATGAGTCAGACATAAGCGTTTGGAAAGGGAGGCGAAGAGCCCTTCCGTAGAAATGGAGTATCTTGTTTTTTTTATTTTGAGCATCGGAAAGTTTTTCGCGATTTGAGACTAGAGTTTCTTTCAATGTGTAAGGTTTGAGCTTTGTTTATGTTTTGGTTTGAGAAAGCTCCGAGATTTGAAAGATGCGTTTTATGTAAACATGTAGTCTCGCGAGATGCTCATTAATAAGTAGATAGGCTTTTTTTTGTGTGTGTGCGAGTAACCTGAAGGTCAAGGTTATCGTCGAAAGGCGTATGGTAACGCGCGTGTGTGTTATTTAACCTTCTTTCTTTTTAAGTGTTTTTGAATTTTGTAAGGTTAAGCGCGTAGGTTTTTAGTAAGTGCATGATTTGCACGGAGAAGCGTTCTTAGTTCCATTAGCGCGTGTCCTGTGTGGACGGAAGGAAGCAGACTTTATGACTGGGTTGCTCGTGTGTTGAGGGCAGCCGTATTCTGGCTTGTCTTATAAGTACGCGTGGAACGAGTTAGTACAAGACGCATTATTTTAAGGGTTCTGCGGAGTGTGTAAGTCCCGCAAGTTTAATTGTTCGTTTATGTCACGTGTCCTGTAGGACTTTCAGGGAAGAAACGTGAGTAAGCGTAAATGAAAAGTTTGCCTACAACGCAAGTACGCGTTTTGTTTAGTGACCACAAGGCTAGTGCGCTTGTGATTACGTGCTTGTGAGGTTGACCAGATTGTTCAGTGGCACCAATACGTGTGATAAGTACGCCACTGCGATAGATTGGAAACATGCTGTTCGTGTAGTTAGGCCACTTAAGTTATGGTCGGCTGTTTTCATTTGTTGTTTGCATCGTCAACGACCCTTTTGTTTTGCAACAACAATAATAGTCTGGTCTTGTGGGCAATCGAGGAGAAATGGATAGCTGTTTGGAAGGGTGGTTGGAACTGTTTTGTCAAAATTGGGGAAATAAAAGATCAGGGTTGATTTTGACTCAGTAATAGCCTGGCGAGTCAGGGGTGAAGAGCCTGCGCTTACGCGTGGTGCGGCGCTGTGTTGTTTGGTTTGTTTGACGTATGTTCTCCAGCGCCCAGGATCCCGAGGGTTGTCAAACGAGACTCGACCCCAGTACCCTGCAGCTTCTTTCAGCGTTCCTCATGGCCAGCGAACTGAGTTCACCGGCCATTCAGAACAACCGGGGCGAGGACGAGCTGTTAGATATGGAGCTGTTTCCTGCGATTACTTCGAGTTCCCCAGACCACATCGGATTGCAGCACAGCTAATTGAGGAATGCAGAAGCAGGAAAACACATTCCAGAGGAGCGGCCGAGCAAACAAGTTTAAGGCAACAAGTTCACGTGCCAACAAGTTCGTGCGCCGCCGGGATTAGCAGGTGGGCATCCGACAATGGAGCATGAGCAGCCCTCCCCTTCTCCTCGTTCGAAGTGCATTGCCAGTCTGCGAGGCAAGACCGCAGAGAGCCGCCAGGTGTGACACCGCGACACGGGCGCCTACCATTGGCTGAAAGTGGCGTCATCGGAGCGGACTCTCCCATTGGTCAAACATGACGTGACTTACAGTGCTCGATGGGTTTATAAGAAGCCTTCCAGAGAGACCTGAGGATTCTGGGATATTCCCTGATTCACCTCTCTCGAACTTCTTGCCGCGGGCCGCAGCGTCCGAGTTGCTGCCGGCCCGTAATGTCTGCACGTCTGTTAATTGACGCTCACCTCCCTGTACATAATGTAGAATAAATACTCGCAAGTTTGGGTTTTCATCCGCGAACTCCATACTCCAACCCCTACACTGCTCCATGCATGTTTTCAAACAGAATAATGTATAATAACAGTGCTTCCGCCGACAGTTTTTGCGTTGATATCGCGAAGCAATGCCTGTGACTGTCCTGTAAAATGCTATCGCATTGAAAACTGTAAGAAAAGAAATGAATTTTTTTTTTTGTGTCTCAGTGGCTCTTTCCATCTGACGGCCAGGTTAGGGAATAGCGGGAGATTCGAGCTCTGTCACTATGAGTATAGTCAATAAGGTGCAAAGAATTTTGTGCATAAAAGAAAGAAAAAAAAAAAGACAGGGCCTGCGTTGACAAAAAACAAAACAAAGAAAAAATCGTTCTTTGGGTAGAAGTGTTCGTATAAGAGCAGGCACCATGGCCAATCATGATGTGTAACATATTATAAGCGTATGCGGACGTGCCGAACAGCGCTTGCAAAGAACGGAAAGCGTTTGATAATTTAACGTCTGGAGATTACGATAAAAGCTGTTTTACGATAAAGATACGGAGGCAGTTTCCTGTTCGGCTTCGCACTTTCTCTCATAGCTATAGATACCCTTTGTTTCTGCGTGAGGTGCGAGATTTTTTTTTCTTGCCATGGTGCCGAAAGGCCCACTTCTTGAACATATATGTTAGACGAACGGTGTTAGTGTTCATTGATGAGTGACGAGGTCTTCTTTTTTTTTCTTCTTTTTCATCAGACACTGTTGAGCCTATCGTCAAGTGGCCTGTCAGACCACTCCAGCAGCGTAACAAAGGTGACGTAGGGATGTATAACTAAACTCTATCCCGAGATTATATATATGTATATATATTTATATATATTGCCTGATTATCACTAATGTAGAACATGTCCTGAAGCGTAGCCCGCATGTGTCGTACGTGTTCTGATGCAACCTATACTGTCACACGTGCATAGTCAGCTTTGCAAACAGACAGTCCACATAAATAATGACTGATCTGTACGTATATATACGGTGTCCCAGCTAACGTTAACCAACTGTTCAAAGAACAAAAAAAATGGTTTGAAAAAGATGGTGCGTGATACGCTTTTAAGCTTTACGGTGTTCGGTCGTCAGACCTCTGAAGACGGTACACCGCGAATCTCATAATCGTATCTGGCACTGTGTGTGTGTTTCTTTTTTTCTTTTCTTTGAATAGCTTGCCTAACGTTAGCTGAGACGCACAGCATAATAGCCTGATGCACGTCCTCGCAATCGCTCGCCAAGCGTTGCTTAAATTTCTGCACTTCAAACGGTTTATACAACGCGAGTTGTCCACGGATAGCGTGTTGCTTCTGTTTCAATTCCTTCGCGTTCTATCGCGTGTGCAGATGCGCTTTCGTTCGCCATACGTTGCTTTTTTTTTTTTCGTCACGCCTAAATCGGCTTGTGTTGTGAAGAACCTGTTGAAAAGCACGGCACGCAACAGGCCCCAAACGCGCGTTGCGTGCCCTTCAAAAGCTTAATTAGGACGTCGAGAATGGGGAGGCCGAAACGGGCTAGCTATAGCCCGGGCGTTTTACTGCGAGAATCGCGCTGGAACACAAGAGCGCGGGCGTTTTTTCGCGGTTCTAATTGGCTTTTCTTTCCGAGCGGGGCCGCCACCCTCCAGCCTCGGCACGCGATCTGGGTGTCCGTGACGCCCCCTAGCGGTCGGGGCATTTACACACTACAGGCGCCGCTTGCTCCCTGCCGAACTGACGAAAATCGCGAAAGAAACAAAAAAACGGCGAGGCCTCGAGCAACCACCACCGTATAATACACAGACATAACGGGAGGACTCGATCGTTCTGTCAGTGAGCCCACGCATTCCCTCTGAATCGCATCTGTCTATGTACGTATATAACGCGTATACACGTACACACATACACGCACACACATATATATAACAGAGAGACACGCGGCGCGCCCACACCGATCCCGCGGGGTCTCGCGAGATCTCGTTACCGGTTTGCGTGACCGGGAATCGAATTAACGCTTAGCGCCCTTAGTTCCCGCGGCGGCCGCTAGGGCGGCGCTGACTGCCCCACCGAGAAACGGTTTTTTTTTATTCCCCCCCCACGCGACCGGATCGTTGAAGGACCGCCGGCCGCCGCGCCCTATTTGCATTGCCAATGATCCGGAGAAGCACTTTCGATGCATCTATACACCACGCTCCTGCTGCTGCTGCTGCTACGGGGTCCCCAATGAGCGCTGCAGCTACTGTAAAGGCGTAGGGGAGCCAAGCCGAGCCGAGCCGCTCCGAGCGTGCTAGGAGGGTCGTATTTCTTTTTCTTCTTTCCCCTTTCTTTGTCAATTTCTGGAGTTTTACTCTTTTATGCTCGTTGGTCTGAGGGATCAAGTTAGGGTTTACGGCCGCGTCAGTTGATCATAAATAATAATGGCGCGATCCTCGTTTCATTTACCGACCCTGCCGGTCCCCCCTAGACGATGGCGACAAGTGCATTGCGCAGCTTATATAAATTAGGCGGGAAGTAATTCTATCACTTTGTGCGCGCCCGCGGAAGAGGGCTCGTAGGAATGATCGTTTTCGCACGTGGGCCACATGGGTCCACGGGAGAAATTGGGACCTCTGCGTCTAGAGCAGAAATTTTTCGGCCCGTCGTAAAATGAAAGTGTATAGGGGTGTCTCTGATGCTTATAGATTTGTCATAGATTTGTATTAATAATAAAGTGTAGATGTGTTAAGATTGATTTGCTTTTATTTACGCTATAGCTTATAGCGATATTCATTTAAAAAAGTTGTTTTATAAATTTATTTTACTGCCCTCATTACTGTACCTATGGTGTTTATCCCAGGTAGCATTGCAGAGCCCGGTAATACTCTCGGCCTACAAATTTCCAATGCATAACCAATTTACTGCAATCCTTTAAATGTAAGGTGCAAGCAGCAGCACCGAAGACCAAGATTGGCATTGCAGGATCCCAAACATCAGATGATGATATCTGTATACAAAAATCTACACTTTCAAGTTGTGATTAAACTACTTGCGATCCATGTGCAGTCTTTCAATCTGTCTTGTGTTTATACTATACGTAAACCTTGACATTGTCAGCTCCTGATTGGAAGCTTACCATTATCATTAAAAAGTAAGGTGTACAATCAGTGCATTTTACCGGTGCTGACATATGAGGCAGAGACTTGGAGACTAACAAAGAAGCTTGAGAACAAGTTAAGGTCCGCGAAAACAGCGATGGAACGAAGAATGCTAGGCATAACGTTAACATACAGAAAGAGAGCGGTTTGGATCAGAGAGCAAACGGGGTTATAGCGCATATTCTAATCGGCATTAAGAGAAAAAAAAAATGGAGCTGGGCATCATGTAATGCGCAGGTTAGATAACCGGTGGACCATTAAGGTTTCAGAACGTGTGCCAAGAGAAAGGAAGTGCAGTCGAGGACGGCAGTAAACAAAGTGGGGTGATGAAATTAGGAAATGCGCGAGCGCTGTATAGTTGGAATTGGTTGGCGCAGGAGAGGGGTACTTGGAGATCGCAGAGGCTTCGTCCTGCAGTGGACACAATATAGGCTGGTGATGATGATGATGAAACCGGGGAATTGTTTTCTTTTTTTTAACGTCACGGCATTATGCGCAGACTTCTCCCGCATTCTATAGGTATAATTTTCTGGCCTAACAACGTCGGCCGATCCCTTATCGGCAATGCAGCCTATAGCAGGGCGTCTGAAAGCGCCAGCGGCTACGAGAGAAGAATGCGAGGAGCTGGCACGTGTTGAACGCGCCTGGCGTTTCAAATAGTGAACTTTGGCACGAGAGAAGCATACGTGCGATATTACGGGGCCATACACGCATGGTGGCTAGAGCATTGGGCTGTTAGCTGCTCTGGAAGACAGAGATTCGATCTCCCTATCGGTCGAGCATTTGTCTAAGGCATTTTCGTGGCACTTCACCCACTTCGGAGGTACATAATAGAAAGCTCGAGGTTACGTTGAGCGGTACACAAACGTCACTACGATAAATGAGCGTCCAAGGTCGCCGTGACGCGTTCGTGAACAGCTGTCGAGAGGCCACGATCGTCACAAGACATGTGTCGTCAGAAAGACGTCACAAAGTGGGCTCTATCACTCTTTAGGGAGTTAGCGGCGCGAAGTTCTTGGCCTATAGCTTATTTTTTTTTTGCTTCTGTTCTCGTTTACGAATAACGTAATTGAGTAAGTTGCTAAGTGCCACCCCAATGCGTGGGATGAGAAATTTCTCGTAAGATAAACTGAACTATAGTTTAATTAAGTGAACTATAGTTTAACTTTAGTTAAACTATAGTTAGTGCTATAGCGGTATAAACTGATGTAGTGTCTCTTTAAGGTTCTCCTAAATCGTAGTATACTAGTTCGTTTTTTGCATTCCGACCCCAATCGTAATGCGGTTGACGCCGTGGGTGGGATTCCATCCCGTGACCTCTGCAACACAACGCCTTAAGCCACTGAGCTATACATAGCACGGCGTGTGTATAGACGGGGCATTTCGCAGCCCATCTTCGAAGCGATCGTTCGGTTTTGTTATTTCGGTTTCGACCGATCGGGTTTGCTCCATTAGAAACGTACACGGAGCTCGTGTCAACACGGACGTGTGGATTGACTTCGGAAATGATGGAGTGGGTTTAGGCAAATGAGATTGCGCGGTGGTGGTGCCAATTGCGCAAGCACGGGAAGAGAGAGAGAGAGATTTGCGGGCAGACACAGCTGCATTCTGCGCCAGGCTGCGGTGATTGCTGGCATATCTAATTTTCGCCGTCGCCACCCAAACGAAAGAGGTCAGACGTTAATGAGAAATCGGCCCGTCGAATTGCGTTCCTGTGTACGCAGCGCAGGTAGAATTGTAGATGTGAAAGACCCTGCCATGGCTAGTCTTTTTTGTTTCCTTCTTTCTTTCTTTCTTTTTTTTAATAGGCGGCCACGTGTCGCAAGCGGATGCAGGATTCAAAAAAAAAATAAAAGAGAGAGACCTGCGTCGTATGTTTGCATTTAATTTGCAGTGACCTGTATGGCGGTGAGGAATTCTCTCTTCCATCTGATAAAGGAGGTTGTGTGTTCTCGCATACATCTGCAGTTATGCCTGCATGCTTAACTATACTACGCTTCGAGCGTTCCTGGTGAAGTCCAATCCACACGACACCCATATTGGAAAAAAAAAATCGTGTAGTTCTCGCGCGCCCGTGGCAATCGGTATAAGCTATAACTGTCTTCGGCAAACCGGCGCGCACCGTTAAATGATTTACACCCTAAAATTGAAAAGGGGTGTAAATGGCTCTATAACTCATACCATTAGGGTGTTCTTTATATAACGGACACCCTAAGGGTGTGAGTTATAGACACGTTTACACCCTTGTTTCATTTTAAGGGTGTAAATTCTTTTACAGTGCAGGCTAACACTCGATAAGAGACGCGACACGCCGTGGTGGCGTGTAGATGTACAGGGGGCATCGCGTTGCGATGCTAAGCCCGAAGAGCCCGGGATCGAATCCCAGCCACGGTGGCACCGCATCTCGGTGTGTGTGAAGTGATTTTGAAGGGAGATGGAAGAGAGAAGTGCAGCGCCATAACTGTCTCTCACAGGAGGCCACTTCAACAGCACTACACGGGGAAAGGGGTGTGGGGAGAAAAGGATGAAGGAGAGAAAGACAGGAAGAAGGTGGCAAGAGGAAAAAACAATGAAGTAGAAGCGAGTGCGGGGCTCAGAGCGTCGCTCTCAAGTACGTGGCATTGCAGAAGTCAAGCAATCTCGGTGGAGGCGAAAATGCAGAAACGCATGTGTGTATGCCGTGTATTGGGTGCACATTAAAGAGCCCCAGGTGGCCAAAAACTAATCCGGAGTCCCACACTATACAGCCAGCTTCATATATACTGAGATCGTGCTTATACATATATACATATATATATATATATATATGTAAGAGGCGCGCAGTGGACTTCGCCGACGAACACGCCTTGCATCCGTTAGGCAAAGGCGGCGAAGAAAACACGTGACACACCGCCACCACCGGCCACAACGTGCAATGCTTCAGACGTCACAAAGCTCTGCCGGGAGAGCACTTGCTCCAAGACGTTGCGCGCCCGCGCGCGACAATCGTCTCAAAGACTCAGCGTTGGCACGCGAGAAGAATGCGTGCGGTTGTGGCTTAACGATTGTAGAATCGTGCCGGTACGCGGAAGTTCGATCCTGCCGTCGGACGATTGTTCCTTAATGCGAAAGCTTTACTGGCCGCTAACTTGCGATTTCGCCGTGGCCGTGCTCCGACGAGGCACATTACGTCACACCGCGTTCCTCGTCGTTGCGTTCGCCTCCGCTCGCTTCCCCAGCTGCGTCGCATGCCTGATAACATGCCGGAGAATTGAAAAGGAGAGCTCGCGTGCGCCGCAACCACATATGAGGCGGCAGTATGGACGGCGACAATTCTGATAAGCAAAAGGAGGCCTGGAATCGACGTCGGAACGAGATGGAGAGGAAACGAATCGCCCAGGAAACAGACGAACAGCGCGCCGAACGACTGGCTGAACGCCGCAACATTGCTAGGCAACCAGACTAACCTGGACTTGCAATCAAGATTAACCAAGGCTAACCATGATATATGCCTTAGCTTTCGCTACGTATATCCTGGCATAGCCGAGCTAAACCGCTGCCAATTTTCTTGTTTCCCGCGTGCGACCTATTCGGCGAGACCGCAGCAGCAGCAGCCACGGTCGGGGAAATCCGGAAGGGTCCGCTGAGAAAAAAAACTTTGCTGTAAAACCAATTAACTATAAGAGCCAATTGCACATCCTCGAGAACACTGAACTCGGAACTCGAGCAACCCTCACGTATGTCTTGCGCCTGCAATTTCTGGCCTCCCAAATATCGGGCAGGCTGTCCACACCTCGGTGTGACTTTGTCAAGCTCAGTCTTGAGTTCCTTGGATGCCTTTCTTTATTGACCTGTAATCAATTTCACCAACTGCCTGCAGTGCAACGAACTCCGGGGGCTTGTTACCGGCCCATTAGCAGGGACAACCGTCCGCGCGTTCCAATGAAGTAATCGATGACAAATTTATTGATTGATTTGTTTATTGATTGATTGATGTGGTGTTATTGACCATTTTGGCAACTTTCGTCGCGAGCGTTATCGCAACTTCAACTGCCAAATGACTTGACGTAGCTGTCATTAAGAAATTTGTAAATAGATCGCAAGTATGCTCTCACACGCAGTAACGAGCATTGAAGCGTGGACGCTTTCGTGTTTTCATTGAACTGGCATCGAGCAAACAGTGGAAGTTGCCGCACAGCGTCAGGCCTTGACAATGGCGACAGACAACGTACATACGCTGGACTTGGTCGAGAACTTGCCTTCGGCTGGCATTGTCCGGCACATCGTTGCGGGAAGCTTGCCTTCCAGTGCTAACGTTTCGAAACCAAAAGGGCTGACTGCTACGCGGCTGCCCCCGAAGGGAGACCGTGTGGGAAACTCGCGGGCGCAGGCCGTGACTTCCGCCATCTTATTGCGTGCGCCTCCTTGGATCTTCGCGAGATAGGGATGGTGCCCGATTTCAAGTCGGCCTGTGTAGGTAGTTTGCGCAGACGTCACCGCGGCCGACATCTTTAGGTTCTGGCAGGTCGAGAAGGAGTGTAGTCAAGAAACGTGGCAGCATGACACCACGACGCGCCCATCTTTTGGTGAACGGCAAAGCGGTAGCAGTGATAAACCGGCGAAAAACAAGTCACCGTCAATGAGCGAAACCATGTGTGCGTGATAATACAGTGCACTGACATCAGCGTGGCCGCCATGTTCGGGTACTAGCGCAGTGTGAGCTGCGTCTGTGACGTCACATGAAAACTATCTACGCGAAGAAGCTTGAGAAGAAAGCTAGGGAGGAAGATGTAAAGGAAGGAAGGAAGGAAAGGTAGGGAGGTCAACCAGACGCACGTACGGTTTGCTACCCTACAGAGGGGAAGGGGTTTGAGGGAAGAAAATAAAGGAGAGGGAGGGAAGACGGCCCTATCGGTGTGAGTACATGCGGATGTCTATAGCTTCACGCTTATATATAGGTCACTGAGGCCCGTCGCTTTCATGAAACGTAGCAATGCCCGCGTCGCTTTGTAAGCCTGCGACGCGTGGGGCCACGGTCCAAGAATCTTTGTCTCTGAAAATGGTTGGTTATCTAATTGAGTGAACACCCTCTGAAGAACGTCGCGTTCGTTGTCATTGTTGTTCCAAAGTACATATACTAAGAGAAGAATGCTGGGGACCGCGCAAATGTCGATGGAACTAAATATTATAGGGGTTTAAGACAGAGGAAGAAGGCGGCTTTGATGACAGAGCAAACGAAGGTATAGCCAACATTTTCGTTCAGATTAAGACGAGGAAAAAAAGGAATTGGGCAGACCATGTAATGCGTAGTGTACATAAGTGGTGCTCTAGTAGAGTAACGAACGGATGCCAAGGGAAAGGGAATTCAGTCGGAGATTAAGTGATCTGTTGATATCAGAAAATGTGCAGGCATGGATACTCAGCTGGCGATGTAGACAAAAGTAGTTGAAGACCGCTGCGAGAAGAGTCCTTCGTCCTGCAGTTGACGTAAGCAAGGTGATGGGGTTGGTGGTGGTGGTGGGGTTGGTGATGATTATGATGTATTTATGCAAGGCCAAGGTAATCTATCTCGCCTACACCTTTATCCCTCGATACTTGCTTCTTTCTTGTTTCGTTATTATTACATGTGATGACACAGACAAAAACAAGTATCTGCGAGCGAGCTCTTCCTTAGTTATATTATGCGAAGCATATTACTAGAGCTCAACCCAGATCCTCAGGCGCGGCGGTGTCGCCTTCAATACCACGTGACACCGTGACGTCACGACAGAGGAGAAACGGGGCTCCAACTCGCGCCGTCGCTCGAGAGCTCAACCCAGCTCCTCAGGCGCGGCGGTGGCGCCTTCAATACCACGTGACACCGTGACGTCACGACAGAAGAGAAACGGGGCTCCAACTCGCGCCGTCGCCCCCCGCATCGGACGCGGTGAGCGTCGAGCAACGCAGCGTTCGGCGCGACAACGATTTATTCATGAAGTGCAACGCCGCAGACACCGACACCGACGACACCGGCTTTTCTGCGACACGAGCTCCTTAACGCTGTCGCGTTAAAATAAAGGCTAGTATGCTTCGCATCCTGGGCGTAACCTTAGCTAAGCCACAGCCATTTTTTGTCTCGCCGGCGTTATTTCTGGTACTGTTTCCTTTTTGTTTTTGTTTTTATTTGGACATCTAGCGTGGACGGTGGAACCCCGCGTGCCGTTAATATCACTTGACGTTCTACTCGCGAATATGGTCGCCAAGCACTCGCACTGACAAGCACTGATATATCTGGCACGAAAGTCATTACCGGTTAGGACTTTTGCACCGCGGCCACCTTATACCTTCTTCTGCATCGGCCTATGCACGGCGCGCAATCCGCCAAAAAAAGAAAAAAAAAAGAACGAAAAAAAAGTGCGGAAGGCAGGGAACCCAGTCCGGCGGGTGTTTGCGCGGGAAAAAAAACGACGCAGTCGTTTGTCAAACGCGGAATGCCGCCGTAGCGCCGTTCGGCGACATTGTACGCCTAATCGAACGTGCGCCTTGTTAACGACGTCAGAAGCAGCAGCAGCGGCAGCCGCCGCTAGGGGGACACGCGATAACTTCGCTAGTTAGCCTCCCGCTGGGCGCGCACGTGCCTGAGCGGTTTGCCCGTGCTCTCCGATGTCGATGCCGATTCCGCGTCGATGACGATCTGGTCGCTCGCGTTCGAAATCCTCGCCAACGACCCCCCCCCTCGCACAGCTGTGGGGTCCTGTTCCTCCTGGAAGGCTGAACAAAAGAAAGATAGGAAAGAGACATACACACGGAGTGAGGGAGTGAGTGAGACAGAGAGAGAGGTAAAAAGAAATGACAAACTTCCCGAATGAAACCAGCCGTGAGGCGAAACACGAAAACAGGGATGTCGGCACGCCTATCATATCCCCCTCCCGCCCGGCTTCTCATTTCCCTTTCCCCCATCTCGTGTTATCTTTCTTTTCGCATGCGTGTTTCTCTATCACCATCTGTCTATCCGTGTTCCGCTATCCCTCTGTCGGTTTGTATCTGTCTCTCGCCTCGTTTCGCGCCATTCCGTGCCCTTTCGGCGGCATACGTCGGCGACCTGTCCCTCTCGGTATTATATGTATATATGCGCTCTACACGGCGTAGGACATCTCCTCCTCCTCCGGTTTCTTTGTTCTTCTTCGTTTGTTTGGATTTACGTGCTGCGCCAGGCTTGTATATAACTCGGTTTTGCTTGTCGTAGCTTTCCGACTTGGGCCGCGCCTCCCTTCTTCGATGCTCTTCGATCGGCGCGCGCGTTTCTCGGTTCGTGCTGGAAGGATGCCCAGCCGGTGGCGGCGGCGGTGGCGCGGTGGGCGCCGATCGAGCGAGTTGGCGCGTGCGTGATCGCGCTTCGTGTACGACCGTGCGTCTCCCGAAGCTTCTCGCGCCGCACACGCGGCGTCGCGGCTGTGTGCTTACGCGGCGGCGGCGGCGGCGGGAGGGCTCGCGTGTCCTTTGCATAATTATTTGCTGGCGGCGTGCTAATTGGCATTCTTTCGCTGGCCCCCGTCGTGCGCGCGCTTCCGCTGCTTTTCTTCTCGTTTTTGTTTTTCTTGCTTTGTCTCGCGTTTCAGCGCTGCGATTGGAACCCCTGTGCGAAAATAAAGGGTGGATGGAACTTGGGAGGGGACGAGGGATGGCTGAGTGGAGGGATGGGGGGAGGTTGTGCCGTATTTGCGCGCGTGTAATTACGCTCGATAGTGTAGAATCGGACTTTATCCTCCACCGATTGTGAGGGGCGCCAGACATAAAGGTATGCAGTCAGTATAGCTTGATGGGGCTGCCCTCGGTTACGTGGCAGGTGCTATATGAGAGGTTAACCCCGCGTTCCCTACCGACCACAGTGGGGAGTCTTGAGTGGTATAGGAAATCAAAGAAGTTCCGCGTCTTCTTATTACATTCTTTATAGAGGCTGGTTTGGTGAACAGGTGATGAACTACCGCAGTGATTTTGTAGGAGATGAAGCAATATTATAAAGTCCTTGATGAGGTCCGGGGGTGGGCAGGGGGGGAAATGGCGGCTTTGTTTCTAATATTGATGCACAGCCGGCTAGCTAAAAAAGTTCGCAATGCCTGTTCTCTCTTGTCATTCCTTGCATGCGGCCATATGCTTACAGTTATAGCTCTCATCCGTCCGTGAATGGTTCGTCTTGCCTCATGCAAGTGCGCCAGGCTGAAGCATCATTCTGGCGCTTGTGCGTTTGTTAACAGTTCAGGAGATGCTTTCGAGCACGGTGGCGTCAGTGCTTCGAAAACAAGCGAAGAAAACAAACAAGTGAGCAATGAAGCGATGAAAGAGAGAAACAAACAAATAAGAAGTTATTTAAACTTCAGCGATTCCGAATGCGGCGACTTCAGAACTCTTTCACTGTGACAGCGGCAGGCCTCTCACACCGGATGCACGTCATCGGCTCGATCTCGTGCAGCTTCTTTCATTGAGATGCGCGCAGCATCGGGCCGATGCCACAGGCTAAGCATGCGCTTCTGACCGCCCCGCTCGGGCCTTCGCCTTATAATTTTCCCGAATTTTCTAGATGTGGGAGCTAAATGCGAGGATGTACGGTACATACAGGAGCGCGGACGAGCGCATACATTTGCCAGTGCTCGCAGCCTCCGAACGACGCGTACAGCAGCGATCGGCAAGGATACAATTAAACCGCCCGCGATTCCGCCGCTATATAACGCTGCGGCGCGAAACTTCGTTATAAGCGAATAGAAAACGCCAAACAAAAGACAAAAAAAGAAGTATAAAGAAAAAGAGATAAGAGGGAATCACAGCCAGGTACCCTCGAACCAGGAAGAGGAGAGAAAATATTCCTATCGCTGCTGGGCCAACCACGCTCTCAGAGGAGCTGCGCCGCAGCAACCTCGGCGGTCGGTCGGTCTCTTGTCATTTTTGCGCCGTCCCGTGGGCCAATTACGGCGGCAGCGCGGGTGCATTTTTCGGTTAACCAAGCGCGCATTAATCGGCCTGACACGGACGCCATTTCCCTCCCCCCCTTCGCCTTTCCCCCGTTTTTGTTATTTTTTTGCATTCGTCCTATTCCTATACACACATCGTCGACGGTAGGCAAGTGTGTGTGCGCACGGTCGAAGCACATCGTCACGCATGAAACCACGATGAAAAGAGTGAGAAACAATATATATATACATAGACACGTGTAGATAAAGGGAAAGGGCCACATACGCGCATGCTCCGCGATCATGAAATGCCGTATGTATATGTGTGTATGCTGTGATTGCAGCCCGCGTTGCGTCCTATTCAGAACGCGGCCCGTTCTTAGTTCACACGCACGCACACACACACAATGTGCGCATGCGCAACGCGAGCATGATGTGCCCATGCGCCTGCGGGGAGCGCGAAGCGTCGCTCCACAAAACTGTGGGAAGTCACGTAGGCCCGCGTTCTCCGCGCGATCCGAACAACGGGGGCGACCCATCCCGAGCGACTTCGTCGTCCTGATACGCGCACTCACACGAGACGATGATCGGCGCCGACCGAGATGTGCGCAGAGCGGCGAGGAGGAGGAGGACAGGGAGAGGGAGGGAGGCCGAATACTTCGTGCGTCGAGCGGTCAAAACGCGAGTCGCTGGCTGTGCGACCTTTAACAAGCGCGCGCAAGCGCTCACGTGCTTCGAGCGATTATAAAGAGAGAGCGCGCGCGAGCACACACAGGCACACACATACACGTGCGCGCACTTGGCTCCGCGACCGCCGCGTATATAGAGCTAATACTGTCGTGAACTCGCAGCAGCCTCTCTCTCTCTCTCTTTCTCGAAGCCTCGCAGTTTCGCGAGGCTTTACTTCCTCATTTGAGCGAACGCGGGGAGCAGAAGTTGCGAGCCGTCTGTTCCCGGAAAACCGTGCATTGTTGCGTAAACCGTGGGAATTCAGCGCGCGTGGATCGAGGTTGCAGCATTATAATAAACGACGTCTCAGCGAAGAGACACCCCCCCTCCCCCCCCCCCCACACACATACACACTCACACATCGAGTAGCTCTGTGTGTGTAGGGGGGGGGGGGGGTGTCATACCGACCTGCCAAATTGGCAAATCGCCTTTAGGTACGATTTCGGCACGCTGCGCTTTTCCGTAGCCAGATCCGTGGGGACACGGCAACGTGCCAAATTCCGCCACATTTTAAATCTCGCCGTTTTTGTCAGCTCAGATGGGACACTTTCGCCTCGTCTCTGATTGACTAAAAAAAAAGAGAAAAAAAAATAAAAAAAGAAAAATGCGAACGTGGCGGAATATGGCAGCGCAGAAGCGGACAGCCGCAGTTTCGTCCTCATATCGTCACGCCACGAGGAAGCGGAGGTGCCGTCGACACTTTCAATGCGATCAAGAAGAAGAAAAAAAATTCGAGCCAATCTAATGGCGCCAACTTTTCCTCCGATGACGAGGTGGCCGAATTCTGAATAAGACCGTTCTTTTTTTTTCTTTTTTGGGAAACGTTATAGTTTAAAGCAGAAACAAAAATTATGGGGTTTTACGTGCCAAAACCACTTTCTGATTATGAGGCACGCCGTAGTGGGGGACTCCGGAAATTTCGACCACCTGGGGTTCTTTAACGTGCACCTAAATCTAAGTACACGGGTGTTTTCGCATTTCGCTCACATAGGAATGCGGCCGCCGTGGCCGGGATTCGATCCCGCGATCTCGTGCTGAGCAGCCTAACACCATAGCCACTGAGCAACCACGGCGGGTAAAGCAGAAAACAACGAAGAAATGTATAGCGCAGGGCCAACGCAGTGGTCTGGTCATGTTTCCTGTTGATCGGTTGAGAAGCGTGGATCGAGCTACCATACCCAGCGTGACGTCGCGCAGATGCGGTGACGCTGCCGTCGCATTCAGTGCAGGCAAAACAAATGTCGAAGAGTTTTAAATCCGTGTTCGAGTTCTTTCGACAGCTAGGCGTGCGGTGCCAATTTTCAGTTCTGACTAATCCATCGAGAAAGGCAGTTTCCGCACAGACAGCATCGAAGTAAAGAATCGACGCCGGATATATATATATATATATATATATATATATATATATATATATATATATATATATATATATACACACACACACACATTGTCCAAACAAGATGGCGGCGGCTGGGCGGAATGCATGGAAATTTCTCGATGGGAAGACCGCCTGTGCACAAGAAAGCCTAGGTACGCTTTCTTGATGCGTTTAATGTAAGCTACATTGCGTTCTTTATAAGCTGGCACCTGAAGAAAGTTTTAAAGTATCGCGGTAATATGTGCTTTTGTAAGATTTTTATTGTCGACGCCATGTGGCGTCAGATCGCAGAGATGTCTTCCAGATGCGTTCATTTACGCGACCTCAAAGCACATCTCCTTAGCTGTGAACGTAGACTGTCTCCATTGCTGACCAGATTTGGAAGACAGCTTTAGACTAGTAGACGCAAGAGGATTGGCGTTCTATGTGGTGTTACGGAAGCCGCCTGCGTTATAGCAAAGCTGCGGACGTTGGGTCTTTGCGTCCGCAAGTTGCTTGCCTTTTCTAATCTAAACCGTACTCTACTAACGGGAACGTTCTCAGCAAGTTGATTAATTCACGTGACCACATTTTCAGAAGTTGCTTTGCAGATAGATTGCTCTCCGAAGCAGAAAAGAGCGAGTGGAAGTGTCAGTTGATATAGTTGTCTGCCATAGTTGTCTTTTGCCTGGTACGCCTGTTTGTAAACATGCATATTGCACGAACTCTTTAACTTAGCATTAGTTATCGGTGTTACTCCTTGAATTCTCTTTAATTGTCCGCCCATGAGTAGAAGCTGCCTTGCAGGGATGGAAATGATAGAAGTTCACTAGTTTGCCGACATATATACGGCTCAAGGTTCCACGGACCAGTCACTTAAACGAGCAGTTTAAGAAACTGGCTGGTCGTATGACCTCATCGTATTTTACGACTAGATCGTGCAATGCAACAGGGGGGAAAACGCCCTCAGATCTGTTATTAGCGTTCTACTAACACCTTAGCTTGTCGTCGCCACGGACGTCGTAAAACGCTCCCTCACAGGCACGACGGGCCATGTTCTTGAACCGTACCAAACATTGTTATAGCTACATACTTATCCACCTTGCGTGCGCCAAATTGGTTTCAACGCGTCTTACGGGGAACCTTGAGCAGACGAGCTCCTCATCGCGAGCTTGTATAACGCTGATCGAACAGCAGACGACGCGGCTCTGTGGGTTGTGCATATGTATGCTGCGTCGCAGATTGGAAGCTTTGGCTTCCGTACGCGAGTTTTACGCGACGGAGTGTATACCTAGCTCTTTGTGGCGGCTTTCTTCTAGGTTTCTATCTCTCTCTCTCTCTCTCTCTCTCTCTCTCTCTCTCTCTCTCTACTTTCGTCTCTTTGGATCCCTTAGATGGGTGAAAGCGTTTTTTAGACTGCGCAGCTACGTGGCAGAGGAGTGTGTGTGTGTTTCGCAACGTGTTGAAGAAGCAGGGAGAGAATTAAAAAACGAAATAAAGAAACTGAAGGACGGGGACTTCCTCATCGGCAGCCTTCGAATCTTGAGCCGGCGATCGCGGAGATGCCGTGCGTTTTAATGGCGCTGGACCCCCCCTCCCCCCTTGCGTGTTGTCGGACACACACGACTGTGGCGGTTGCCCGCCGATCTTCAGCTGCCGGCATAGCTGACCGGCCTTTCTTTGGCGCCCTTTCTTTATTGCCACGGGAAGCCGTCGAAACAATATGGGCTGTACGTTAATCTTCGGAGCCCATGTCGTTCAATTCGACGACGAATTGTGTGAGCCGTGCCTTGGGATCCTGCACTCTGCGACATGCCTGGGTAGACACGCGCGTACACGCGCAACCGTTATAAAACTTCGAGAGTGGAGCTTCCGGCGGTAGCTAACTCATTAGATTGTTCTCGCTTGTCCGTAAACGTATTACCGTTTATGGTAAACCGAGTTATCGCAGCCGTGGAAGGCTGTATAGGAACGTCAGTAGCGACATCTTGTAACGTTTTGTCCGAAAGAAACGCGTTAAAAATGTTTTTCTTGCGAAGATGTGCTCCTCGAAGAGACAGAGAAAAAAAGGAAACAAAACGGACGGTATGTTAACGATGCTGTCACCACCGACTTTCTAAACCAGCAGCTAAGTAGATTATGATTGGGCACCGCAACAATAACTCTTTGTCCTCTATGGTTAAGCTCTGCGCCAAAGGTGACGCCGCTCACGCAAACACCTCTGGTAACCAGATATTCCGCGAAGGGGTAACACGTTTACGGACAAGCTTAAACACCTGCTAGCGAGTTTCATGTTAACCGTAGCGGAGCACCTGGCAACCGATGACGTGGATGCCAGTAGGATAAAGCCCTTTAAACTTCGTAAAGCAGCGCACCGCTTTGAAGAATTCCACCTCCTCCTCGCGCGCTCTGGCCAAGGCCGACGCCGCGTCGCTATTGGCCTAATAGCATTACGTGGGCCTTCTCGCCGTGCTTCAACGCCATTTTCGCTCGAGAAGCGTCTGCGGAGTGGCGAGAAGCACATGTTGGCGCCGTTGCTACGCGCGAGCGTTGCAGGCGGCGCCACGGTCGAGTAGGGAGAGTGAGAGAGGAGAAACGAGGAGTGAAGGCGGAAGAGGAGAGATGTCGCTACTTTACGAAGCTTAGGAGGTTTCACAGTAGGAAAGCTGGTACGGCCATCTTCCGGCGAAACGTTTGACCAGAGTAGACACGGAGCTATCATTGTAGTGACCTTCCATACTCTGCTAAGCTGCTGGTGTGAAGTGTCGGCGGCAGTATAATTGTTAACACGCACGATTTCTTTATTTTTCCCTTCGACAAGAACGCCCACTAAACACACTCACAAAAATATTTCTAGCACGTTGGGGCTGAGCGAAGCTTCACCAGATGTCGCTACCAGCGTTGTTACTGCCGTAGGGTAATGCGTCTTGCAAGCAAGCCAAAACTACATATCGCTCCTGCTGGAGTGCCGCGTAGCGGGTCGTTTCACTTTAATACATTTAGTCTTTCCATAAAACGTATCACAGTTTACGGAATACCGGCATACCGGTGACGTAGACGTGAGCATGTGTACTTCTGGTGCCATCGTGCGGCACTGACGCGAACTAGAGCACACTGAACTATACGGTATAATTGCAACGACCACGTTCTACCAATCCGGCGGCGCAAAGGGGCTAACAGCAACAATTATAAGCGCATGCTTATGATATTACTAGTGTTTTTCCCCCCTTCTTCGAGAACATTGACGTAATACAAGACCGTTTTCAGTAGCGTCGTGGTTAAAGAAAGTGTCACAAGATTGCGCTATCGGCGCCGCTGCGTGCTGCCGTCGTCGTAGATATCTCCGGTGTTCCGGCATTTCGTAAAATTTAGTATGGATGGGAAAAGGCTTAGAAGTTTCTATTCCCCGCGACCCACATTGTACACCATGTACAAAATCTTCCTGCAGGTCTCTGCTACTCTATCCGCTAGGAGTATCATAATAGAGATCGTTAGCTTGTGGGCTTGCTCCCACATTCAACACTCGCTACAGGACATGTTTTCTGCCTTCCCAATCCAATCCTCTCCTGGAGCGAATATACTAATATACCCCAAAGAGCTTACGACGAACATGGCGGAGCCTTCTGCTGCAGCACATAATACTCTTGATCTGGACGACTCCGTCAATATGTACACAGTGGACCTGCAGCAAAATAAGTGTTTGTCGCTCTCTCGTTATGGCTTATGTGAGCTGGCCTCCTGCGTTTGGCGACGCTTATGTGTTACTCTCCGTTCTGGATGGTGTTTTGACTGAAAGATAAGCGCATAACAAAAAAGAAAATATTACGCATAGTATGTAATGACTACGGATGGATTGTTATTGACGTCAAAAAAGACACTAAACAAAAATGTGTAGTGGAACTGCACTAGTAAATTACACGTCTGCAATAGCAAAACGGTCACCCTTAGCGTGACAGGAGGCTCGGAAAACCCGGAAGACCGCGAAGTCGAAGGACTGCAAGGCGACGCCGCAGCCATGACCTTCTGCCTTGCTGTTATGTCATACGTAGGAAGGGTTAGGCAACATAAACGAACGACGGGGATGCGAAAGAAAACACGCACAAGCGCTTGTGTGTGCCTTTTCTCACGTCCTCGTGGGCTACGGGCTTAGCGCTTCCTAAGTCGCTACATTCTGTACATTAATTCCGCCATCTTATCAAGTTGGCGGTTTTAGCCAATCAGGAGGGGCGTAGCTGTCCCGTGAGCCAATCAGAACTGACAAGACGGCGAAGTTGACAACGTGGCAGAACATGGCAATGGCAGCACATATCATTTCAGCTCGCGGTGTCTTCGTAGACGCCTCGTGTAACTAGTTAGGCGATACAAATGGAATGTAGTATAGTGCTAGGACAATCCAATGGAAAATGGAAACAATGGTGGTCTAAAAGAATATGCGAAGCAAACGCGCCCTGCAAACCGTATACAAAAAAAAAAATTGAGCTAGGTGAGATGCGAAGGCGTCGAAGCAGTTTTTGCAGGCCAGTTTCCTCACAAATATCACCGACGCTTCATAAAGGCATCACAGTTCTAAGCTTTTTTTTTTCTGTAAACACGTTGCGAACATTGTACGCATAGAAACAACATTGCAGCCTGTGGCAAGAACATTTGAGTCATTGTCAGGCCAGCTACCATAACTGCAACGACTAATCCTTGAGCTCTTGAGGCGTTATATTCCGAAATCAACTAAAAAAAAATGTTAGAAGAGGACAAGCTCCTTATTATGCAGCTTATGTGTTCTTCTAATGCAAGAAAGAACAGTAATGAAAGGCAGCGATACAGAGCAACACATCAAACTTCTCGTCGAAGCTGGTAGTAGACCTCCCAGAACACCGTTCTTTTCATTACCCTCCGTAATAAACGAGAAGAAAGGGAACCGAGGGGTCCGATTTTTATTGATCATAACATGAAAAACCAACAAACAATGCCGCCAAGGACAACATAGGGGAAATTGTACTTACTAATTGAATTGAAGAAATGATAAATGAATGGAAATTAATATGAATGAAAGAGCAACTTCCCGCACGCTAGGGACGATCCCACGTCTTCGCATTGCACGTGCAATGCTCTTACTAATTGAGCTACCGCGACGCCGTTTTCCCATCCTCTTTTGGGGCTATTTATGTTTTTACTATTAGAACTAGCCGTGGGAATGTTAGCCAGCGCCACCACTCACAGACCTTGTCCTTGGCCAACGTCTGTGAGGGGTGGCGCTGGCTGCATAAAGAAGCCCAGCTATGGTGACGGTGTACGAAACTAACGGCGGTGATTAAGTTCGGCGTCCATCTTTTTTTTTTCTTAAATACCTCCCGGAGCGAGTACCGATATTACTGAGCGCGCATTCGTTGGAACGTTATGTTTATTTCTTTTTTTCCCCCAACCTCGTGCCTAAGTGTGACATCACGTCTTCCACCATTTTGTCCTTTAATTTTTTCCCTTGCCAATCGACATTCTTATGAGTAATTTTCGGCACTAATAGCGCGTTAGCCCCATATATATAAGTGAAATAGAGCTGCAAGAAGCGTGGGCTTCCAATCTCTCCGCCCGATTCCCTAGATAAATCTATCTCTCTATGATATGGTGCTCTGCTATATATAGCCTCTCCTATAGGCCAGCCCCGGCTTCCTAGCTCTTATTTTTCTTCTCGTTTACGGGCTCTGGACTCACTTGGAACCCGAAAGGCCAGTTGACACGAGACTAATTATCAAATCAAGCCTAGGTGACGTTTCATTTTATTACAGCCGCCGCATGTGCGTAGCCGCTTCTTTACTGCCTCGGCGAATATTCTCGTGACCGGCGATTTTCTCGGCAACCCGCTTCCTTGCTCGCCCGTATTAATTTGCCCTATAATGGGAACTATATATACGCCGTCTCGGCTATTGAGAGAGAGAGGAGAGAGAGAGAACGGCCGGGACAGCGCTGCAGGCGTTGTTTCGCGAACGTTTGACCCCGAGCTACGACCTCGTTTGGCGGTGAGCCATTGTGGCGGTTCCGCCTATACAGGCCTGTGGCAGGTCTTATATAAACGCCGGGGCCCCCTGATAGCGAGGCGACCGTGGGAGCTCTGCGCCATAAATTTCTCGACGCGGGCCGGTCAGTTTGAGAAAAAATGTGCGTTTTAACTCGACGATGTGCGCGCCCGAAGGGGGCGCCACTGTCCTTATAATCTGGCCTGTACGCGCGCGCGCGCTCGGCGCTAAAGTGTGCTGGCGTTTATATATGTATGTGTATTTATAAAAACAAGGCGATGCCACCGTGCGTACGCATGCGTTGTATACGCGGAGAGTCGCCATCGATTGCCGCCCTGATTGCAGGCTCGTTGAACGACTTGGGAGGAGGCAATAATAGTGCGTCATGGGGACGGCTTTCTTGTTTCTCTCGGTTCGGAGGACGAACGACGACGACGACGAAAAACAGTCCCCCCCTTTCTGGAGCTTCTTCTATAATAAATACTTGTGGTCACGTCGTCTAAACTAAACACGGGGGCCCACCAGCAGTAATGGAAAAATACCTCGCCCGTTTTGATGCTTTAAAGGGTTCCCTCGCGGTAGAAGCAGCGCACGGTTAAGAAGAATCGCGGAAGAAAAAGAAAATTTCAAACTTCGTGAAGTCATTTTACGAAGGCACGCTGCAGCATCGTTAACTTCCTGGACGATGTATGCAGTGCATCTTTCTATCCCTCAGTCGCTTCACTTTTGAGGTTTTGGCTGGAAGCTCCCGCATCTTAATATTTGTCAAATGCCGTAACGTCGAGGGGAAAAAAAAAGCAAGCGTGAGGATGGAAGCAACAGCTTTGTTATATTCTTACTTGACTTTCCTTTCTTTTTATTTTTTCCAGGACGCTCGCCCTGCGGCATAAATGTTTGTTTAAATAATATCATGGAGGACATCTTAATTTGAGAAATTGCAAGTAGTGGTTAAGCGAACCGCCTTGCTATACCCTGGCCATGTCCGGTAGTCAAATGTTAGTGCACGGCAAGCTGGTTTAGCAGTCGCATAAGGTTGAGTACAGAAGCACACAGGTTGTCGGCTTAGCACCATGCCAGGTCGAATTACGCTAAATGGGCCACCGTAAAAGCTAGTGAAAGGGGAAAGGTCCGTAGTTCAAAATAAATCTTCGTCTCAACATTGGGTCTTCAGGAAGCATAATGGCGCATAAAGAAATGGAAGTGGCTCTGCCAGGTGCTGCGTCTGACACGGAGAGTGTCTAGGAACATTATTGCCACGTTGGAATGCGAGATGAAAGTACACGTACGCATAAACACTGTATATCGTCAGTTAACCTTTACGCAATCCGACATAGGGGGTAGTACAAAGACAGGGAGAGAAGCAGAAGAAACGGGAAATCCGGTTTGCTACCCCTGCACTGGGGAAGGGGGGGGGGAGGGGCAACCTTTACGTGTGGCTTGGCTCGCGGCTCAGCACGACACCACGAACAGACCACGGCAAGGAATGTTGTCCTTTGTACACAAAGAATTTTATTTTTTTTATCCATAGACACCGCTAAGTCCTACTGTTATAAAAACAATTTCTCGATTTTGTGTGCGGGGACGTCAACTTATTTGCTCATTAGCCCTGTAATGCCCAATGTGTGCTACACTCTTCTGATACCTCGAACTTCCAATTTAAGCAAACTGAACGCCTATAGCCTGACGTTGTTGACACGCTGGATAGAGTTATCAGTTTTGGAGAATTCAGGAAACCGACTAATATTCAATTATTTCTTATGCTAATTGGGTTACAACTCAAGTAACATTTCAGTGTTCTTTTATTGTACAAGTACACTTTCCGTGGCCAGAAATAAAGGTCAAAAAGTTGCTCTAACTTTTCCTCAGGTGAAATTGTGTATATGTAGGCCTTGCACCGTTCAACACCGATCGCATCTGCGCAATTATCCCAAGAAATGCGAATCGACCGCACGACCGACCATTCTTCGTTACACTTACAAAGAAGCCCTTGCCTAGCAGACCTTGACGTGTAATTGCCACTGCAATGCTTCCGCAAAAGAGTACACACGCACAGGTGGTCCTTCGGCGCCAGCAATGTCACGCATGTGTCGGCGCATTTCCCTGCATTCCGAAAGCGCGCACGCGTTGATGAATTCCCCAAAACGCGCCCGCTGCCCCGATACCCGCATGCCGGAGGACGGGTGCAATCATGCACGCTCGGAAATATGCACGCGTATACAATGCGGGCCCGCCAGCTTGCCCGGAGGAGCCGATTACGGTAGCGACAAAATGACCGTAATGACCACTGGGGGTCTTTTCGGGCTGGCCCACAGGTAGACAGCATGCAGCAGCAGCAGTAGCAGTAGCAGTAGCTGTAGCTTCACCTTCTCGTCTTCCGAGGCGGAAAGCGCGGGGTCACACCACGCTCGCCAGTTCCATGCGGCGTCATGCAGAGACAGCGAGAGCGTGCGAGAAGTGCTAGGAACCCGGCGAGCGGGGGTTGGCGGATGCCGCAAGCCGAGGACAGTGAAGGAATTCGAGAAGAAAAATATTAACGTTGGTAGAATTAATCCGTCGAAGACCGTCAATATCAGTGCGAGGGCATTTAAACGACAAGTGGCCTCGAGTGGGACTCGTTATCGTCATCGCCACCATCGACACAGACGCCCCCGCGCGGAGGTTCTGTGGCTGCGGCGCCCTGCTTGGGAGAACGAGATCGCAGGTGCGATCTCCGGCCGTCGAAGCCGCCTTTCGATAAAGACGAAATTCGTAAGCGCTCACTAATTAGCTTTAGGGGCACGGTAAGGAACTACAGGTAGTCAAGATTATTCTCCAAAGCACTCCACTGGGGCGTGCCTCACAACAGTCCGTGTGTCGACTGGGCTTCTTAAACGTAATCAATCAATCAGTCACTCAATAAATAAACAAATCACAGGCACCATTATCGTCGAGGGCACCGTCAATATGACCATCACCACCGTTGTCGTGATCATTATCATGGGCATCGTTATCGTCATGAGCATCACAACAGAGCGTCATTAGGGAGTTTTAGCGTGTCCGACGTTTCGTTGAACGCAAACGTACTCGGCGTTTTATCTGATGAGCGGTGTTGAAAAAGTGAATGGCCTCAAGCCCCTTTAGAAGGACCTCCACTGTGCAGCCACCTGGTGCCGCAGTACTCAACCAGTCAAACAGAGAACTAATATTGCTATATCCAAGCTATTCTCCGTGCTTCGCTGCTGCAGTAAAGTCTGGGCAGCGGGGTATTGCTGCCGAAAATTTACGCCACCAGTAAACTGCAATACACTTGGTTACTACAATATTAGCAGTGTTTGTCTGGTTGAGTTCTGCGCCACCAGGTGGCGGAGCTGTGCGGGCCGCCGTTCACGCTTGCGCATCCGCTCATCCGGTAGAACGCCCAGTCCGCTTGCGTTTAACGGAATACCAGGCACGCTAAAACTCTCTATATTGAGCGATGTCGTTGGCATACCGCACGCGTGTTGTGGCTCCATTTATGGGGCCCAGCGTCGCGTAGAAAGCTAGAAGAAACCAGAAACCCAGATTCCGCAAAGTAAGTTATGGGTAGGCAGAGAAATTAGCAAGTCGCACTTTTGTACAGATCAAACTCCCAGAAAGAAATAAAGTGATCAACAGGGGCAAACAAGGGGAAGAAAGAAGCATGGAACGCCCAAATAACATTTCACTTTAAGAGCAAAGAAAACGATTTCCCCCAGCTTTTCACTCTTCAGGCCGCTTAAACAATCTAAGGGAAATTCGTAAAATGGTGCTCACAAAATTACGTTCCCTCCAGTGGACCGTAACGATATGTATCAAGAAAAGAAAAATAGCACGCATTTTTTGAAAAAGCAAACAACGTGAGAATTGAAATACACTCTGCGGCGCGAGTTGGTAAAAGCCCACTAAGGAGCGACAGCGCGCATCGATCGATAAAAACTAACACCACGAGACGTATAGGCGAGTAACAAGAACCAAGACGGTGGAGAAAAAAAAAAGAAAATAGACACAAACGCGCACGAGTTGCGCAAGATGTTATCGTGAACGTCCGCGCGCGTTGCGACCCGCTTCCGACCAAGGAAAAAGTGCCGCCAATAAGGAAGAATAAGCGGACATAATATTGTGGCAGACGACAGCGAAACAACAGACGAAAAAAACAAGAAAGCAGACGACGTTACGACCAGATGGCGCGTTCTGACACCAATAACACGGCGTATAGGCTATCAATTCTCACTAAAACCGGCAACGAAATGAATAAAACGAAAAGCCGCGACAGCGACCATGTGGAATTAGTCAGCCCTTCCTGTATCTCGATATAGGAAGTGATACGAACCAGGAATCGGAGAAACCCGTGACGCTGGAGACAAACATCGGTGAGCTAACATACCCGGATTTACGCAGAAGGCGGATAAAAAAAAATTAGGCAGCTTGAAAAAAAAAGAACTGTCAAGAATAAAGAAAGCGACGATAAAAAACAAAATGAAAATTTCTTTCTCACGTTTGCTGAAAAGAAAAAAAAAACACACATATATGACCTGTCCAACGTAGCGCACAATAGTTGCAACACATATTCCAAGGGGCAGGGTGCGCATTTGTAATATTTATTGACCTATACAAAGAAGAAGAAAACGCTTGATGGAAAAAAAATGACTAGAGAGGCAATAAAAAAGACCGTACGTGCATTCTACAGGAATTAAAATAAAAAGAAGCCCTACCCAGATTGTAGAAGACGACCTTCGGGGCACGTGTTGTTTCAAATGGCTTGGGACTCAAACGCGAAACCGCAACTACGTATCGGAAGCGTCGACCCGACAACAGCGACACCACCGCCGCTATATGTTCCTGCCTGTTCAATACAACGCGGAGTTTGGTAACGCCATTTCGAGGCGAAAATAATGGATGCACACGCAGATAGACGCCGCTCGCTCCGCGAATCAAATCACCGGTAGCGGAGTTTGGGGCGAAATGCCTGCCTCGCAAGCGGGACCGCAACGAAACGAAAAGGCAGGCAGACGGCGACAAATAAAGAAACCGAACGGACGAAACAGATTAGGCCTAACGCGGTATCGCGCTTCCTGCCGTAGACCAACGCCGCGAGCAGCGGAAAGGAGAGCGGGTCCATCTCTCTCTCTCAGTGGACGAAAGAAAAGGATCGGATAGGAAACAAAAACAAGCCAAAGCCGTAGCCTGTACAAATCGCGCTGTCGGTGTCATACGTCTGTTTTGCTTGAGCACGAGCTCGTGATCTATACGTTCGAGTGGGAGCAACCACATGGAGTCCCGGTTGAGAAAAAAAAAAAAAAGAACGACGAGTGGTGTCTAGAAAAAGAAATAATGAAGGAAAGAAAGCAGAGATACAAAGAAATACAGGGGGAGGGCAGGGAAAGCTTACGAGCAGACGGAGCGAAACGCAGCCGATACAATTGTATATCGTCTGCTGCAGCCCTTATTTCCGATACCGAACCATTCTTCCGTTTCGGAGCGTGGCAGCTCGCGCTCTCCTTTTTTTTGCGTGGAAAAAGCGAACATTCGCCGCGAAATGCGTTTGCCGGCAGCTCTGTGCCTGCGGAAGTGGAGGTTCTTGCTGTCGTGGAGAGAAGCAGAGAGAGAGAGAGGGATAGAGAGAGATTGGGCTCGCTTCTTTCTGCGACACTTTCGGGGCTCGCGTTTACATGCTTTATTATTCCTTGTCCTCCGCCGTTCCTGTTTGGACGTGTGCCTGTACATACACCCCCGTCGACGCTTCGCTTTCCTCCCGAGAGAAAGAAATATGTATGCACACAGCGGCGCGAAATAAAGCGGGCCGGTGAAACCATTAATAATGTTTATCAGCACCGTCCGTCTAACTACCTGTCCAGCGGAGTGGGGGCGCCTGGAGCGTATTTGCGATGGCGCGCGCGCGCGCTCGCGTGCTTCCATTTCGATTGCGTCGCGCTGTTCCAGCTCCTTTTTCATTGGAGGTTATTGTGTCCTCTGGCTATACGGTAAAGACTTTGGTAGCGCAGCGAGGTGTGGCGTCGCGCTGATTGGCTTCGGCCCTTTGCTTTGCAGACTCGCGCATGGACACCGCACCGCGGTATAGTTGAGTGGACAAACCTTCTGCCGTTAAAATTAGATGACGAGTGTTCGACTCCCGGGCCTATGAGACCGCATTCCAATAAGCCCCCCCCCCCCCCCCCAAAAAAAAAAGAAAGAACACGTTTATGTGTACAGTGTTAGATTGCACGTTTAGAGTCCCGCATGGTCAAAAGTAATTCGGGCCCTCCTCCACCGAGACGTATTCGATTGCCCGCATCTGCCGCTGTATAGGACGTCAAGACCGATCAATCATTCAGTACTATATATACACCGTAGAGCACAGTACATAGAGTGCAGGAATGTGTGTGCGCACTGTGGGTGTACTTGATGCCGTTATGCACGAATGCATTTGCCTTTAGATGCAAGTTTCTTGCGTCAGTTTGATCGGTCGAGTCGTTCATCTCGGGAGTCGTCTGCAAGGTGACGCTGTCGTCTGTCAAGACGCATCATGCTCAGGCCCATGGTTAGTCCTAGAAAAGCTTGTTCACGAGACTATGGGTTCATGGGGACGTGCAGACTTGAAGTGGTCAACTGTGTCCGAGCTAGGTCACTCTCAGCACGAAGTCAGCGTTTGGGCAAATAGACGTATTGTCCGTCCGCCGATCGCACGCGTAAAAGTGACAACTACGCCACCTGTCCACTTAGAAAAATGTGCATGCGTTAAGAGACGAAGGACACCTCCAGAAAGGGCAGGCCGGCAGCTCAGGAGAACCCTGCGCGCCCTAACGGACACTGTCAACAGGTTGTCCCCGAGCGTTGTCCCCGAAGAAAGGGTTGCTGACCGCACATGCCTAAACGAGCTGAGATCTGCCAGTGTGCCGAAGCATTTACACACACACACACGAGCAAACATGTCTCGCATTCCCGACGGATATACGAACCAGCGCCCCCCCTTCTGGTTCCCGAGGGAATCTCCATCCGCTCCGCGACCGTGGAAATCCGATCGACCGGCGGGACAACCCTTTTGCCTTTGCAGAGGTTGCCTTCCACTAATACTGGCCGCGTCTTCGGGTACACCCGCCTTTCGATGCGAGAGCCGCGCGTCCCTATACAGCCAAGCAGGCGAGCCGGTGGCGGCTAAACGGCTTGCCTATTACGTCGAAAGTGGCCGCACCGGGTAACGAGAGGCTTCGGGAATGGGCGTCCGGGGGTTCGGCGGAGGAGTTGAAATCAGTGCGTGCTGTGGGGAGGGGTTGAGGTAGAGGGGGGCATGGGAAGTGACTGAGAACGTGGGCACGGATAAGGGCGAGGCAGCAGCGAAGACCTGCGAAGAAGACGAGGTTCATCTAATCACTCGCACCCCCCCTCTCTGTTCCGTCTCTGTTCAGCTGTGCATATACCCGCAATTATCGTGCCAGCTTGCAGCGCCGGCGCATTGCTAATACGACCCTGCGACGAGATCACCCTATAGCTATAGCTCCCCGCCGGGAATCCTGGGAGACAATAGAATAGGTCCCAGGCTTTCATACTTTGTCGCCCCTCACCCCCCTTCCACTGCCCTCGCCCATGTAGCTTGTCCACAGTTGCGACGTCGTTCGAAGGTTACGAATCGCAGTGCCCGCGAATCGCTGAGAGCGGCGAAGAATCGGCGTTGTATATACCCCGTTGTGGCGTAGGCATGACGCGCCCCCTTTTCGGGTGATGTGTGTGTATTCGGTGCGCGGGATCACAGGCATCGAGCGCCGGACAATCGCGTAGCTGTTCACGCCAACGTGCACGAACGGCCGTGACGGCCGCGCTCGATCAGATGATTGCTGACCGTTTCTCGCTCGATTCGCTCGTTCGTCCGTCTTTGCAGCAACGGTTGTGTCGGCAGGACTATCGGGGGCTCCAGTGCTGTTGGCGCAAAATGAAGCGTTCGGTGCGCTGGGCCGGTATACCTACGCCTTGCTTGGTGATCGTTCTATAGCCACCGGCATTCAGACTCGCTAAGAGCCTTCTTATAGGTGCGCCACACAATTCACTGCCACTGGCTTCCGTGCAACTGTACGCAAGCTTTAAGAGAGAGAGAGATAAGCACTTCATTTAGTGTGAGAAGCAGATCGGAGGGACCATCAGTGCAGATCATCGTTGGTTGCTATGGTTCTTCAGCGCCGAGCTGCTGAATGCCACCAAGTGCTGTTGTACAGGTAAAGTGGTGCAGCTTTAGGGGACGGAATATCGATCAATGAGTCCAATGAAACAATCAACCACTCAATTTTCCTTTATCGCGATGGAGACTTGGATGATGCCATATTATCTGGTGTGTATTACGTAATGTCTGTAAGGCCTGTGTTGTGTATGAATTCAAGCGTGTTTTGCTGTATCTGTTGACTCGTGCCTAGCATACATAGCATAGTCTCGGCACTAAAGCGGAGGCCAGTCTGCAGTGGACATTCCACTTTGAAGCCTGAACAAGTTCATGCTAAGTAGTACGCATCTGCTTCCGTCATTGGAAGGGTATAGATTGGACTTGTAGCACTCAGCGGAAAGTGGCAGAATAAATCCAATGAATGAATGAATGAATGAATGAATGCTTCGGTACACAGCATTCATTCGACTGTCGTATATGGAACGGTGCTTCTGTTCTCAGAGAAATAGCTTCCTCGTACGCATTAATAACGTTGAAGTTTATTACAACCATTTTTTTATTTCCCTATACGGAAAATCAACACTAGCTTTTGTATCTTTGGTGGCGAGGTCAATTCAAACAGACAAGAAGCTTTGCTACAGCTGAGGCAAGAGTACTGATCTTGTCAGCTCGCTCTGAAGTGGTCGGGAATTGGTTAGCGGTGTCAAGATAAGAAAACTAATTGTTTTTTTTTTTCGAGACAAACAGCTATATGGGGTTAAAGTGACTACAGATTTTGACAGGTAAACAAGTTTCTCTCAAAATGGAGCAATAAGGCCCCTTTTTTTTTGTAGGACGTGCCTGGTAGAAGAGTTGTGTAATGCATCTTCTCTTTAACGTTAATGTCCACTGAGTTGATTACGTGTGCACGACGCTTTCTTTGTTTGATTGGTTGGTTGTCTGATTAGGCAGCTTGATGAGCTTTATTGATAAGGCATGTTGATTCAGCAGCTTCGCGCGCACACTCCGATAGAAGGTGTTGAATGCTAAAGATGTTTTTTTTTTTTGCTAGAATCACCGTAAACCTAATTACGTCCGCTGCAGAGCATGACTGTATATCTAGCCCTTGAGATAGTTTAGTTCAGTTCACCACTCATTTCAGTTTCGGAAAAGAAAGTCGGCGTCCGTCTGCTCCGAACAATCCGAGCCACCGAGTCCGTGCTGTTACACCCACGGCATCTCAGGCCTTGCAGACATTCTTTCATAATTTTCTGACATTTGGCTGATCACATTGGTTTGACTTGTTGGTTTATTTATTCTTAGTTTCTTTTCCTTTTCTTAATTATTTCTTTCTTATGTTGTCTTCTCCGCCTCTTTCCTTCTTTTCCTCTTCGTAAGTCACCTCAACCACCTCCTCTGAAGTAGCAAGCCCTGCATATATAGAAAGGCCGACGTACATCTTAAGTTTTTTATTACTCTCTCTCTCTCTCTTTCTCTCGATCTGTTGTATACCTGCATATTTTCCATCCTCACCGCACCACTTAGCTTTCTGCCGCCCTTTACCGTTGTTCAGTATCCTCGGAACTCTATTATGTAATTCTGATAGTCCACCGTTTATGTGCGGTGCGCATTACACGACCTAACCCGCCGTGGTTGCTCAGTGGCTATGGTGTTGGGCTGCTGAGCACGAGGTCGCGGGATCGAATCCCGGCCACGGCGGCCGCATTTCGATGGGGGCGAAATGCGAAAACACCCGTGTACTTAGATTTAGGTGCACGTTAAAGAACCCCAGGTGGTCGAAATTTCCGGAGTCCTCCACTACGGCGTGCCTCATAATCAGAAAGTGGTTTTGGCACGTAAAACCCCAAATATTATTATTATTATTACACGACCTGCTTAAACTACGCTTGTTCCTTCTACTCGCCACTAGAATATCAACGTCTCGCTCGAATGAATGTTCTTTATTCGAGGCATCGATCAGCATAACGGAACAAGTATAGAATGCGGACAGGCAACTCTTAACCGCCTTGCAGAGCGAACTGCTGGAAGCGGGATACACGCCGCCAATTTGCCCCAAATGTAAACAGGTTCTGACGTAGAGCCCTTCCGGGAAATATTAATTTTGATTGATTGAAAACTTTATTATTGGGAAATTTCGAAACACCGCGGATAGCAGCCGTGCGATGCGTTCGAGTACTTGACGAAGGAAGGAATACCTCGGAACGCCGAACCTTGGAGATGTGCTTCTTGGCATGTTCTCTCTTATCTTTGTTCTTCGCCTGCATATCACGATAACATTTCCATAATTTTAGCGGAGTATAAACAGAGTAGCTCAATTTACAGAAGTCGTCGAGCCTATATAGCATTAGCCCCGAAGTCCCACGTAGTGCAAGGCGCCCGTAAACTTGTACTATGGCAGACTAGGAAGTAATTTGCCCCCTTAAAAGCCAATAAGGGTGTAAATAATTTTACAGTGTATACATTACCAATGTCGTTGGCATCCGTAACCTCGCATATAGCAACAAGTTGCTTATAAAAGCGGCACTTTTTTTTTTCCCCCATGCTATATCGAGCTTTCGCTATCGGTCCAGGTCGCCGAAGTACAGTAAACGAGTAATCATGCTGTCACCGTCGTATACTATGGTTGACGCCTTATACACTACAGTGCTCACACACACGTACGCTCGGGTACGACGATTCGTCTCAAAGAAACACGTTGGCATACATCCGGCGAAGCTCTGCAGAATCCAAAACGGTGCTTGATGGCCATGGATATATAGCTGCAAAAAACGCTTCGCATAACATCTATTCTCACAGTGTGCGAGATCTGCATAATAATTTTTCTGTAGTGTCCCGTTTGCTGCCGAGTGCGAGGCGAAAAACAAACAAACAGAAGAGCGCGAGTAAGAAGGAAAACAAAACGAAAACGGGCTGAATCAACACGAGGGAGTGCGCGGTAGCTTTGAACTTGAACCACCTTTATAGACTGTCCTCTCGGCTGAGATATGTACCTGTCCTCCGTGATCCCCAAACCGACGCGGAAGCTAAGAAATCAGAAATAGATGAAAGCAAGATGAAAGACAGAAGAGGCGAGGGGGAGGGGGGGGGGAGAAAGACTCTCCAGATACTTAGACGACTGCGTTATGGGCCTTTAAGTAGCTTACGAGCCGGGCCTGTCCCATCGGCGCAGAAAGTATCGAGGTGGAAGCCAAATTTAATGTCGCGCAGAAGTCTAAGTAAAAAGCCAACAGCTGCAGAACATCTACGTGGTGAGATGGCAGGATAAAGAGAGAGAGAGAGGAGGTGGAGGGAGAGACAGAGGGAGATAAAGGAAACCAGGAGAGGGTGTTCCGTGCGCGAGTGGTGTACAAAGTTTTGTAACGCGATGTGCGGCGAGTCTTCTTTTTTTCCCCCCAACTTCCTGAACCGTATCGGCCATATATCACCGGCGCGCTCGACCGCTCGGGTCGCTCCGCTGCGGAGGGGATTCGCCGGGATAACGGCTAGTTCCGTGCAGCATTAGCGAAGCGTGGGAGGACCCGTGTTCCCGTGGGCTTTCCTGCACCGCATGCAGAGGTATAAGTTGCCGCGAAGAAACAGGAGCATGGCGCGAGTACGGAATCGTGAGCCGACCCTGACGTGCTCTGGAAACCACGCGTTTGAACTCATCTGCGTTGTGCAGGGGGTTTGTTTCCCGCGAAATTTACCGGTGGGAACTTCGGCGTTGCGGGCTGTGTCATCGCTCGGCTACCCGTGGGAATGATGACTACTAGTCCACGGATTTGTCTTGTCTTCGTGCTTGTGGCGGCTCTTGTGGGATTTCTTGACCTACTTAATCTTTCTAAATTAATTTTATCGAAACTGAAGTTTTGTTTCAATGCGCACGAAGACTCCGCCTACATGTGTCGTTATTTCGAACTGATTGCATTTGTAAAGCAGTTTCTTGTTCGAAAAAAAAAATTGTAGAAGGTGCTTTTTGCAAAGCCACAATGTTGTTTGGTCGTTTGAAGCCAAAAGGACGAAGTTTAACAAAGATTGCTAAGAAGTAGAATTTACAACAACCACAAGAGCATCAACTACTACTACTACTACTAGGGTAAAGTAGACGCGTATGTGCCTACTACTCGCTAACACTACTACTACGACTACTACTACTACTACTACTACTACTAGTAGTAGTAGTAGTAGTAGTAGTAGTAGTAGTCGTAGTAGTAGTGTTAGCGAGTAGTAGGCACATACGCGTCTACTTTACCCATCGTCGACACCAACGCCAGAGTTACGTCTTACGGTATTTCTAGGAAACTCTGTCTTTCGCCTCACCTCCCGTGTCTATAAATGCTAGCATTGCATACATGCAAGCCACACCTGCAGTATAGCTGAGTGATACACAACAGCCGAGAGTGCCCGGCGGCGATATACGCGACGACACCGCTCCGCAGCTTTCCCAATACTGCACGCAACTGGTCAGATGCGGTGCACGTTCGCTCCGCAGACTGCGTGGCGCAAAAGCAGGGGCACGCAAAGAATGTGTCGCGAAGGCATACCCCGTCCGCGAGCCTAAATAGATGCATCTGTAGATACGTACATCCAGTGATACCGCTTTGAAGAGAATTTCTCTTTGTAGCTATATATCCTGCGAGGAGGTCCCATAGTCTTTGACTATGGGATTCCTTCTGCATACTAAGTACTTGTAATTGTGACCCAACTTCTAATAATATATTTTTCTGTATTCTGCAACTCCGTCGCATTTTTGACAATTACCTTTTTTTTCTTTTCATTTACCTCAACTGCAGTAGCACATCAGCATGCCTTTTTGTTCATATATTTTTTTAAAGATTCGTTTGTGTGAAACAGCCTCAATCAGATGAAGTGAAGCTACACCACCTATACTCGTGGACAACTTTGTGTGGCAATGAAGGGAGAGCTACGCAGGCAAAGCGCGAACAAATGAGAGCGCTGCTGAAGAGAGTCCCGCGTCTTCATCCACGATAGTTTAATCTGGGGAAGAGAAAACGTAAACACCTTATTAGCTACAGTTAGATAAGATAAAACACACCACTGAATGTAAAAGTTTGCTTATTTTGCGGCTTTTTCCCTTCCGCGTCTGAGCAAACGCGAAACCGTCACAACGTGAAGCTGGTTCGATTCAGCGTCTGTTCTGAGCTACCAAAAGCACTGTCCAACACTGGCGGACTACTTGGCGCCGTAACGCATGTGCAGAAACTCCGACCCTGCAGCTTTCCCTTCGTTCCCTTCATTTTGAAAAAAAAAACAACAAAACAAAACATACAATCTTTAACGTTCGAGATTTGTACACTTACACTCTACTGTGTTGCTATAAGAAAGCAGTTCAGGGCAGATTATATGCTTTTCTCGACATTGCACAACTTGAGCACACCCCGACAACACATCCTTTTCGGTATCAACCACCATGGCACGTTCGTTTTTCGCGCACACAGTATACGGCCGACAGAGAATTCGGCACACATTGCCAAGGACATCTAATCACTATGACACACTAAATGTTGACATCACAACGTTAGCGAAGACAGACATAAGTAGTGCCGAGGAAAAAGGAGCAGGTAAAATGCAAAAAAAGAACGGATATTTGTCCAGTGAAGCACAATAAAAACAACAGTTTTACTGACTTCGTATGGGTGTGGGTTATAAAATTCCCTTTAGCTCTGGCCAGTTCTACGTAGGGCGGACGGGGCGGTGTATCAGTCAGAGGCTAATGGAACATAAAAGGCCTTTAACCGGTGGAACGCCTTCTAATCTTTCCCTACATTGCCAAGATTGTAACCGCACGCCAGAGTTAAATGAACGCGCGATATTGTACAGGCATAAGGATGAAGATACACGTCCTATGGTAGAAGCATGGCATATCTATAATGGTGGAAGTGCGTGCACGCGTGAGTCAGCCTTCGGTTACATTACGCAAGGAAGAGATTAAGTGCCTTGACAGTTATCTCTCACGTAGACCAGAACATGTACCCGACTGACACGTGGTGATACCATTTCAAAGCTTGCGCGGATGAGTTTGTGTCTTTTTTTCTTTTTTCACCTCAGTGCTCCCTTCAGTAAGTAGTCGGCGTTCGTGTTGTCCACTTCTCTACTCTTGTGTCCTGTCTGCACGCCTCATCTTTTTTTTTTGCATAATAAGTAGTGTATTCACGCAATTAAAACAATTTTTTTGTTGTGTCTAGCCATTGTATTATGTATGTATATTATGAGTACTTAGCCTTTCTATTTCATTAGAACAGTGGTACAGTGCTGGTACAGTGCTTTTTATGAAGGTTTAGTAATGCTAAATGTGTTTCGTCTCCATTGCTGATGGGTGGCTGGAGCCCAGTCAAGCTGCAGTGTAGCAGCTTCCTTTTTCGGCCATCTTTTTTCGCCTTGTAAAGTTGCGAAGTTGCCTTGATTGATTGATTTGATTGATTGCCACAGAAAGTTGACCATGAGCATAGGAGGCTGTATCAGTTTAATATCTACGTCAATGATATGACCTGTCTTCCACTGAACTCACAACTCTTTTTATACGCGGATGATACTGCCCTGGCGATACCAAGTGAAACGTATGAAGAGGCCTCCGACAGGATGCAACAGGATGTGCATCTTTTGATAGAATGCTTCAACACTAATCAGATTTTTACTAATAATACAAAAACCTGCCTACTTTGTTTTCATAGCCCATATAAAGTGGTTAGAGTACTATCAAATATATACCTTCATGAGAGAAACTGTACGTGTTGTTCATGCCCACCTTTGGAACTTAAATCCAATTTTAAATACCTTGGTATCACATTTGACGAAACACTGTCGTGGAATATTCATATTTCAGAGTTAGCCAAACGCCTACGCCTAGTGTGTGTTTATATATATGCTCTACGATCTATATGTGATGTATCGGTTAGAAAAATGGTATATAAGGGATTGGGAGAGTCAATATTACGATACGGGATAACAATTTACGGAACCGCTTCTTTATATAAATTAAACACATTAAGCCGCATTGTGCACAGGATTGCAACCAATCTCTCCTATGGAACCAACTATCATGATAAGTCAGCCAGAGACAGTATGGAATATTTTGACATGCTTCCTGTACACAAGCAATTTATCTTTGGCAAATTATACAAGCATTTCTTTCACAGCTCCTTTAAAACCTGCAAGATTAAAGTACGGCCTCTCCGTCAATCAGAAAAGTATGTCATACCCCGCATCTTCACCACTTATGGCAAAAGAACCCGCACCTACTATGTTCCTTACTACTTCAATAAATTAGGAACCCTCCCGAATATTACCGGTTTAAAAGACCTTAAGAATTTTCTTCGACCTTGGCTGAACGATAATATAGAATAAGGTAATTTGCTGTTGGTCATGTTCTTAATGTTTTCATTTCGTGTACGTAAGTGTGCACGGTGGATTTGCTATCATATGTTCTGCTGGTTCTTGTTTGTTTGCTTGTTTGTTCTTATGTCGCACAAGCAGTTGCTGAGTATTTGGTTGATTTTATTTTCCCTACTTTTCAACTATGATTTACTCGCTGTTGTTTCATGTGCTTAACCTGGCTGCCCAGCTCAGCACACAAGCGGCAACGCTTATGCAGGCTGGAACACGTTGTACGAATTGAAGTGAATAAAAAAAATGTTATTATTATTATTATTATTATTATTATTACTTCCCAGATGTCCTTAAAGAGGCGTGTTTGATGGTAATGGTAATCTTGGTTTCATTGTATGTCTGGTACAGTGCTTTTTATGAAGGTTTAGTAATGCTAAATGTGTTTCGTCTCCATTGCTGATGGGTGGCTGGAGCCCAGTCAAGCTGCAGTGTAGCAGCTTCCTTTTTCGGCCACCTTTTTTCGCCTTGTAAAGTTGCGAAGTTGCCTTGATTGATTGATTTGATTGATTGCCACAGAAAGTTGACCGTGAACATAGGAGGCTGTATCAGTTAGTACTCGTTATACGCTGGTATTTGGTACTGTTAGAGACGTTGGTGTTATTTGACCTGACAATGCAATTAATTACTCACGCCACGCAACTCCCTGCATGCATGCAACGCTGTTCCTACATATTGCGTATCGTAAGGAATCAACCAACTGTGCACAGTGCATATACGCGTTGTGCGACCTAACATCGGACGTATAAACCGTGCTTATCCCGTGCACTACGCGATTATAAACTGGATCTTAGGTATAAGTTATTTGTCACTATCTCGCAACAAAGTACTTATGTGTTCATGCTGATCAAGTAGCAAGGCAAAGTAACAAGGCATGTGTTACAACATCGAAACATCAAACATAAATGCGGGTTTTCTCTCTGTTTCTGACTCACTTCGCCTGATATATGTACATCACAGAGTGAGGCTTCGTTGCGAAAGGAAAATTGTAATTAGGTACCGTATAGTCGGATAAACAGGACGCTGCACCTTCCACCGTACAATGACAGATGGCGACACCATTCAGTTGCAGCAACATCGACAGTTCTCATTTGGCGTCGCAGCACACTGAGCACACTTTGGCTTCATTGTGAGCGAAACGTGCTAGTAATGCTCGCCACAACCTGGCATCAAGCTAAACCCCCCGGGAAAAATCTGTACCATTTCGCGAAATTTGAACGCACATCGCCGCGCGGTCTAGCTGGACAAGTCGCGTGGAGCTGGCGCTGATATTTATGCAACACTCGTAGTGTTTGTGCGTGTGCGTGTGTGCGTGTGTGTGTGAGTGAGTGAGTGAGTGAGTGAGTGTGTGCGTGTGTGTGTGTTTGAGTGAGTGAGTGAGTGAGTGAGTGAGTGAGTGAGTGAGTGAGTGAGTGAGTGAGTGAGTGAGTGAGTGAGAGAGAGAGAGAGAGAGAGAATATCCCCTGCCTCTAATCTCGGTCGTACCGTTTTGCATCCTAATGTGTCGCGCTCAAAAAGCGTGGGTCGGAGGGCTTCATCGACCATATATACGTGTATATATATACATCATCGTCTTATGGAGCTGTCGCTGTGACGACGCCGCTTATTACATTGTTCGCGCCGGAGCCATTAGAAGGGCCACGCGTGTGTCAGCTCGCCGTGCATGTGCGCGCGCGCGCGTGCGTGTGTGTACAAAGTTTCCTGTTAGGTAGCATCCAGCAGCAGCAGCATGCAGCAAGGCGGGAACGACGCCCACGGAGCTCGCCGAGAATGCGCGCGACGCGCATATATATATCTCTACGCGCGGGGCGACTTGTGAAGAGATCGGGTTCGGCTTTATCTCCGGGTGGCATCTCTGCGTAAGACCCCGGCTGCTGCTGCTTTGGCTGCTGCTGCTGTGGCTGCTGCCACCGTCTCCTTCCTCCCCCCACCCCCCACCTTCTCAGACCGGCGAGAGAAATTGCCTCCGATCGCGAACATATACGCGCGGTGGTTGCCGGGCTGGCTGGTGGTTGCTGCCGCTTGTATGTATGCGCTCGTGTGTAGGTATACGTATACACGGTGGTGGGTTGTGTACCGAAGAAAAAGAAGAGAAAAAAACTCGCTGCTCCGGGAAAGAATCACTCCCCTCTGGGTGCAATCCGGCTTGCACAAGAAACCCGCCCGAGAACATAAAAGGTTCACCACGGTAGGGGGCGCAGCGGTTGCCGGTTATCCGTATACCGAGGCGCCCTCTAGCGCGGAGGCACGTAAGTGTTTTCTTGTAGAGGGTCTTAACTGCCGAGTGGTCTCTTGCGAACCCTGAAAGAAAAAAAAAAAAACATTGTTTCGTCAAATCTCGTGCTAATCAGGTAATTGATGCTCAGCCGCGACAATTTCCGGCCAGGAACGCTATATAGGCTAACGCCGCCTGTTATACCACCACCTGTACACCGCTAATCTTTTTTTAGCACGAACTCCATATTTTTCTAGACGCAAATCGATAACTTCTCGTTGTATTGTATTGTATAATATATTTCTTAAAATGGTTGATATATTCTTGTACACCTACCTATCTTCATTTATAACGTTAATAGGTTGCAAATGATCTTTTGTGTGCATGTTTTCTTTGCGTTTTTTTTTTACAATTTCCGTTTTTGTTTGCTCGAAAGCTGGTGTTTCTGTGCGCCTTTATAATGTTGCATCGCTGGTTATAATCGTAAACTTGTCAAATGCGTTTACCTGTACGAGGTCCCCCCGGTACTCATCAGCTGTGGGACCTCCTTCTGTATACATTTATAAGTAACTCCCTCAACGCGAGATGGTGCTTTCATAAAGTAAAATTAGTGCTGGTAAATATGCACAGCATACGTACCAGGCCTCCTGTAATACCGCGTGGAAATGTAACAGGCTTCCGACCATTTATCAAACTACGGTTTGGCGCATCGCTTAACCGAACAATTACCATTAATTGTGTTTGTCGTCGTACGCCAGAAGAACATTCTCCGGCAGAAAAAAAGCGGCGGCATCTTTGCAAGCAATTAAAAAAAAACCCGAGGTCACTTCTTGAAGGCTGTTCCCTGATGATGATGATGATGATGATTTATTGGCATCCCCTTTAAAACAAGACGGTGACAAATAGTCACCTGGCCACATGGATGAATCACATATTCTATACATGCTTCTCATTCTTGCATATTTCTGTACATCTCCGTGATATCTATTTCTCTTCCAAAAATACTTCTCTGTCTACCTTGTACCGCTACCTATGCCTGTAACCGATCCAGTCGTATCAATCTCTTACCGTCTTCATTTTCTCCAGTACTCTAAACGTCTCTTGCTTATCTGGACTGCAGACTGGTTGATGCGTCGGTCCACTTTAAATCCAAGCGCTTCTGGAAGGTGTACTTTACCTACGGGTCTCGCTGGGTGAATCCCTTCGCATTCCATTGGGATGTCGTTGGAATTTCGCTGCAGCTAGCATACACGTGCATAATTTTGTGGCGAGTATTTGCTCCGGTGTGTCTTTGTCCTTAAGCAACAAGCTCGAGCCTCAAATGTGTTGTCGCAGAGACTTTCCCTTACAATTTGTTTCTTCCCATTCTTGGAAATCGCCACGTTTTTTTTGTGTGTGTGTTTTTTTTCCCAGTCTTTGCGTCCAATTCGTTGTGTCTGTTTCTCACTTGATTTCTGATTATTTCTGGTTGTCTGTTTACACTTTCAACTACCCTGTACTGGGTTGCCAACTTTCTTGACCTCTTGCTTCATTCTTCGCCCACGCTTTTCAGGTTTTAGGACCACTTGTGCACTTTAGGCGCCCATTTTTTTGGATCCATGTTCCTTAATCTACTTTAGCCCATGAGCGCCTCTCCTGTTCGCACGGGTCGGTGGATCGCACCAAAAGGCACAGTACTGCTTGCACGCTGCCTTCTGGTGGGTTGTTGGGTCACGTGCACGTCTATAAATGGCCTCGGAGATCTCGCGCCATCCGCTCTCGGAGGCCATTGTCCATTTTCCAGAAGGATATCACAGAGGCTTGTCGTCCAGCTGGTTCAGCACAGTGGAGAGTGAGCGTTTATATGCACACAACACTGCGAACAGGGACATGTAGGGTGTGATGAATGGTTTCCTCGTCACTGCAGTGGTTGCAGGCTGCGGTGACAAGCTGTCGTTGAATGTTTTACGTGCGATACGCGCACGAAGTATAATGAAGGGTTTGGTAAACAAGCAGTTTAAAGGACTTGTGCACCCGAGGAGACCAGCGTAAGGTGCATACCCAGTGCAGTAAACGTGCAACCAATAAACTTTTCCACCACCTGCAAATGTGCCGCAACATCTTGCGTCACTTTCTCGCGCTTACCAACGCTGTCAGTGATTGCGCATTTTTACGCATAGGCCAGCTGCCCGGTCACCCTCAGCTGAGTCGGGTGGGAACACGTAAGCCCTTTCGAAAGTACTGTCAGAAGCCAAACTGGAGAGGCTGCAATACGGAAACATGTTCAAATATGTAGCACCACTCAAAAGAACCATTTCTCTTATTTTACAGCAGTCCAACCGACTCTACCAGCGTGAACAACGCCATCTGCCATCTGAATTATCGCAACATAAATGCCTCACATTAAAAACGATCAGAGTGCGTATAGAATCACACATCCTTTTCGTTGTCGTCTTTCTTTCTTTCTTTCTTTCTTTCTTTCTTTCTTTCTTTCTTTCTTTCTTTCTTTCTTTCTTTCTTTCTTTCTTTCTTTCTTTCTTTCTTTCTTTCTTCGAATGCTCTACAGGCTCAGGGGGCATTACGTTCATCCCTTTCATGTTATCCCGTTATCGCACCTCGCATGACACGTTTGCTATACTCGTAATTTTGTTGAGGTTGTCGCCAATTGGACTTGGGGATACCGGCGTGGCTGTAATCAGAGTAAGCAGATTGCACGCGTGACTTGAATACTGTAGAATCTCAAGTCTATCCGTGCGCATGCGACTGCTCTGGAATGTGCGGTGAAACGTTTCTAAACAGACGGACATACTTGACCAGTGGGTTTAGACATTTCTTACCTCGATGAGCGCGCCTGCTGCTATCGCTGACACTTGAGTGTTTCTTGCTTTGCTTGGCATAATTAAGTTTGCCCCAATAAAAAACGTTCGACACTTCTGGTAGTGCTACTGCTTCTTCGCATTCTTTACTCTGTGACATACAGTTTGGTCCCCGGAGCAAGCGTAAGAATGGGTCGCACTATTGCCGCGCTTTCCCAACCAAGCACTCTCTCTCTCTCTCTCTCTCTCTCTCAACAAGTTCAACCAAGAGGAAGAAATAGGTGGGTGTTTCGAACTCAGCGTTGATTTCTTCCATTGTGTTCAGCCTCTTTTGACACGGTAGACGCACAATGTTCTGGTCACTTGCCAAAAAAGGAAACCGCGCACACAGCGTGAGGACAAGACGCCCGCAGCGTCTCCGCTTTGGGTTGGGTCTTCCGTCCAGTTGCAAAGTTGGCCCGCCCTTCAATGTACACCGGGAGGTGACTTGTCTCCGCGTGTTACCCTTCGCGGAGGGGACGTAATAAATCGTCGTTTTTCCCAGTTCACTGGTAGCGCGCGCCGCAATTGGGTCAGAGGATTCCCGCGCATTGACAAATTAATCACCGCCCCAACGGGGGGCACACCGCTATGGGGAACCAGCGCTGGAGTTTCGACGAACATGCAGCGCCGCCCTCTTGGACGCGGCCGGAAGTTTTCAGTAACACAAACAAATAGAAATGGCAGCAAACGTCAACGACACCGCGGTGCGTGAAAGTGAAACCATAGGTGAAACGCGGAAAAAGAAACTTCGAGGCCGGCGGTATTGCTGTGTTTTTAAGTGCCACAACCAAGAAGGCTATGATAGCAGCGTGTCTTTTTACACATTCCCTTCAAAGCCGTACGAGTTAGAGCGGCGGCAACGTTGGATACAAGCTGTTCGACGTGCTGGGTGAGTGTGTTGAATTTTAAAGCGTGACACTTAAACAGGTGGGACTACGCTTGAACTTATATGCTTAATTTGTTCGACAGGCCTGACGGCAAGCCATGGCAGCCGAATGCGAACACCAGAATATGCAGCCGGCACTTCTTCGGCAATGCAAAGAGTAATTGCATGCACCATCCCGCCTACGTGCCAACAATTTTTCCTTCAGCATACCGCTGCACGGTTCCATGCGACCCTTCGGCACCAACAGAGCGTTACCACCGGTGAGGTTTTTTAAAGCAAAACTACGTGTCATCGTTGTGGGTTGTGTTAAATTAGGCATCGAGCGATCGCGCCTCGAGAAAGCCGCACCGTCAACTTGTTGCCGAGAGGAGCGGAACTTGCACGACGCGCGCGTAAGGGCCCGTCAGGCGGTTGGAAATTTGCGCTGTGTTCGGCTACTGTGCCAGTGAGTAGGTGTTTGACAACCATAAAGGCCAAACTATTCGTTTTATGCCACTCGTCATCCACCGTTCAAGGCCGGCTGATCCCGTTGATAACGCGGACGATCGGACGTCGCCCTGGCCACGAACGATCGCGGCCGCCTTCATTATTTCTTGGGCTATTTCTGCATTGCAGTAGAAACGATGCAAACTGTTGATTTATAGTAAAAGCCTCCATGTACGCTTCGACATCTCAATACACCACCGCTGCTTGGTACGTTCGCATACCCCTGTCGCTTAATTGTACGCAGCCGACGGTTTTGTTTCCGGGCTATCGCGACACCTAACTCCATTTTATAGTTTATTGGTTTCAACGATACAAAGACTGTAGCGGCTGACGAGCTGTTAGTTAGCTTTCAAAGTCCAAGAGTCGCCTTTCGACTAATCTTAAATATCTTCTTCATCAACCTATCACATTAATGTCGCGTTCATGTAGTGGGGGATGTCTTTAAAACCGTACATACAAGTGCACCGATTCTGTTTTTTTTTTTTCTTACCAGATGGGCAAAGCGAGCTCGAGCACGTGCGAAATCACCTACGAATTGCCAGGAGCCATCACAACAAAGTGAAAGGAGGGCAAGTGGAAAACAATGTTGCATTTTGGTTCAGAAATCATAGAAAAATTTATTTTTTCCGTTTACACAGGACAAGGACACTCACAGTTTGGTTGGAGGCTCCAATCAGCAGCAGTTAATTGACTTTTTCCATTTATACAGGACAACGACATTCACAGTTTGGTTGGAGGCTTGTATCAGCAGCAGTCATGCCTTGAACCGCCAAATGGACACAATAGCCTGGAGCTGGTATGTTCACCGTTTGCTGGAGCTCGATTCATATTCTCTCTCATTTGCGACTTTCAGGTTGAATACAATCTTGAAGAGGAGCACATTGAGGCATTAGACCTTACAGTGCAAAAGGTGTGCCAGAAAGAAGAATCAGCCACACCATGCTTCATAACACCAGCAGGAAATTTGCCATGCCTATCGCACCGTGCTGCAGGACCAGACTCTAGGGTTTGCTTTTTTGGGGGATTCGACACAGTTTCCTTAACACCCGGTGCAGTGAGAGATCTCTGTGGCGTTTCAGACAATGTTTTCTCGCTCCTGTTAAGTCTCCTGCCTCACACGAGAGATAAGGGTACTGATGTCAGCCTTCCGAACAAACTTTTAATATTTCTATTCAAAATGAAGCACGGAGTGCCTTTTAGTGCAATTGCAGTAATTTTTGGCATTCATGAAACAACAGCAGCACGAACGTTTCATGCAGTTCTGGGCACGCTTGCGGGTGCTACAAGAAAGTGGATATATAAGCCACATATGCAAGTGATACGGGATACACGTCCAGAGTGTTTTAAGGTCAACTATCCTGACTGCACACTCATTGTCGATTGCACTGAAGTGCGCACAGAAACACCATCAGAGGTGAGGCAACAACATGTCCTCTACTCCACGTACAAAAGTGGCTTTACATTGAAATTTTTAGTTGCGATTGCCCCCTCTGGCCTCATTGTATTCAAGTCCAAATCCTATGGTGGGCGTTGCTCAGACACACAAATCGTGCTGGAATCAGGATTCCTTGAAATAATTGGTCAGCATGATGTTATTCTTGCTGATAAGGGTTTTCCTGGAATACTAGCAGGTGTAGCAGGTAAAAGTGCCGTACTGATTATGCCACCATTCTCAACTGGCAACCAGCCTTTCTCACCTGCAGAACTGCAAGAAACATACAATGTTGCTCAAGTGCGCGTGCATGTAGAGAGAGTGATACAGCGCATAAAAACTCATGGAATTTTGGAGCACCGTATTCCTGTCAGTTTGATTCCTGCCATGAGTGAAATTTTTCATATGTGCTGCATTTTGGCAAATCTGCAAAGTCCAATAATTCAAAGCAACACAAAGTAAGGTGCTTTATTTTCACTGTGATACACAAGCACAGAGTATCAAACATATTTTTGGCATAAGCACTGCTACCACCTTTTACAAAATTGTAATATTTAAAGGCCAACTTCCCCACAGAGATTTTGAAAAATATTCCGGTCATGTATGTTTTTAATCATTTTTGGCAATAATAAAAAGCGGACCAATCCATTCGTGTAAACATGTGTAGACTTATGTGCCTAGCTTGCAAACACAATACGGCTGTTTTGCAGGCAAGCACCATACAGAAATAAATTACTATGCTTTATTTTTAGAACATTAAGTGCAGTATGACACTGAAGAAACTGCTCATAGCAGTGATATTTTAGCCAGCTAACATAGTAGTGCCCAAATCACCAGGAAAGCTAGCAGCTTTATCTGCGACTCTGAAATTATAAACTTGGATGAGAAATTGTAAAGCAAGGGGACAGCACTAGGCTGAACAAATTTGCAAACATATCTAAGAAGCTATGGTGTGGCTCTCAACCACCATACAAACACACACAAAAACATGGGAGACATCAATTAAAACTAAAGGAGACGTGATCAGGTCGACAGTGCCTCAAGGCTACATTCACTACAGGCATCAAAAATGGCTTAAACACTGCAACTGTGAACTAGCCTCAACTGTGCAACAGCAGAGGCTCTCAATAAGGAAATACAGTGCAAGCTTACAGATACAACTGAAAGAATCACTGCAACTCCTTCAGTGACAGAATGGACATGTAAAAGCCATGGCAGACGTTCGGGATCTTTTTGATGCAGTCTTTCATGTTGCAGTTATAAAGCGACAATAAGCAAAGAAATTGGTGGTAATAAAGCATTGCTGTTCACTTGCAAGTTCCTGAAAGCCAGGCAATTTCAGAGGAAGATTTCAGACTAAAACCAGCTTTTGCCATCAGGTAGCTCAACAGTGTTTAACACTAGCAACTTCCTTAAAGGGCCAACAAGTGCAAAAAATGTGTCATGAAATGGTGCAAAGGAAAAGACGATGATTTATATTGATAGAAACAAGGATGCTGTACATGTTTTAAGTAGCTATTATAATTTTAAATTGGCACAGAAATCGAAAAACACTTTGTCACTCGCTGGAGGTGAAACCTTGATACTAACACACTGTAGGTAATTGAGCTGTTAATAAGTGCAGCATAATTTACACATCAGCCTTTATATTACACAGACCTAGGGTCTGTATCCAAGCTAGCTGGCACAGTGGAAGGTCGAGACAGTAACACGTTTTGGTAAGGCATGTATGGCAATCACAATGTATTGTCATTCTTTCCGCTGTCTGTTTTTTATTTGTGCTTTACCTGCCTGAAAACCACAGGCACTTTAATCTGTGAGTATTACAAGGTAAAAAAGGCATGCATAATGGTACACATAGATGCTTTTGTACACACGCGAATTTGCATGCAAGTAACCCAAGTTCTGTGGTCCCCCCTATGAGATACAATATGACATCAACTATGCCACAAGTGGGCCAACTCTGCACACTGTAATCAGTAAATCTGCACACTGTAAGTCAGGAAAAACACGTAATAGGAAGTATACTGCATTTCAGTACTAATAAAAAGACCAGTAACCGCGTACACTAGTAGAAGGTCACGTGGCAGAGCTCTTATGCAGCTTCATGTGTGTGCCATGTGGTGCGCGAAAGGTCATTTTTCGCGACTTTTAGTGATAGGTTAAAAAAGTAAATTTCCAAATTTAATGAGAGAAACATGGCTTGTTTAAGCCACTATGATAGGGAATCATTCCATAAGCAGGGTTATCTGATTTCATGTGCTGAGCAGCTGTATGTACCTTTAAGAGCAAACTTACTTTCTGCAAGCAGGAATCTGGTCTAACGCAGGAGCTGCTTAATGTAGTATGAATAATAAAACGCCTCCAACCGAGGAATGTTTCGAGCAAGGAAGTCTTCATCTCTGTCAACAACTATAGTAATATCTTGCTTGCTTGTATAAACAAAAAAGAAACATTCTGTAGTGTTAGTGACATACATGGCAACCTGAACCTGTGAATAATATGGGTGGCTGCGAGGCAACTGAAGCATTCCATCATGATATGTCACATAGCTAACGTAGCTTTCGCACAGAGCATGATCTATGATTATGTCATCTTTACGACTGTAGGGGCACTTGATTTCAAGCAAAACAACACCGCTGGTTGTTTGGAAAAGGCCATCGGGACTTGCACAAAGCCATGGCTGACAGGGGTGAATCACAACGCCAACCTGCAAAGCATATTTTGTAAAGTTAGCAAATAATATGTACAACATGCACGAACACCATATTCAATATGTTTTGTGCAACAGTCATGCTTTCAAATATCATTAGCAACCACCGTGTGTGCAGCAGTGGCTGTGACAGTTTCAGTATGTGTGAGCCAGCCTCAGTGTACAAGCACTTCGATGAAAATGCATTACGCTGATCTATAAATGTGCTAAGGGGAAAAATGATCGGTTTTACTTTTATTCCAGTAATGCATAGTGGAGAGGGGGATAGAGAGACAAGGGCAACACTGCCAAGCTCTACTAATTACCCACTCTTGCAGTGTATATTCTTTCAGCTGTGCTGAGTAACGTGCACTTGTGGATGAAATTCAAACTTGCCCTTATCCATTATGAACTCGCTTAGCAGTTCCTATAAAAGCACTACAAAAAACAACTTGATGTCTGTATTAGTAAACTGATAGATTAGTTAGTTGTACAATATTAAAATGCATTATGTGACAACGTAGTTACCACCAGAACAGCAATTTGCCTCCCTGGTGCAGTATTCGGCCACAACCTCCCTGATGATATCTACAATTGATAGACCTCAGTCCCCAACAGCTGCGGAGCTACTGACCAAGGAGGCGGTCAGACCTGTATTGCAGCAGAGGGTGCTAAGAATCTCTGGGTCCGAACAGGCCGCCAATGGAAACTGACCCTGTCAACCTTTAACAGCCGAACTCTGTCGAGTGAGGCTAGCTTAGCAAAACTCTTTGAGGTACTATCAGACGTTATTTGGGATATTATTGGCCTTAGCAAAATTACAAGAACTGTTGAAGCTTATACATTGCTAAATACCGGCCATGTCCTCTGCTATAAAGGTCTCCCTGATAAGAAGCAATACGGGGTAGGATTCCTAATCCACAAGGACATAGCGGGCAACACTGACGAATTCTACAGCATTAACGAGAGGGTAGCACACTTGACATAAAAATTGTAACAGTGCCAACACATGCATCCACAATGGACGAGACACAAGCGCTTGTTACTTAGTGGATGCATGCATTGGCGCTGTTACAATTTTTACGTCAATAATAATAATAATATTTGGGGTTTTACGTGCCAAAACCACTTTCTGATTATGAGGCACGCCGTAGTGGAGGACTCCGGAAATTTTGACCACCTGGGGTTCTTTAACGTGCACCTAAATCTAAGCACACGGGTGTTTTCGCATTTCGCCCCCATCGAAATGCGGCCGCCGTGGCCGGGATTCGATACCGCGACCTCGTGCTCAGCAGCCCAACACCATAGCCACTGAGCAACCACGGCGGGTCAATTTTTACGTCAAGTATGCACCAACTCATCCAGAAAGAAGTTTTAATGAAGAGGGTAGCAGTAGTCGTAGCAGTAGAGGTATAGATTAAAGGCAGCACAAGCCTACACTCCAGCATCCAGCGACGACGATGAGGAAGTAGATCAGTTTTATGAAGATGTTGAATTAGCGATGAGAAAAGTGCAGATTCGGTATACAGTAGTAATGGGTGACTTCAATGCAAAACTGGGGGGAAAGCAGGCAGGTGAGCAGGCAATTGGCGACTACGGCGTCGATTCTAGAAATGCTAGAGGAGAGATGCTGGTAGACTTCGCCGAAAGCAATAAGCTGAGAATAATGAACACCTTTTTCAGGAAACGTAGCAACATAAAGTGGACCTGGAAAAGCCCTAATGGTGAAACAAGAAATGAAATTGATTTCATACTTTCTGCCGATCCCAGCATACTGCAGATTGTAGATGTGATAGGTAGGGTAAAGTGCAATAATCATAGGTTAGTGAGGGCTAGGATTCACCTCAGTTTGAACAGAAAAAGAGTACAATCGCTCAAGAAAAAAAAACAGGTCAACTTAGAGGCAGGAAGGGTAAAAGCAGACAAATTTAGGCTGGTACTTGCAAACAAATATGCTGCCTTAGAACAGAGATGATGATGATGACATAGAGGCAATGAATGAAACCGTAACGAAGCTGGCGTCAGAGGCAGGAATTGTAGTGGGAGGCAAGGCACCAAGGTAACCAATAGGCAAGTTCTCCCAAGTAACAAAGGACCGAATAAAGAAACGACAAAGAATGAAAGTGTCCAACTCAAAAGATCAGATAGAATTTGGGGAACTGTCAAAACTGATCAACACAACGAAAATAAGTGATATTTGAAATTATTACTTGAGAAAGAGTGAAGAAGCCGTAAAAAATGGACGCAGCCTGAAATCAGTGACGAAGAAACTTGGCATAGCACAGACCAAGATGTATGCACTGAAAAATAAGCAGGGTAACATCAGCAATCTTGAAGGTATAATAATAGCAGCGTATGAATTCTGTACTGACCTGTACAGTACCCAAAAGCCTCGGGAGTACTCTATTCGAAACAATACTGAACAGTATACAGAAACTCCTCCTATATCTAGAGATGAGGTCAGAAGGGCCTTGCAAGACATGAAATGGGGAAAAGTGGCAGGAGATGAAATAACAGTCTATTTAATCAAAGATGGAGGAGACATAATGCTTGGAAAAATGGCGGCTCTCAATATGAAGTGTCTATCGACTGCAAGGGGCCCAGAAAACTGGAAGGACCGTAAAAGAGAGTGTAAGAGTGGGGTTTAACGTTAATACGTAGAAGACAACGATAATGATGAATAGCTGGACAGCGTTATTAGAATTGCTAGTGGTTGCAGTGGTGCTGGACGTTTCTGCGCAGGCGCGAGTATGAGCAGGTGCGAGAGAAAATCTGGGGGCCTTTGCTTCTTGAATATGTGAGTCTGCCTAGGCACTACGGAGGAGGTTTCTTAGCGTGTGTTGTATGCGTTTGTCCCGTAGGCATGCCGGCATTAAGAAGTGCGGTCCAGTTTGTTTACGCTCCGCTGCTGGCTGCTGGCACGGTGAGGCAGTGAACACGGACGCCCCATTTGGTGATCGCTGTGTCTGAAGGGGAAAGGTTCTGACTGGTGTTGTATAAGTCATGGTGTTTTTTCGTCGGGACGATAGATTGCATTTTTTTACAAGCACTGCTCCAGGAGGGCACATGTAACTGGCAAACGGAGGCCTCAGGAGAGCACCTGAGGTTACAATAAAGCAGGAGGCGCAGGTCTCCAGGGCACCCAAGGGGTAGCGGGGGGATCAAAGCTGGAAGCAGGGTGGCCCATGGATAACTCGGCGAGCCCCAACCCACAGACCAGTCTGGGTTCCAGCTTTGATGTCCTCGTTGCCGCTTTGGTGTCCTGGAGGTGCAGCCAATAATGCGAAATAATGGCACGTTGTTTCAATTAGTACAAAAGACGATTGAATAAATAATTACATCCAGCCACCAATTTGCGACACTAAGTTCAGCACTACCACACCCCGCAGCTTCTGCCGGCATGCCTAGGGACAAACATAGAACACGCGCTAAGAAACTCCCCCGCAGTGCCTAGGCAGAGTCGCATTTTCAAGGAGCAAAAGTCCTCACATTTCCTCTCTTGCAACTGCTCTTACTCGCACATGCGCGCAAACATCCGTCATCTGCGCAAGTGCCACGCCCCGCTATACCTACGAGCAATTGTAGATACGCAGCCGAGCAAGGGAACAAGAGTTCAGGTTCGCCAGTCAGCCTCTACAGTCTGTGAAGGAGTACGTTTACCTAGGTCAACTAATCACAGGGAACCCTAACCATGAGAAGGAAATACACAAAATAAAAATGGGTTGGATCGCATACAGCAGACATCATGAGCTCCTGACAGGGAACCCTAACCATGAGAAGGAAATACACAGAATAAAAATGGGTTGGATCACATACAGCAGACATCATGAGCTCCTGACTGGGAGCTTACTGTTATCACTGAAAAGAAAAGTATACAATCAGCACATTTTACCGGTGCTGACATATGGGGCAGAGACATGGAGACTGACAAAGAAGCTTGAGAACAAGTTAAGCACCGCGCAAAGAGCGATGCAATGAAGAATGCTAGGCATAACTTTAAGAGACAGAAAGAGATTGGTTTAGATCAGAGAGGAAATAGGTATAGACAATATTCTAATAGACATTAAGAGAAAAAAATGGCGCTGCGCAGGTCATGTAATGCGCAGATTAGATAACCGTTGGACCATTAGGGTGACAGAATAGGTCCCAAGAGAAGGGAAGCGCAGTAGAGGACGGCAGAAGACTAGGTGGTGCGACGAAATTTGGAAATTTGCGGGTGCTAGTTGGAATCTGTTGGCGCAGGACAGAGGTAATTGGAGATCGCAGGGAGAGGCTTTCGGCCTGCTGTGGACATAAAGTAGGCTGATGATGATGATGAACGTAGTTACAAACCTGGGTTACTTTGGCACCAATTTTTTTCTCGAATGTTGCCCTTGCTGTTGGTTCCATAGCAGTACCTTCAAAAAAGTAGAAAAAAAATGCAGATGCTATGTGCACGAGTTCAATGTAGCAATACTTAGAGAGCCTCATGCTCATTAATGATATCATGGATTTTGCTCTGAAATCCTTCCATAAATCACTTGTCAGTAGCAGTGTTGAACATTTTTAGTGTGCTAAGCAGTTATGAGTGTATCCCTTTTAAATCATGGCCCCTGGTAACATCAAACTTGGAAGTGTCAGAAGTGAAAAGGAAGAAAAGGTTCATGAATTTTCGTTGCCTCGAACAAAGAACCTCATGACTGCCAAGCAGGTCAACACAGCTAGTTGGGCGAGTTGAGAATTGCAATCGTGCATGTTCATGTGCTTACCAGACATTACAGAAGAGATGACGAGACACGGGTAACATGCCAGCTGTGCGCATCTCATTCTTTCTTTTGTCGTCTACTGAGCACATCTACACACTAGCAAAACTCTGAAACAAGTGCCCTACCAGTACACCACAGCTACTTTTCATTCCAGGTGAAATACAATTATACAGACAGGACTGAAGGAATACTACATGATACACAAGCATTGGCTTACAACTCAACATTTGATGAAAACCCAGTGGAGTACAGTGCACGCACAAGGCCAGCCATAATCACTCTTGCGAACATGGTAATCAAACATTACATGCAAAGCCAGCGTCAGATATACAAGAAAAATAATTAGCAAAAACTGTGTATTGCGCATGCCCAAGGGCCATATCTGCTTCTCAAGACTTTATTTTTCTGTCAGTGAAACGATGCCATGCTAACACGGACATCCAAGCCCCAACCCAAGCATTGCTGCCACTTCAACCTCTAGTTGCTTCTTTTCCTTAGCACACCGAGTAATGAACATTTCTTTTAATTCACTACAGCAGCCACATGCCTTGTGGTGCACTGGCAAATCGGCCCCACCAGCAGAGAAATGTGACATTGCATGCCTCCTTAGCTGGTATTCAGGACAATGACCTGGCTAATGAATGTCACCATGATGTTCTATGTATGACTGTATCTTGGTGTATATATATTGTTGTTTGTGTACTGCACTATCATCAATTGTTGCTTTCATGCTGCCAGTATGCACCACGAAAAATAAAACAATTTCTTGAAGCCTACGTCTCCCTGTGTGAATACAACAGACACCAATATGTTGGTTGCCTAGATGCTTACAGGCTCACAGGGTGTATGTATAGGCACATGGCATTCAAGTTCAAATGCCTGCACAAGAATCTACGGCTGTCATAATCCTTGCTGTATGTTCCCTTGTTAAAATGTGCATTTCTAGAGGAACTGTTCCTCACTCATGCACTTAACGGAATACAGAGCTACAAATTTTACTTTCACTGATAACCTGATCCACGCTGCAGTAGTATTCAAGCAAAGACCAATCTTTAGTAGTGCATATGTAAACATTTGTTCAGTTGCATGATTGAGGTGTTCCTAAGTGATGTAAAGCGGTATATTACAGTGGATTACAGTGCTTAGTGCCATCACTGGCTCAGGGCTGCTGCTTTAAACCAAAATTTATTAATTTCTATTACATGTCAAGTCCATCAAGTCATTTATAAAAAAAAATTGGGTGCCTACCATACATCAGCGCCGGAACAAGTGGTGTTTTGGAGTTCTGCAGCTGCTCGGCCAGGGACTCGAAGGCCTTTTGCCTAGTCAGGATGCGGTGTGCGATGGAGCTTGATATCCTCACCGACCTTTCTTTGTGCCAACTGCAACACAAAAAGGATCAGTTAAATTTCATGGCCAGTAATAAAACGTAGAGCACATTCTGAAAGCATGCATCCATGCATGCACCAAGAAAGAGTATAGTGCACTACATGTTCTCATGCAGCAGAAAAGGTAAGAAAACGAAAACATGCGAAATTTCAGAAATGTGCAGTGCTTTGTTACAAACCGGGGGCATTTTCCCTGCATTATAGTTTCAGCAGCTGTCACGGTTGCCTGGGAGCCTGTACATGCCACTTTTGTGGCAATAAATTGCTGCTCAATTGCAGTGAGTGAGGCACACTGTCCTGCTGTATAGTGAGGTAGACTACAGTCCCAGATCAACACCTCTTCTACAGATAATACGTCAGCATGGAGTGCTGCCTTTGAAATAAGGTCTTCTAGGACGTCTTGCACGTCTCGTTCAACTCGCCCTTGCTCCTCACTTATCACAGCTGAATTCATTACACAGTTTATGTCGGGGAAATGGTGCAGAACATAGGATGGCGGTTCTTCTTTTGGGCACTTGCCACCAACATACAGGGGCTTGTACTCTGCAAGAGATAACAGCTGTGAACTACATGTTTAATAAACTAAAAGCACAGAAATTGCAGTGGCGACAGCTGCAGATGCAAAAGTATGATCAGTATTTAGTGCAACAATATAAAACATGATTGTGATTGAGTACAGACATAGCCAAACTTGTGCTAGGCATACACACATACCGACTCCATGCTCAGAAAATGCAGGCTAATTAGATATGGCACTGTTGCATTGTCAATGCAGTGGCGTCCCTACGCAAGCGACAGGACCAGCAGCTTAGTGCTGCTGACCCCCCCCCCCCCCTTCCTGCATACCCACACACATACACAAGCTTCCACATGCACATAGCTTCCTTCCACATATGCTTAACATCAGCATGCCCAAAACCAGCTAGACACCACTTTGACCACGTTAATGTCGACTTGTCAAACAGGCATGTAAATAAGAAAATGAAATCGTGTTTCGAAAAGGCTTTCGATTTCCGCTGTACCGAGAACCAGTAGTTCTCCACGCCACATTTTTGCAAGACAAAATGTACAGTGTACCTCCAAAAAGCTCTTCGATGGACTCCCTTCGAGAAGTGTCCGGCTTAGAGGACGGCCGACCCCACCCTTGAGGGCGATCAGTCGAAGACGGCGCGTCGGCCTCGTTGACGAACAGGACGACGGCAGCTACATGTTTGCAACCGCCACCAAGGCCGGCCTTGCACGTGCACTGCGCACCCAGTATTCGCCGCTGCGATGACAGCTGCCAACGCAAAAATATATTTAGTCAAACAACTGAAAACGTGATTCTTACCGCGCACGGACGTAGCGAAATTTGCGTTAGGCATACACGAGATAAGCAGCGCTCGAAATTGTTTAGTTTGTGAGGCTTCGCTACGCCGCGTAAAACTTAAAATTAATAAGCATATGAAGTCCGTAAACGCTGGTCAAACTACGCAAGACACCAATCTTCGCGGTCATGGTGAAATAAGAAAAAGCTTAACGAATATGCGCGCTTACCTGAATGTTGACGTCGTACGTAGCTTGACGCACTTGCGAGTGGCATTTCGCCACCACTTGTGAATCGCCATCAAAGCGTTCCAGGGTCTCCTCGACGTCGTAAGCGTACTTCGCAGCGCACAACTTTCGGCCCTTCTCAAGCGCACTAGCACGGAAATATTCGTCGATCCCGGCCACTTTCCTAAAACCGTAGCGCAGCACTACGGGTGCCATGCTGCAGCCGCGGAGGTGGCGTCGCAGTTTTTGAAACCTGTGAAAATGTTGGAACGCACCACGACACAACAACAGAAACAAGCGTCAAAAACGTGCTCGCGGTGAGGCCCACAACACTCACGTCGCCGCGGCGGGCAGCGGATATGACAGCATTGCTCGCACAGTGTGTGTTACTGAAAAATGCATTTCCGTCACTACAGACGGCGCTATCCCGTTATTTTTGGAGCGCCATCTATCGAGAGCTGGTTCTCCATACGGACCGAGTTCACCGCCGTTCGACTTCCAAAAAGGCACATTGCGATGGCACGTACGCATAAACCTTTCGGCACCTGCATCCCACCCACCCTTGGCAGTTGGTTTCTTCCTCACCCACTGCTTGCGCAGCTGTCTGAGAGAGAGAGAGAGAACGTTAAGAGGTTCGTGTTGGTTAACCAGGCGTGGTTCCCGTTAATTTCCCAGCAAGTCGTAGAGAGGAGCAGGAAGGATTTAAAGCCTGCGCCACGAACGACAGGTGATACGTCATGCAGCGCTGACGGAGCAGTGTATACGGAGGAGACACTGTCGACACTTGGTGCCAACAGTACTTTCGTGCGTCCGGTCCATTTATTCGTGTCTACATTGTTCATCGGTCTTTCGCGAATTTATGCAGTACTGTATCGCCTGCAGTGACCCATGCTCAGCTATCAATTACTTTTGCACAAGCTTACCTGGATACACTGGAGAGCGTAAAGAATGCGGTCGATCGCTTTCCATTACCTTGTGCTATGATATTGGGTACTTTTCAATGTGACATGAAATACCAAAAAAAAAGAAGCTAAGTTACAGCAAGCATTCTACTTTGCAAAACGCGAAAGATGGTTTCCAGAACAAATAAGTGCAGGAAAGGCGAATGCTACATGAAAGTAGCACTGAAAAACACAAATTTAAGGCATATGTTAGTGTGCCAGAGAGGTTAATGGTACGGAAAAGTGGATGCTCAAATACGCAGAAGACTTTTGAGAGACGGCAATGAGAAGAAAAGAAAACTAGGTGCAGAAGAGTGGACAACAAAAAACACGAAATGCTATAGCCAGACTAACAGGGGGCAAAAGAGGCGAATGCTGCAGGTATAGTGGTCACTTAGAAACGCGAATTACTTTAGGCAGACAACAGTGTCCGCGAAAAAGCGAGTGTTGCAGTGTAGTGAACACTGAAAAACTGAATTTAGGTAGACGAAAGTGCACAAAAGAGGTGATTGATACAGAAGAGCTGACTCTGAATACGCAGGAGACTTTTGGCAGACGACCACCTGCCGACGAGGTGAAAGGTATAGTGGTCGCTGAGAAACACAGACGACTTTAGGCAGACGGCATTGTCCGGAAAAACCTAATGCTAGAGTGAACATTGGAAAACGCAGAATTCAAGCAGACAACATCGTACCGAAGAGCAGATACTGAAAAACAGTGATTTTAGGCAGGCGAAAGTGCACAAAAGCGGTGAATGATGCAGAAGAGTGAACACTGAAGACGTAGAAGACTTTAGGCAGACGTAGGCAAATGATGCAGGAAGAGTGGTCACTGAAAAGCACAGAAGACGTTAAGCAGACGATATTTTCCCGAAAAGCAAATGCTACAGAAACGTGAACACTGAAAGAACGGAATCTAGGCAGACGAAAATGCACGAAAGAGATGAATGACACAGAAGAGTGGACACTGAAGAGTGGAAACACTTCAGGCAGACGACCACTTGCAGGCGAGGCGGATGATGCAGGAAGATAGGCAGACGACAGTGTCTAGAAAAAACAAGAGCTACAGGGCAGTTCACACTGAAAAACGCAGAACACACCAAGACAACAGCGTGCCGAAGCGCGGATACTGAAAAAACATAGAAGATTTTAGGCAGAAGATCATGATCGGAATAGGCGAATGATACAAGAAGAGAGGACACTGAAAAAACGCAGGATTAGGCAGACTGCGGTGTGCAGAAGGACAGACACTGAGAAACACACGGAACTGTAGGCAGAGGACAGTGCGCAGAAAAGGCGAATAACTATAGAAAAATAAACACGGAGAAACGTAGGATTCAGACATACAAATGTGTTCAAAAGAGATGAATGATTCATAAGAGTGGTCACTGAAAAACGCAAGAGACTTTAGGCAGACCACAGTGCAAAAAAGTTGAATAAAACAGGAAGAGCGGTCACTGAAAAACGCAGACGGCTATGGTCTTCTGGCAGACGACCGCGTGCAGAAGAGGCTAATGATACAAGGAGCGTGGTCGCCAAGAAAAGCAGAAAACTTTATGCCTTCACAGTGTGCCGAAGAGGCGGGTTATTCATTAGAGTGGACACTGAAAAACGCTGATGACTTCAAGCAGACCACAGTGTACAGATAAGCCGAATGATATAGAAGAATGGTCGCCGGCAAGCGCAATTGACTGTAGGCAGACGACGAGCGTGCGGGAGAGGTGAATTCGAAGACGTCACTGCAGCATGGACGAGGCCGCGAGCAGGCGCGCAAAAAAGGCAACGGGGCAGCCGGTAAATTGCTCGCGAGCTGCTCGAATTAGGAGCGAAACTGCGGAGGAACGAGCAACGAGTCGCGGGTGCGAGGGGACCGAGCTCCCCGAGAGGGTGGTCGCGCCAGCGCACATGCATCGTGGAAAGAGAAGCCCATCGACACACGCACGCACAAGAAGAAGGTGGTCCGTCGTCCGAGACGGCCAGCTACATACTCCTCTCTCGAAACGTTCCCGCTGGCCCGGCGAGGGCGTCCCTTTGCGCCGCTGGGCTGCTACTGCCTACAGACCGTTTGGACCGCTTACGGCGGAATGTCTCGCTAGGCCGAGAGGAGAGCACCACAGCCGCACGCGGACGCACGAACGACGACTGCCTGCTGCTCCGAGCGCGTTGCTCGGCTGCTTCACGCGGCGGGATTCACGCCGCACGCGCCTGGCGCACCGCACACACGTCTTATTTTCGCGGGCGCATCGAACGGAAGACCGGCCGCCCCCAGAGTTACGCATCCAGAGGAGTGGCGCTTGAGTGATTTCTCGCACACCGGCGGTCCCCGTGGGGGCGTCTGCATCGACGAGACCGACGTGTGAGCAGAAGTGCGCCGCACGCCTGCTTCTGGAAGGAGCGTCTGCTTGCCAGAGTCGTCGTCAGTTTGCCAGTGTCTTCTGCTCGACGGAGTCTTCTGCCTGCCACAGCCTTTGGCTGCCGGAATCATCTGCTGGTCTCTTCTGCAGGATAACTTCTGCCCGTCGGCTCCCTGTGCGTGCAGTCCCGGGCTTGTGCAGATCCCAACCATCCCCACTTTCACTTCCCGGGCAGAAGCCTGGTTACGAAGAAAGCAGGAAGTCCAACCTTTCATGGCTAAACCCCTTCTCAAGGTACTGTGGCGGCAGAACGTCGGTGCGTGTGATCTAGAATTCTGATTTCTTGTGGAACAACAGCGTGACCTGTGCCTGACCTGTTACGGAAGTACTTCTTGCGCGTGTGTCGATAGGGCTAAGCTCGCCGGTGACCAGTGCACAGTGAATTTCGTGTGTCGTCATTTGACTGGAATCCGGAGCCATTCACTCACCATCTAAGCTTGAAGAAGAAAGTCTTCGCACGTCAATTAAAAAAAATCTAAAAAGAAGACATACTGAACCTGCTCGTTTCACCATCCTCAGCCCATCTTGAGAGTCACCTGCTCGGCCCTGAACAAAACACCACTGTTTTTGTTTATAACGCATTTTTTCCTGTTCTGCGCCGGAAGTGCTTCAAGAAGTTCCGTTTTAGTGTTTAAGTGAAGTGAAACAACCCGTTGTCCATCGGTGCCTAAAGTACATCACGCAACACATCCTTCAACACACTGTGTTTTGTTTTACAAATTTTGCGACTTGACAAAACTTGTCGTGCACCGATTCGTGCGTGATTCGTAGCACATGCTTGACGTTTCCTGCAAAGGTGACTTAGCGGAAAACACTTCCTTGGTGCCAGGAACAGTACTTCCGTCTTTAAAGACGCACACCAGACTTCAGTTTCATCCCTTGCCTCGGGAGTCATTAACAACCGGTGCGAGGAAACTGTGCTAAGCTATGGGGAGCTCGCAGTAATTTCGGACTGAAACCCCACGTATTCTAATTGCCGCGTTTAGTTTAATTATTATATTGCGCAGTGCATTCAGGTATACCAGGCGCCTCATAGAATCCGCTGTTATCACGTTGCAGTGAAGTAAAAAAAAAAGAATTCGCACTTTTGTTGATACTACTATAATTATTTTTATCTGGTAAACTGACTACCGTGGGGCACTGAGTGAAGCTTATCGAACACATTGACTAAGATCTAAGGGCTTCGCTTTTGTTGGGCTTTGGCAGTTAGCTGATCCCCTGAGGAGACTTTGCCGGCAGCTTTTACAATTTGCATACGCTACTACTAAACCTTAAGGCAGGGCTTTGGTTAGCGTAGACGTATTGTACGATTAACACCTTTGCAAGCTGATCACCCTCGCTGAAGATACTGAAGTTTGCGACGTTGTAACACAGTATTACACTCGATCACAGTTGAAAGCTTACGAAGCTCAGATAGGGAGGCGTTTTCACTCCCCTAGCAGAATCTGCCCCGAACACCCGCTTACACCCGGATGCATTGAATACGCGCGCATTGTTGGACAGCGTAGGAAACAGATAGGGAACTTCTCGCCAAATGCTGCTGCTGTCACGGAGAAAACAAAACACCGCACGCGAGGAACCCGACAGTGAGATTCAGATACGGGACACACTCGAGCCTTCTTGGGAAAGCTTGTCGACTCCGAGGATGCCACGAATCCGTCAACGGTGCAGTGAAAGCTTCCGTTCGCAGGCCGCAGTTCGTCCCTGATCGCCTTATTCAACATCGGCAGAGTCAACAAGACCGCAACAGGGGTTGAGGAGAAAGCCGTGCTGTGTGGGAAGAAAGAGAGAGAGAGATCCCTCAAAGCTGCGTCAGGACGAGTGCCAATAATCAGCCGGCGGCGTAGAAGACACTCCCCCAGTTCCTCCAAGGTCGCCACTGAAAAAAAAAGAAAAGAAAAGAAAAGACGCCGCGCTTTCTTTTTTTTCTTCTTCTAAACGGCTTCGTGGGCGCGTTGAGCAGTTCCCCCATTGTGGTGCCGGTGTACCTGTACCGCTAGCTAGCCGGCACCCTCTGCCATGGCGGCGAGCGACTTGCCGTCCGACGACGCCTCCCGACTCGTCGCAGAGCTCGTCGGACGTGTCGGTGCCTCCGCGCCTCAGGATACGACCCCCGGCCGCAACGACCGAGCACCGCCGTCGATCCTCTAGCGTCAACCCGCACACCAGCAAGACCCCGTGACGTCGACTCGCACCGGCCCCGTTCCCCGGAGGAGTATTATATGCTTGTGCTACAAATCGACGACGACGAAATGGTGAGACTCGCACTTTTTTGCTGCTAACTCGCTCCTTTTTCTCTTTATTTTTTTTTCGTGGTCTTGGTTTTTCTTTTTTTTTGCGAGCGAATTCATTGCCTTCGCGTCATATTATGGATTCTGTTGAACTGCCGGTGAACGTGTGCAGGTTTCCCGATTTTATTCCGAATCGCTGCAGAATCCATTGAAAGAAAGCAATGGTTGTGTAAGATGCCCATCTGCGCATATTTTGGCGAGTCCTGGCATTTCCAGGATAATTACGTCATAGCAAGCAGTTTGCACTTCGAAAAGGGAGTACGGATACAAATTTCTATGCGCGTGACGTCTCGTGAAGGTTTGCGGATTTCCAGGATAATTACGTCACAGCAAGCAGTTTGCACTTCGAAAAGGGAGTACGGATACAAATTTCTATGCGCGTGACGTCTCGTGAAGGTTTGCGGATTTCCAGGATAATTACGTCACAGCAAGCAGTTTGCACTTCGAGAAGGGAGTACGGATACAAATTTCTATGCGCGTGACGTCTCGTGAAGGTTTGCGGATTTCCAGGATAATTACGTCACAGCAAGCAGTTTGCACTTCGAAAAGGGAGTACGGATACAAATTTCTATGCGCGTGACGTCTCGTGAAGGTTTGCGAAGAAGCTGTCGTCTTCTTGCTGCCCGCATCTCTCGCACGCTGTGCAATATACTGACCCCCATGTCGCCTCACTTGGCCGCACTAATATTTCTATTTTAAAACTATTTCAGCGAAGTCACAGTCATCAATTAAGCTCTGCGCGATCACCGTGTATACCGTATGTGTGTTTTAAATTTGTTCTTCGTCCTTGTAACTTTATTATTATTTTTGCTTTCTTTTTTGTTACAAGTCAGCTTCGCCGTCGGGGCCCGTCCCCATTGGAAGTATGCCACCCCGTCCCGGTAGCAGTGCGTGTGTCACACCTTCGGTACAGATCAAGGTTTTGCACGTTATATGCGAGCCAAAGCGAGCTCGGCGGTTTCCCCGAAGTCGTTTGAAAATCGTCACTGCACATTTTTGGATAGCGTTCGTCATACTGAGCATTCGTCATAGCACGTACCTTTCCAGTCCTTCGTTCGCAAGCTTATAACCGAGACGAATGACTCGCTCGGCAAAAACGTTTGCTGAAAAAAAAAAAACGCACGAACGTTTCTTTCTATTTTCTCGCGTTCTATCAGGGTGACTATGACATCGTGCAAGAATGCAACAGGTTTCATTCATGAAAAGCTGCTCCGCGAGCAGCTGTCTGGCCCAGGCGTCTGTCCCTGCCAGTAATGAAGAGCGTTTTAATACATGAAATGCGTGTGTTAGCCGACCTTTAAATATATGCAGACTGCTATCCGTACAAGGTTATGAATAGGTAACTTACTTCATGAAAACGACAGGGGAATAAAACAAATAAAATAGCGCATGTCACTTTTCAGCATTCTGATGTAGCAGGGCTGTTTTGGTAGTGCGCGAGATTTAGCAGCATTATTGTGTGAAGCGTAATACAGTAATACACTTACCAAACCTTTACGTAATGAAAAAGAAAGGAAAGAAACAAGGAAAGAAAAATACAATGGGATGAAACCTTTCTATGTCGCCTTCCTTAATCACAGTGTGTGTAACGGCGTTTTGGCAGTTTTATCAGTATGCCTATGTGCAGTACGGAAACGCAACCGTCATTACGGTGATAGGGTAATCAGCTACTTCACAGCTGCTATGTTCTACCGAACATTCTCTGTACAGTCATATAGCATGGCCAAAATTATTTTGCTATAGTGAACACACCTGAAGCAAGAGATTGCGCTATGCCAAACTTTGCGCATTGATTGTTTGAATTGTATGTGTTGGAAAAGCCGAAGGTTGGCGCGACAAAACTAGGGCGTACATGCTTTAAAAAGAACATATATCTTTCTCCGGTAAAAGCTTAGTTTATCATTATAAGTCACTTATCAAGCGAATCAAATTGTTGAGACGTCCCCTTCGCAATGTATTAAACTGTGATTCCAGATGAGCTACTGTGTATCAGCTAACGGACACCTTCACGTGCTTATTCTTGCTTATCTTGTTGCTCACCAGTGATTACGAAATTGAAACGTACAAATGAAACTCGTGTTACGAATTCTTTCTACTGTGACTTTCGCATAGGCTGTCACTAAGTGTGTAATGAATCGAAGCATGATAACTTAAAATATAAAGTATAACTGTCCCGAACACTGTTCATTTATCGTATAGGTGTGACATGGACCCACAAGCAACGTTAGTTTCTCGTCTAACATAGTGACAAGCAGGCGCGGCGGGTGCGAAAAATAATAATAATAAAGAAATCTGGTATTGTGCGCGCGTGAAACGTTATTTTTAAATAAATTATCCCTAAATTAGACACGCTGACTAAATCAAAGCTAAGCTCGTAATAGGCAAGCATTCCTTTCGCTTCCTTTTTCTTTTTTCATGTTTTGTCTGTGTTCAATTTCTTGCATGCTGAATCGCCATCAGGTCCAGCTCGACGCCTGATTTGTACACGAGTGTTCATGTGGAGTCGTTGCTTTCCCAATTTCGCCTACAAATTATATGCCCCAAGAAGTGTTTTACCCGTACCCCACGTCTTTCATTACTCTATATAGACAGATAAAAAGCAACGCGGGAGATAGCGTTTGATAAAGATCTTCGTGCGCCATCCCACTTGGGAGATTTAATTAAAGATACCGCCAAATTGAGACTTACGTGTGCAACAGCGCACGTTTCAAGTATTCGCGTTCCTCCGACTCTGCGCATAAATTGCCCTAATGCGCAGAGAGGTTTCAATCACGTTAGTGTTCATGATGGTTCGAGCGAATACGTACGTATGGCTCTGTTGGTGCATACACGCGTGGGTCTGTAACCATGGATTGGCTCATCACTTATGGACATGGTTTATCGTTTGAGCGATTGCTTATCGGGCACAAAGAGAACACTGAGACGATCTCATCCCTTGATGACAGTCTCGGATCTCATCCGATCACATGATAGTCTTGGACAAGAAGGTTGTGTTTCGCTCTCCGTACACTGGTGCCAACGGCGAAAAGGTCAAACGAGGTTAAGTCGCCTAAGGTAAGGCGTCAGCGTTCCTCGCACTTCCCTCACTGTCGTTCGACGCCCCTTCCGTACTCCTTCTTTTTTTTATTTTTTAACCGACCGAAAGCGCCTCGCTTTCGGTGACAACTCTGTTCCTTTTTTGTTGTTGTTGTTGTTGTTGTCGTCGTTGTTGTTGTTATAACACTTCGAGCGTTCCTACCTGCGACGCCCGTTCGTCTCCATCGCCTCTGGAGCGCCTACGCACTGTCCAAAGTCACGACACGCCTTTTTTTTTTTTTTTTTGGCGTAGATGAGTGGGGAGCGTTGCATTCATCAAGCAGCGCGTGTTTACCTGGCTGCGACTCCGGTGAACAGCGCCGGCAACACTTGTCGGCACGCTCTTTGAAGGCGCCGGAGAATGAGTCGCTTCCTGCTTTTTTTTTTTTTTTCACCCACCCTCCGTTTATCTTATCTTCCCTTCTTCCCCACGGCCGGCGTGCTGGGTGTTCCTGTCGGTTTAGGAAAAGCAAACGCCCTTTCTCATCCCTCGCCTCTTTCCCTTCCCTTCTCGCTCAATGACCTTTACCTTCCCGCACGAGTTACTCCGACGCCTTTTAGCCTGAATTACACACCAAGGGAAAAAAAAAGGAGAGAGGCGGGGAGAGAAAGAGCATACGCGTGTCAAACTCCGACGCGCTCTTGAAAAAAAAAAAAAGAACAATGAATTGGAAGAGTGTCATTCTGCCGTTGAAGTCACACAGCGCGTGCTTGCTATAGGTATAGCCCGATCGCGAACGCTCTCTGCGCAGTCACTTCAGAAAAGATTTGCTGATTGTGCAAATGCTTATGTCTGTAGTAATATGATTGGAAGAACACTGGCACCAATCACTACACGCAGTAAGTATGGAGTGCGTCGGGGGTACTTGTCACTTAGTTGACATGCTGGTGTGCCACATGTTTGCAATGTGATGTGGAATGTAGCACCTTGCAGGAGGCGGTATGCGTTCGCGGTATACCCCTGTAGCCATCGCTTAGCTCTAGAAAAGAGTTTCCACGTTCTGTCGGGACTCGACAACCACGCCGAGCTTGCCATATGAAATGGCGGCGAATGCTCGTGAGTTATGCGTCCTAACGCTGCCGCTGATTGGGTAAGGGTTCGCTTGTCAAGTTGAAGCAGGCCAGGAATCGGCTCGCTTCTGTTATACTGTCCAGACTGGGGTCTCTCTCTCTCTCTCTCTCTCTCTCTTGTTATTGTCCCAAGCGGCCGGCATCGGTGCATTTGTAGGAAGCTGAATCAGCTTTACATCCCTATAAGGCTAAAGGAATGCTCCACACAATCAACAATTGTTTCGTGGACGCATAACAAAAGCGGCTGAACGACGAGCACGAAGATAGTCCGCTTCCCACCAACAGCAGGCCTTCGCAAATGACTTGAGAAGCCGTTTCAAGCCTAAATATAACGCAAGCGTTATATGTAGTTTCTTTTTCTATTCCGCGCCTTTGTGTTGCTTGCCCCGGCGGATAGGGTATTTTCTTTATTTACCTTTTATCGTCCCCTTCTCCTCCTTCACTATAGTGCTGGGTAGCAGAGCGGATATTTTCGCGTCTGCGTGGCGAATCATTCCCGCTTTTCCCCTTTATCTCTCTGAAACAGCGCCATGATTTAATGGCTATGTTGTAGTGCTGATGAGAAGGCAAGGTCACTGGTTGGATTCGCTGCCACAACATCCGCGTCCATATGGTAGAGAGATTTAGGTGAGGGTGCAAGCAACCAGGCGTACGAAAGAACGCAAAGGGGCTACTGCAGTTTGCGTCCCCTAACGCTTGGGTACCCGAATCTTAGGGCGAAGGGAAGCGGGTGCTTCTTCCCCCTGCGACAAGTTATATTTGTTTCCCCTTTCATTTTCCTTTACTTTATAATTTGTACGCAAAGGTAAAGGAAAGAAACCGCGTTTAGCTAATCAGATGATCGATGTTTGTGGTGTTTAGCTTAGCAAAGCGGTTGTCATATACACTTCCTATACATACATTAGTGGTGTGCGAATGACCTATTCGATGCGGTTCTCGAATCGAATAGTCGCTATTCGTAAATGCGAACATATTTCGAATACATTTCGAATATTTCAAAACGCAGATTGCGCCCAATTAGACATCAAAATTTAAGCGAAAGTACGGCAGACATTTCACCCCCCCCCCCCCTCCCCTAGGGCATAGTATAGACATAAAACATTAGAACTCTTGTAGTGGAGCAGGCTACGTCTCTTACGTAGCCATACATTACAGGCTGTGCAGCGATCATTCGAACTCTCTGAAGATTCGTGTACATGCGAAGAAAGCAGTTGTTTGCTCCTAATGCTCAATTTGTGCTTATAAGAAACAACTATTCGTAACGTACTATGTAATGGCAGGAACTTAATAACTTTAAGAATACCAGGATATGAACATCGTTTTGTATCATTTGTGATAACGGCTGTTCGTTATTCGAAAACTATTCGATTGGATTCGTTTCTGGCACTATTCGATTCGCATCCGATTCGGTCTCAAATATCTCTCTTCGCAAACCCCTAACGTACAGTGCTACCTAAGGAGAGAAAGAAACAAAAACGAAAGATGAGAAGAAAGAATGCCTGACAACCGCTTACCGAGCTACAGGCGGGCAACTATAGGGGGCGCTTTTGTAGTCACCCTTTCCCGGCGGCGGCACGCTTTTAGCGTTTGTGAGTGGCTACACCGCCCGCTCCTTTTGTCCTTCTGAACGGGAGCCCATAGGAAGCGATGTCGCGCGCCCACGTGGTCGCCGACACTCCTATAGGTTTGTTTAATTCGTTTCTTTTTTTTTCACTTTGCCATCATTTGTTACCGCACAGCGTCGTCGGCTAAACTGACAATGTAGTGTGCAGGTAGCGGCAGAGGACGAAAAAAAAAAAACGAAAAAAAATGAAGTGTTGCGGCACCATTTTTTTTTTTAACCTGGAGAAAACGGTATGCCTGGTGTGGGCGGTGAGTGGTCCTCCCGTCTTTTGTGAAGCGTCTTGCGGTGAAGTTCGAGGGTGCGTCGACCTCTTCGATGCAGTGTGAAAGGGCCCACTAAAGAGCAGCGCTAAATCGAGTCGTAACTTGTCAGGTACTCTTTAAAAAAATCAACTGCGTTTTTATGACAAAGAAGTACGCGTCTACCGCTAAACAGACGAAATCCCCAGCGTAGACCAAGAAACAAGATGTTATAAATTTATTTTAATTTGTCTGGCGGAACAATAAAGGTATAATCCTATTGGAAAAGGTGAGGGCCGAACTTCGCTCTTTATTTTTGCTACCACACCCAAAACGTTATTGCCGACACGTCAGGGTGTATTCAATTACTTGGGAAGTACCTTTCCCTACCTGGGCAGTTTGGGCGCGGGAATTTTCTCTAAACTAGCTAGGTTGATCCGAAATGTAGCAGCGCGACTTGCAAGGAACGACAGCAAAGACCGAGGAGCATGACAAAGAGACAATCGCTGGCGCTCAATGGCAGCACTTGTCTATTTACGTGCTCTTCTTGCTGTATCGCCATGTTCTAAATCCCTGTGTTTCTTTACATCTTGATTCATCCACAACCACCAGCGCAACCTTTGACATTATTACCTATAGGGTATTTTGGTTCTTCCGAGATGCAGCATGCAGTCTTTCTTTTAACCAATGAGCACTTCACTAGACCTTTCCAGACGCTGTCAAAGTTCATTACGTCACAGCGAGCTGCTGCGAATGATGATGATAGCAACTTTTTTGTACCGCTGCTGCGGCACTTCAGGGTGACGTAGGCACCCGTGCAACGTTCTTGCGTCTTCTTTTCTTGCTATACCAAAGCTCCCTCTCAAGGCAAGGGCAACCGCTATGCTGTTAGAAATAAGCGTTGCCCATTAATACGGCTTAACCTAATAAGTCTCCTTTAGTGTCCCTTTAATGGCCGCGTTAAAAGCGAAGATCTGGAGCCGTCGGCGCTGCGCTGAGCCCGATTCCCGGGGGTCGCTCCGTTGTTGACCTGTGCGTCTGGCAGACGGGGAGGGAGAGAAGGCCCTCATCTCTCTATGCGCGCGCATAGCACCGGGAATTACCACTATACCACCCGCAGCCCTCGGGCTTGGGAGTCGGCCATGTTCGCCGCGTTATCGGGAACGCGGCGTTCTCGATAACTCCGCGTTAACGCTTGTAAGTTGGCCGCATGCCGTGCTTATTGAACTACTCCAGTTTCTCTGTGCCCGCGTTCGATGACTCCTGCAACTCCACCCCCCCCCCCCGTATTTAATAACTATCCTGCGTTTTAACGCGGTCACGTGGTGGTGGGGGGGCTGTGAATGTGGCTCCTCGTTGTAACGAACGTTCTTACGGCTGTATTGTTCGTGAGGACAGATGCTAGCCATTCACGGTGCGGAAGATATCTTCAGCAAGGGCGGCCGTACAATGACAAACAACTCTTACGACTGAAACGCTTTGGAATTAACGCAAGTCAGTTTTCCAAAAGCCCGCCAGGTGGAGGAAGGTTCGTGAACAGGAAAATCGGCGTACGCCTTATATTGTAGCACGACCTATCAGCCGACTGTAGCGTGGAGCTGTTTTTGACAACTTTCCATTTCATGAAAAGAAGAAAAAAAGGCTTTGTGAACCAGTTGTCTAGATAACAAGCGTCAGACACTGGTTCTCTAACCTAACCCGGTTAGCCTCCCTGCTTTTACTTCTTTCTCGCTCTCTATCCAACAGATCGCCTCTTCGTCTACATATCGCTCAAAGACGTAGGAGCACTAGTCGACACAATAGTAATTCCCTGAGATGCACACGACGATGGTTGGAGAGCTATATGGCATTTGAACACAAAGTGGAAGTCTCGATTACATATACTATAGTGCCTATAGAATTACCTATAGCGGTATGCCCGAAACCCCAGTACTCTTACATTTCAATGTAGGTTAAAGAAGCTGAAGGTTTAAAGCGAGTGAATAAAGAAACACACGTTGGCGCTGTTCTTCCATTTTTAGCGTGTTTGTTCACGGAGCTGAAACACCGCTATAATCACGGGCGCGTACGTAGTGAATGACCACCTTTAAAATGTTTAATGGTTGCCCAAGAGGGGACATCGTCGACCTAATTACCCCTCCAAGCGCAACCTGCTCATACAGACTATAGGGCATCACTATCGACAACAACGCCGCCAGCGTATAACTGCCTCAAGCGTGCCCGAGAGATTGCTGTCGTCTGGTACAGCGCCGCGCGGCGTCTGCATGCCTTCAACTTACGCGCCAATCCGTGCCTCTGCGCAGACAATAAAAAAGCAAATTGCCGCGTGACGTATGTGTCACGTCATATAGTGCTATAGAAAAAATCAGAGGCCTGCAGCAATAGTTTGCTGCCTCCGCACTTCGTGTTGGTGAACACCAGCGATGTTAACAGCGTAATTTTCGTAGACCGTGCCGCGGCGCCATCTTCTGACGGTCTTTTTCTCTGCCTGTGCGTTAAGCCTGACGCCCCCACTTTATCTTTGGACAGCTCCATCGTCGTCTGTACACCAAGCAGCGGAACATGTGACCCGAGCGGTAATTAAATTGGCCCCCAGCCGTATAGGTCGTAAATAAGAGAGTCAAATAATTGATTCGCGCCGCCATCTTGCTTCTCCTAGGATGCTCTAGCGTCCATCTTCTGTCCACAGCGATGACTTCTCCAAAAGACCAGTGAGACCGCGTAACACGGGAGGAACGCCAGGCCACTTTGCCCCTGGAGCAAGATTTCATTGTGAGTTATTTCGGCGCCGCAGTGGCCGGAGAACAGTGAAGGGTAATAAGAAAACAAGAACAAAATTGGCGGGGCCATCGAAAACGATAGGTGCAGGCTGTCTGTGCCCTGCCCATAGAAACTGTACAGCGCTGAGCAAGCTGTGAGGCGTGCCGATGCGGTTACTGCGGGAAGTAGACAGTGCTTTTACGTCGGTTATACCGCATATAGAATATATGTCGCCATTCAACCGTCAGCTTGCCAGAGCATCCGAAACAGTCCACTGCAGCTTTTGCGTTGTCGTCTGCTCGCTGTTATTCAAAGGGCGACTTTTGTTTTCAAGAGCGGACGACGAACAGAAGTCACATCGAGGTATACACTATTCCTCTCTCGATTGGCTGATGCGAGCTCTAGCTTTTTCGAACACTGCATGGTTTTAGCAGAACGGCTATCCTTCTGTGTTGCTATATAGCTTCGTGTTCAGCGGGTGTATTAACGCTGCCCGTAAATGCTTCGAAAAAAAGAACAGGAAAGAAGTATGAACAAGAAAGGCGGCCGAAGCTTCCCGTTCGTGAGAGAATGCCGCAGTGGGCCGATCTCGATAGCCGAGGCCTCTTGGCGCGTCGGCTCGAAATTACGATCGAAACTGTTTAGCCCCCCTCTCTTCCCTTCTCTGGTCGCCGGTGTTCCTGTTGATTCAGAGGCGTTTATATCGTTTGTTACTTTTTGGCGGAGGGAACCCCATTCCTGGCTCATTTATACACGGCGAATTTCCTCGCGTCGTGTCCTCCTCCTTTATATACTGTTTCAACCCCCAACATATTGCTTCCTTTTCTTTATGTCTTTCTTTCTTTCTTTCTTTTGGCCTTAGCTCAGTAGGTGTTTTCTTCTTACAAGCCTTGCTTCCGTTCGGCAACACTTGCAGCAGCAGCGAGCCTTTAGACCTGTGTCCGACGCCGTTTTTGTTTTCGCAGTCTCATTAATTAAACCGCGTGCGCGAAACAAAATGGCCGAACGCCATCGGCCTCTCGCTTCGCCCACCTCCTCCCCCTCTTCCTCCCGCCTTCGCCATATTTTTTTTTTTTCCCTTCTCTACTTCTGCTCGCAGCTCCCTCTGTGCTGTCGCTTCTTCTTAGCTCACGGTGAACCGCTCCTTCATTCATTTGTAAACGTGAACCTCTTCTGCTTTGTTTTGTTTGCTTGCTCGCTTGCCTTCTCGTACGCACAGACGCCGCAACCGAGCGTCTCCTAGTCGTAGACCTTCGAGGGGTTAATGTTTCGCGGCCACTCCAAAGAGGAGAAGCCGCGGCCACTTTAGCGCCGCCGTGGTGGAGCTCGTTTTATCTGCGGCGTAAATCAGTCGCCGATTTTGCAGTGTCGTCGTCGTCTGCTCGCCGCCTGCCCCTGCAGCAGACGACATCGCGCCCCCGACGACGCAGCAGCAGACGACGGCGATGACTTCGTTCCTGCAACAGCCGCTATACTTCCTGTATGGGTGCGGCGCATGCCCAGTTCGCAGCCTGATTGCTTATTTAAATGCTCTTTAGAATTATGCGTATTAGTGTTATTATTATCAACGTCATTATTATATTTCGTGCAAGGAAACGCGATACGAAATGATCGCGAGCCCATTCTTCGTTACTTGCTGTCCCCGCGCTTTAAGCTCACTTCGGGGTAGAGTTTACGAGGGCGTTTTAGATGCGATGTGCACGAAACCGGTTGCTCGCACTTTCGGGCGTTGTATGTATCTCGGCGAGCAGTACTTTTGAGAACGCGTTTTCGCGGGCCGAATTCAAATGCCGTTTGACAAGAGGGGAACGGCGCTCGGCTATTGCCGAACAATTGGGCAGTGAAGCCCCACCCGCCGTATAGCTTATAATTCTCTGCAGCCCTCCCTGCATATTGGCCGAGTTTGTTAATGCGTTTCGAAAGCGACGGTTGCGAGCATGCGCAAGAGTGCAAAGCGTTCAGAGTTTATCCTTAGTTTCTGAGCTGGGGCGCTCCAGCATGTTTGTACCGCTCCGGAGGAATTCGATCGTGAAATTGGGTCTGGCAAGTCGCTGTTGACTTCTGGACTGTATTGTCGCGTCTTGTTGTTTCTTCGAGCGCAGACTGGCGGTGTTTGTAGCTCTTTAAAACAAGCTCGTCCGGCTTAAGGCTTTGTCGAAGATTAGGCATCGCGGTGGCTCGTGTTGTTCGGCCACTCGGGAATCGGAGACACTTTCATCCGGTGCGCGACGAATTCAGTGAGACACATTCTTAGTGGTTCAATGATTGGCTGTTCTGTCTTTCGTGAGGGGGCAGTGTCCCCATTTGTGCCCCGCAATCTGCGTGCTTAGCTGAGAGAAACCGACGACAACAGAATGAAGTTTCGGGTCCGTCAGTTACTCTCGTTTAAAAGCAAATGACGGAGGCTGTTACACGCACTCAGGATGGATTGTTGTCATGGGGTATACTCTTCTTGAACATTGCAATAGGTCTTGATAGACGGGTGTGTCGACGTTTCTGCGTCATGGAAGTGACGCTGAAGGAAGTGTTCAAGGTTCGATGGTGCTCAACACTGGGGAATAATTAGAGCGTATTCTAAAACTTCCTCCCCTCGACCCCATACGCATGGCCCTAAGGAAGCGCGTAAGAAATCGCACAGGTTATCGATCCTCAGTAATCTTCCTTGTTGTCCGATCGCCTTCCTTAATAAACACTTGTCTTAAATGGGTTCACACGAATAGCTTTAGTGTAAAGCTTCTCTTGTGTATTCGCCGTAGATTACAGCGCCACTCCTGGGTTGAAGTGGTCAGCGCGCTTCAGTGAAACTCCGCTGTGATTCCAGGCCGTAATTTTTTTGCGAGCAGGCACTGGTGACGTCTACTCGAATGCCCTGCGGTGAGAAGCTTTTCAAGCAACTCCTCGCCTTGTACGAAGGATCCAGAAATCTTACTGAAGCGCAGTGCCTTCTCAGAAATTCTTAGACAACACAGGACTAACATCAAGATGTTAAATGTGCTTGTGTGTTGACGATGACGGTCATCGCAGTTGTGTTCTGATCATAATCGTCACCTTCCGTGCCTCTTCCGTTCCCCTTTTCTCCTTCTCCACGGGCAAAGTAGCAGGTTAGCGCATACGAGTTGGGACCTACCTCTCTGTCTCTCTACAAATGAATCTACAACAATGAATGATATGCAAAATTCCGTAGACAGGCTTTTTCCCACACATCTATAACTAGCCCTAACCATGATGGCCGCCTTCTTGGGCGTTCTGGCTAACGTAGGGGGCGGCAGGAACGACGTCACCAGCCCCCATGTGGGCGCCTTACTAACGATTCTAGCCTGACGTGTGCCATATTGGTGAAGTCGAATGAAGTGTGTGGAGAAGCACACTTGCTGGTTGCGCATATGTTCTTCTTTCTTTAGAAACACTGTGTTGTACATTACTTGATAAACGAACATGTCCGAATTCCAGGGCGACATATGTATACTTCCAGGGCACTCCTTCCAACGTTAGGGACAGGGCACCCGCCTTCGTAGAGCTCCTCGTTCGTCTGGCGATCGCCACCGCGAAGCGCTGGTTTTTCCCGGCAGCATGTGTAGGCGCGCGCTCAATCCGGCTTAAAAAGAGTTGCGAAAGCGCAACCGAACGTGGCCGAGCCCGCCGTTTCGTATTGTAGCGCTGCTCGTAACGCACTCGAAGAGAGAAAGGCGATCGCGCGTGCCACGACGTGGAGCGAAGCGGGCCTCATTTACGTAACAAGCCTGCTTTCTTTATTATAATCGTTATTTTTTATTTCTATCTGCAAGCATGGTGGGTCTGGGTATATACTCTAGTCAACTGGCAAGCCAGCACAACCAACGCCACTCAATTTTCCTACCCTTTCTTCTTTCGGTTTCTTTTTGTTTTTCTAGTTTCGCTTTCTCGCTTTTCCTGATCGAAGAGACGGGGTCCCTTTCTTTCCATCTCATTTCTTTGGTTTCGTCGTTTGTTCGGGGTTTCTCTTCTTTTCTTCCTCAAATTTTTTTTTTTCTCCGCGCTGGCCTCTGTCTTGTGGCAACTCGCACACGCGCGCACTTTTGTTTTGTCGCTCCGACAAGGCTGAAAGAAGTAAGACGAAGCGGGCCCCTAATTCCCCCGTTTCTCTCCTCGGGTGTGGTCTTACGACGACGCTCGGACGAAGGCGACGTCGATGGGGGGGGGGGGGGGGGGGGGTTGAGTCTAGAGAGTGCGAGTAAGGAGAAAGAAAGGCAAAAGGGCCTCGCGCGACCGTGCCTGCCTGCCTGCCTGCCTTGTCGCTGCGTAATAACACTTAGCTCCATTCTGGCTCGTACCGTGTAATTCTCGAAGAAAAGTTCGAGCGAGCTTACTACAGGCGGACGGACCCTTCGGCGCGGGTTATACGGCGGGGGCCCCCCTCTCCTTCCTAACTTACCGCGCGCGTCGGACCACGTGCTTTCTTCTTCGACGTTTTTTCCTCATTCCGAGAGACAAGCAAGAGCCCGCCTATATGATTGTGGACGACGCCACGAACGTACCGACACACGCACGCACGCACGCACGGACGGAGAGGCCCTGTTAGAGCGAAGATATGTCCAGCGCGTGCAGAAAGTTTTGCGGAGGCGCGCGCGATCACTATCGCCGCCCCCCCCCTCCCCCTCTCCCCTCTCCAATATGCGTTGCGGCGGGGACCGGGCTACCGGGCCCCGAGACGAACGGCGATCGACGCGAGCTGCTTCCTCCTCTCCAAGTGGGCGATTTTGTCGATTGTCGGCGACCGATGACGATGGCGGTAACGATTGGTCGCGCCGTTTTGAAGGCGCCGATTGGCGTTCGGAGGCGAACGTCGAGAAACGAGACGCAAAAGAAGAGGAAAACAACGAGGACTGAGGGCGAAGGAATGAGCCGTCCAACCCCTCTAGAGGAAATGACGAAACCTCCCCCCCCCCCCTGTCTGCGCGTACGCGGCGATGTTCCCTGCACATGCAAATTTTCTTTATCGTCGCCGGGAGCTCCGCGCGTGCCCCACTGTATACTTTCTGCTCTTTCGCGACGCGACGGCGGCGGAGCGAAAAGAAAGAGAACCGCAGCACAGTTAAAATGTCGTCCAGCCGCAGGCTACACACGCGCTGCAGCTCAAATCGGCTGGCAGCGAACAATGCGTAGGCGTTAATTTGGCGAAGTGGCAACTGGAAGCACTTTTTTATCTCGGTCTGATTAGGTTAAACGGGAATGATAGCGATTTCAATTTATATACCCGACAATGAAAGCGAAAGACACCCTCCCGTCCCCTCCCTTAGTTATCCGATCCCCTTAGTCGAGACTCTCGATTCCGCCTGACCAACGACTCTCCTAACCGGCCTCTGTTGATTTTGTGTCACATTACTTTCCTATACAAGATAACGCTCTCACAAATAGACGACATCATGCGCTCCAATCTGGACAGTGCGGAAATAATGACCGAATAAAGGAATCCCTCAGCCTAGAGCCAACATTTCGACTAGTGTACTTGTCTTCATCAGGTCCTCAGCTTGAATACGTTTCGACAAGGGTGCTTGTATTCCTCAGGTCTTCAGCTTGGAGCCGACGTTTCGAGAAGGGTTCTTGTATTCGTCAGATCCTCAGCTTGAAGCCATTTCGTCGAGCGTACTTGCCTTCATCAGGTCTTCATCTTGAAGACGACGTATCGACAAGTGTATTGTCTTCCTAAAGTCTTCATCTTGGAGCCGACGTTTGGAGAAGGGGTCTTGTCTTCGTCAAGACGAGATCTAAAGGAGACATATAGATATTCGCCGGGAGACGGAGACTTGAAAGGATCGACAGTCACCAGACAAAAAAACCATCGGCCGAAGTACTGTAACGGTTCCATGTCAATGCCATTTTTTTTTTTGAGCGTGGAACTTTGTCAGTGGTTCGAGTGGGGTTTCGCCCACATTATCACCGACATTGGCTTACCGTGAACGATGGACGATAAGGAATATAATCGAATGAAAGGAATCCTTGCGTTATGCCGGCCCTTCAGCCCAGCGACAACTTTCCCACAAGGGGACTAGTCTTTGTCAGGTCATTGACCCTTTCTTCACCAGCACTGTCGGAGCCCTTCTTCGTCATCCTGAGGAAGAAAAAGTGCCCTCGTGGGAAAGTTGGCTACAGAATGAGGGATTCTGTAGTTCGGCCACTGTTACTCCATGCTGCTAGCTCTGCAGGCGCGAGTGCATAATCCACAACGGAGTCTATGCAGGACCCTTGCATTTGGCTCGAGTGCCTATAATAAGAGAGCCCCGGGAGTGTTAATAACTTTCCTGTACGTACAGTGAGCGTCACAAATTTACGAACCGCGGGATCAGACAGAAATCTAAGCAGTCCCGCTTGTCACGTACCTTGGTATTAGCATTTCCAGACTGTGGTTGTGATATACGAACGGCATAATGTTCTATACGGTTTTACTGGACACGGTCACAAACACCTATAAAAAATTCATATGCCCCACGACTCCCGCATCCAATATTTCCATATGGCATATGTAAAGAGAGCCGTTTTTATATAGGATTGCATATATCTGACGTGGGATTATTGCATATGGGGGTCATGATGCATGTGCCTTTTTTTCTTTCTTTCTTTCTTTTTGAATTGACCACTGCTCGGAAATTCAACGCTTCTTCAGATGCCCGGTTCCCTAAACTTCCGACGCCGACTGTACACGCCTCATTTCCCAACGGAACAATTGGCGCCGCACTGCTGTTCAGTGCTGCAGCCCGGTTCGCGCACCCTCTGTCTCTTCGCCGTCGCGACAGCAGCGGAGAGAACTACGTTTTCGGAAGAGCGTAACCGTAAACTTAATGCCGCTCTCCGCGCGCGCGCCTTATTCCGACCGAGCTTTTCTTTTCGTTTTGCTCCGCGGGGCCACAATAACAAACGAGAGAGTTTTCGTCCGAGCTTTGGGTTCCCTGTTGCTGTGCGGCGTAGACACTCTACGTAACCTCGTTTCCAGCGCGTCGCGTATACATATGCGCGCTCCACTCGGTCGGTCGCCGACTCCGCGTTCCCTCCTGGCTTGTTCGGCGGCGACCCTATTCGTTAATTGTTTTATTTCTATGTCACGCGTCGCTCCAACGCGACTCGAACGCGGCTCTAATTGCGGTGACACACTCTTCCGCGTGCATGCTGCAGCCACATTGCATGCGCCGATGTTTTTCTTTCTGCTGCCTCGCCGCTTGAATATATGGGCGTGCGTGCGTTCTGTCCCAACGATTTGGTTCGGCACTTCTGTTGGACCTCTTTCCTTTTCGCTTTGTGCTTGTTTTTTTTTCCGCGCGTCGCACCCTTCGAGATTTTGTTGCGCTTGCTTACGTGGTCGTGAACGCGGAGGACCCTTGCGGGCAAGTGGATCCCCATTCCAGATATTTGGGAGGGGCCCCCTTGTGTTTTGGGACAGTGTTGAACGACTTCGTGAGCGAGATGACCCTGTAGACCTGGCATGAGGATGACGATAATGATGGTCTTAAGCAATGGCTTATTCACAAAGATACTCTGGGTAAGAAATTAACGGTGGAAGAAAAGAAGGAAAATAGGGGTTGTAGCCAGTATAAAATAGGAAAGTTATAAACAATATAACGTTAATAATTGACCATTATTGGAGGAATATGAAACATGCGTATTTCAGCTGTCTACACCATGGGCCTTGCATTTGCACTTGACCGAAACCTAACCTCGAATTTTCGATTTTGAAACGGATGCCCAACTGATTGAGCCACTATGGGCGTTTAGGACAGCATAGCTGTATCCATCACTGGCGGGACGGCGCTTCGACTCTTTAGTTTTAGCAAAGCACGCAATGTCGCCGATACGAGCTGCAGCTGGGCCGCTATAAAAATGAAATGCACCAAAATCAAACAGACGCGCCCACGCATGCTCCGTCATTCATCTGATTGGTCCGCACCTATCTTTGCCGAGCCCGAGATCTAAGCTTGGAGTTCGTTCTGCCGTGTTCGAGCGCGACCTCGCGTCATCCTCGAAGCACGACTGCAGCGTTAACATTTGCCGATCTCGGGAGTGCCGTTCGGGACATTGTCGAATACCGCCACATTGTCTAATTCGCCATCTTGTCAGCTCTGATAGGCCCATGCGTAACATAAGGGCTTCTCTGATTGGCTCAACATGCCCGCCATTACAGAATTTGTTAGCGCGGCGGATTTTCCCGATGTTTGAGAGTAGCACTTTCGAGCGCTCTCGCCCAGTGTTAGGTGATCGGAAGTATAATCGTAAATATGAATAACGTCCGGCTATTTTGCTTCCTCCTCTCGCCTGCATGCCTGTGTACTGCGTCACTGCTGTCAACTGTGGACCGCTTGAGCGCAGAGGGTATTTATTGCCACCTCGTGTGATGGAGATACGTGATTATGTTTTTTTTTTGCATCTCGTAAGCATAGCCACAGAAGTGCGATTTAGGTATCGTAAGCTTTATCTCCAACTCTTTATGAGCAGCGACACAAGCGCTGTACACACGAAACGCGCGACACGCAGGCTTCCGCGTAACTATGCGCGATGGCGTCGTCAAGTGCTTGGCGGTTAGTTCGCGTTCCGCTAAGCGAGGCCTCCAAGATCGCCGGTGCGATTTCGGAGGCCACGCGCCAGGGCTAATGATGTCAGCCGCTACGAAAAGGTGCGATTCACGTGAATTAACGCCCAGATTCCACGTCACTTACGTTATAGCAGCTATCGACACACGGGTTGGTGTTCATCGTATGAGGCAAAATAGAAAAAAAATTGGCTGAGGCTTAGCTTGGTTAAGCCTTGTCAGATGCGAAGCATATTGGTGGCTAAACTTGGTTAGTAACTTGTCGCCGAGCCGCATACTGAGCACGTTGCTTGGCCAGACGTTCTTCCCGCTCTTCATCAGTCTCTGTAACACGCCGCAATCTTCGCTTCTCATTCCAACGAGCAGCTCTGTCTCCAGGAGGCATCTCACCTCGTGAGTGTCTAGCAGAGGCAAGCGCAGCTGCTTATATACCGCCGCGAGTTGGAGCCCCGTTTCTCCTCTGTCGTGACGTCATGGTGTCACGTGGTATTGAAGGCGACACCGCCGCGCCTGAGGAGCTGGGTTGAGCTCTCGAGCGACGGCGCGAGTTGGAGCCCCGTTTCTCCTCTGTCGTGACGTCACGGTGTCACGTGGTATTGAAGGCGACACCGCCGCGCCTGAGGAGCTGGGTTGAGCTCTAGTAATATGCTTCGCATAAAAAGAATGTTTTTCGCGACCTCCGCGCGTTCCTAAAGCTTCGCCGAGCAGCTCCGCTTCGCGAAGAAATGCGCGCAGCTTTCATGCGCGCCAGGCGCGCATGACACAGCGCGCATGCGCGGGATCGACGGAGTGGATCGCGAGCCGTCGTTTCTTGTGAAGCAGGTCACCTCGAGTTGGTCGGTCCCTGCTTTCTTGCGCAATCGCGAGGCCCCTCCGCGAGCCATGCGCGCGCCTTACACATGCCGGCCGGCACAAGTGAGTGTATACGTGCAGATAAACAAATGATAGCGGCCCGTTCACAAGGAAGACCAGAATAAAAAGCCGGGGCGTCGGCTGCGGCCGGGCGGAGCGCAATTGGTACAAATTGGCCGCGTCACGCGATCAGATCGGGGCTCTGCGTGTGCGATTGGCTCAACTGGCGATCATTCGCTATATGTGTGTCCTTGGCGAAACGCGGACCATCGAACGCCTCTCGACGTCTCTGCGGAATCCTGCGCGCTCGAGAAAACGGGCGCTTGTGTGTGTGGCACAGATATGTGTGTGTGTGCATGCGTGCATATATACATATTGTAGTATATGTGTATAGATATGTATGTACGCCCGTGAGGAAAAGTGTGCAGACCGCAGGCTTGCCGAAAAAGAATATACGTATATATGTGTGTCGTGCGTGTGCACGTGAGTACGCGGGCGCTTCAAACACAATGTTTCACTGTGAAACATCCAATACCTCGTCTCTCTCTTTCTTTTTTTTGTCCCGTTCAAGTACCGCCCCATTTCTTGAGGAACAACTGACCGTCTGCCGAGACTCAAAAAGCCACTGAGGTATCGATCATAAATCACTACGACATCGATCAGAACTGTACAGTAGGCCACAAAAGCCTTGTGCGGGATTCACGAAAAAAGCCTAATTTTCGCTAAGCATCTGGTCACATAGCGTCAGATTCAAAGATTCCGTGCGTAGTTATAGCCTCAGCAAGATACACCGTGATGCATCTAATGCGAAGCGCCGTGCCTTTTACAGAGCTGAAATTAACATTTGGCGCGGAAACAGTACGTGTTCCATAAACATTTGCGGCCGTGTGTAACGCTTCTTATGTTCGTGTTTATATTGAACCGAGACGCGGCGCTCCACGACAAACTTCAGTTCGCCCATACAGATATGCTGGCTCTCTTGCGCACTCGCAAGATGGAAGTCTTTATTTCTGGCTTGGCTTAGCGACCCAGACGCCTTTCTGCGTCATCGGTGGTACCAGAACCATAGAGTTTCTCACTACATTACCTAGAGGGAAATCTGGCGCTGCTGCGCTGTGGTATGCATGGGAATGCCGGTATATTGTGTCTTCGGATTGGCATCGTTCTCGGAAAGACAGGACACCTTGAAGACGCGCTTGGCAAGCACCGTTCCGTCTGTCACAATGATTCATTTTCTACTAGAACAGCACCTGAAAAGCTGTTCTAGCTTTATTATTACGCGAAAACATGTTTTGTTTAACTATGAGAACTTGTTATTGCGTGTACGACTAAATTATACGTAAAAAGTATCAGCGGGCCGCTAAAGTTGGAGGACAGACGACAAGGTTTGCGCTCGTTTTGAAACAGTTGGTCGTCTGTTCTTGCTTTTCTTCTCTTGGTCATGCATTGTAGGTGAGTAAAGATGTAATATGCGGGAATGGAAACATTTTATGAACATTTTACTTTCAGAACGCGTTATTTGTGTAGCCATATCCACGTTTTAGACGAAGCCTCTTACAACACCAGCCAACGCGAGCCTCGCAGACGCATATACCGCCATTCCCATGCCGGCACGGTGTCCCCTTAAGAAACTCCCATAGACGGTGGCGCCAGATTTCCGTCTGGGTGTTATAGTGAGAAACTCAATGACCAGAGCCCTTTCATGCACGGAAGGAGTCTGGTGATACTCGGGCAACATCCGAGGCGGGCGCATTGCAAAACACCTCCTATGGGCACCTGATTCTTAAGTGCGTGTCTTCTAATCACTAAGTTCAGTGTCCAAATCCTTCTAGAGTAGTTGAGGCGATTTACTATAGAAAAATGTAATAGGGAATCTAATTTTCGAAGCAGTTCGTACACCCGATACAGTAGTTCCTGAACGCTGGCAGCGGGAAGTCATGATGGAACGCGTCTTAGCATTGAGATGGCGGCCGGCAAAGGAGGAAACCTTGCTTACGAAATTAAACGGTGCTCGATTCGGGCCCAGCAACCTGGAATTCACCGAAATGGCACCCGTAGAAACCCGGAACAAAAGCGTGAAGGATCAAAACTGGTTGCAGCTAGGCGCTCACCGCCAGATTGGTCGTGCGAAAGCTGTGAATAAGGATTACGTTCTGCGCGATTCTAGACACTGATATCGACAATCGGAACTTGACATCTCTGTCCGAGGCGACACGACGATAAATGCGAAAACGCCTATCCGTGGTCAGTCAGGGCAGGCAGAAGTAAACAGCAATGTGGAAGGTGTCAGAGAAGGAGGTATAGGAAAGAAAGGGGCGCGGCAACGCAAAATTAATCGCTAAGGCTGTGTAAGAAGAACAAGAGCTACACAAATTAGAAGCCACAAAGTTTTGTCCAAGTAATGCGTCAAGTAAATGCGATAAAGCATTGGCGACGCCAGAAGTCGGGGCCACGGGCTCATCTATCAAGCAGAAGAAGGAAGGAAAGAAAGGGAACAAGATCAGAAATATCCTACAGCCAGGATGTCCATGCATTTACTTGCGGCCCTGCGAAGACGTGTTGAAATCCACAAACGTCTTTATCTTTCTGTTAACCAGTCATTTACAGGAGCCGTTCAAACAGAACACGTTGTCGATCGCACACGCAACCAGTCGGCTCACGCACAGACGCACGAAAAAAAAAAGAAAAGACACGCGTAATCCAATCTGGACGCATTTCACGCCAGAGGTCTGGCGGCGAATGGGCCCGAAAGAGAGGGCCGGCCAGAACCTCCAAGCGGGATCGCAGTGCTATAGCTTCCGCGCACGCGCAAACGTGCTCGACCGAGCTAAAGATAAAGAAAAGCCCGCGAACACCTATTGACAGGGGCTCGCACAAAGCATCGCCTGTCTTCACGCGGCTTCGCACGAGCAGGTACAGAGGTGAGCCAGCCCCCTGTATTCGGTCGGCGTAGCCCCCACGATCCGAGCGAGCAACACGCACACAGACATGCGGGCGCATATGCACTGAAAGCCGGCCGGGCTCGCTTCCAAAATGCCAATGTCCGCACGACTTGATGGATGACGACGCGGTCGGAAAAGGAATCGCCCGAACTCGGTGCCGGGGCTCCCCGGCCGACACCGCTCGCAGTTCCAAAAAAAAAAGAAAGCGAAGGCGCGACGTTTCGGTTCCGCGGTGCAAGCGAACGCCGCGCCGCCTAGCGGCCGCTCTGCGGCGCTGCGTTCGCAACCTCACGACTCCATCGACTCGCTCGCTCCAGCTGCCGCCGCAATGCGCGCGATCTCCATTGCTCGCACCCCCCCTGCGCACCGGCGAGGAAGGGACGAGCATTATTATTTCGGAATTAAACCATCAGCGGAGGACGCCCTCGTCCATCCATCAACCCCACCGCGCAGCGAGCCCTGTCTTTCGATCGTCGCGACCCTGATCCCTCAGTGCCACGGACACCGCGCCGGCGAGCGAGCTTGAGGTTGCAGCGGCTCGAAGTTTGCGTGATTCGGTGCCGGCTCTCTTCGGGCAGGCCGAATCGTGCGCTGGCCCGGCGTGGAGATGATGACGGGGCCATCGAGCCCTTTGGAGAGGAAGGCGCGACCCCGGCGACCATCCGTCGGAGCGAGATTTGTTGTTCGGCGACGGGAAGAGACGGGAGTCGCTTTGGCGGCGCGAACGTGTGAGCACACAGTGCGGTGACACGTGTCTCGTTCGAGTCAAAGGAACGTCCTGTGCCCCGCGTTGGGTGTGTAACTGTCAGACGAGACAGTCGGCGGCATTTAGCGGCGGGATGAGGCGAGTAAGACCGGGATTTCCATCTTGGCTGCGGTCCGTTCGCTTGATGGCGTGGAGTCTGTTCAGCCATAGACTATATGTACCATTCACTTATGTTCTTTTACGCTGTCTCACTATAACGAATGTTCGCCTTAACAGGCTAGCGTTATACGGGCCGTCCACTGAGACAACCTTGCGGATCTATGCATGGTCGCCGGCACATCACAAAAGTTTCGTGTTATGTAAAATAGGGTCCAACTAACAACAGTTACTGCCCTTAACTAAAAAGTGACCCGCTTATGTTTTGTTCCGCGCTGAAGAGTGGGTATATTGCAGTACAGCGTGGTGTGCCAGCCATACTACAGTGACATCTGGCGCAAGACGAAAAAATTATTCTACCTGCTGCGCAGCACCACCAACGCATTACGCTGTATAGACTGACGCTGAGGCTGCATGCGATCCTCTGTCTATTTCGTGCAGACAGGCAAGACTTCTGTGCGTCGTTACTTCGCTCATGCGAATTAGCTTGATAAAGCCGTCCATCTAACCTTATTGGACAGACACGCAGAACGGATGGACTGACGGGCTATAGCGATGCCCCTCTATGTTTCGGAAAGTACACTGGCTAGCTTTAAGCGGTCTAACGAAGAGCCCAAGCCGATAACGGACGGGCGCTGAGATTACAAACAAGGCGATATAGTAAGAACACCGCTTAACGTAATTATCAAAACGAAACTTCCATCCCTCTCGACTCCTGTTGTCATGGGTGGAAAGGCTAAAAGAGAGGTTAGAGCAAAAATAGTTTTGAAACTGCTCCGTCTTTTCATAACCAAATGGCTGATTATTGCAGAAACCGAAATAAGTGCCTCAGGTATCAACTTCTCGCGTATGAAAGGCTGTTGGCGAAATGCAATGGCCTCCGCAGGCAACAGTGTCCGCTGCCGGAGGCCTGTGGCAAAGCGTTCGTGCAAACGCAATGCCTTTGTAAAACCGGCCCTGGAAGTCTTGTTCGGCAGCCGCACCCACGTAACGCTATGCAGAACACGGTAATTCTCAGTGTAAAAGTATTCATTAGAAAAAGAACAAAGGCCAGAATACGAGAATTTGGGCCAACACAAACCATTTGCATCGACAGTTTGGCGCTCGATCATGAACAACAACAGCTCAAATGAAGCGGATCGCCCGCCGCTACGCTTACTCGGCCTTGCCTCGCCACCATACATCAAATTTCGTACTGCTGAAAAAAAAATATCAAAGAAAGATGGCGGAATGCCCGCTTACAGGTGTAACGAGCCTACTGAGATAACGAATGAGAGCTTATTGCGCACTGCGCCGTCCCGTTTTACCTTGCAGCTGTTTTTCACGCAACGAATCCGCACTGTCTGGCGTGACACGCGTTGTGACGTGAATTAAGCGAGGAGGGAAACTTAAGGGTAAGGTCAGGGGGTTTTGTGTCTGCACACCGCCTGTTCGTTAATGTGAAACATGCTTTGCCTCATACAAGACACTTGGAGGAATAGGTAGGCGGGTACTTGTCTCGACTCAGTAATTAAAAATAAGAAAGACGGATCCGATGATGAGATCGAATCGAGGTCGCACAGTAAAAAAAAAACAATGCTATACGCGTCGCAACAGATATGCATGCACTTGACGATGAGCGCTCCTCTAGTAGGCTTGCCGTGGCGGCGCATGGCTGTTCGCGCGGCTGAGCGTATGCGCAGCTGATGCGCCTTACCTTGGCGGCGGGTGCAAAGTGGAAGGGCGAGCCGAGATGGCTGGGGCCTTGACGCGGCGCTGTGTTCCCGCGCGAATGTTGGGGGCGAGCTCCACCACTGGGAAAGCTGGCGCCGCCGTCGGTGTGACGTAATATGAGGGATCACGTGAACACAGCGGCTGCGCCGGCTGCTTCGGTGCCGAGGAAGCGAGCTGAAAACGAAAGTTTAAAAGTCCCACCTGCGGTTGCGCGGTTCTGATTAAGTGGGGAGGTTTTCCCGTTTCGGGTGTGTTCTTGACAGCAACTGAAAGCACTATAATTGGTACTGGCTGCCTTCGAAGGCGTGCAACGTGGTAGGCTGCTGCTCGGTGCAGCAGTGCCGGACGTCCGCAGCGGAGCCCGGTGTCAGCCTTCACACGTACCGGCAGGATAAGAAGCTGCGGGAATCTCGGATCGCGAAACTTGGAACCGGCAAGCAGCCATCGGCTACAACTCGGGCGTGCAGCAAGCACTTCTGCGAGGAAGATTTCTTATGCTGCGTCGGGGCTGCGACGTTCACTGAGTAGCGGAAGGCGCGCACTGAGACGCTAGCCTGCGCGCGCCGCCCGGCTAATGTCATGAAGCTTTGGTCTATGAACTTGTTGATGCTAGGCACTGTCAATTTCACTAGAATGGAAAAGGGAACGGTAAGAAGGCACGTAAGAAAGAAAAAGGCACGGCATATGCTCATACTTTTGTTGCACCAAGCCATGAGTAATTACTGGATTAAGAAAAAGATGCAGTAGATAATTACCCGCTGAGAAGACCGATAGACATACAGTGTGACACAGGTTGATGAATGCTGATATTGAAACGTCCAAGACTTTAGATAAAGAAAAAAAAAGATTGAATCGTCGTGACGGCATATCACAAGTCTAGTTATAACGATATTATATTTGAACAGCTTTAGTAGCGTCGATGCAACAATGATTGCTTGTGCACTCTCAAGTACTGATATATGCTGCGGCCTAGAGCTCTCGGCACGGTGCGAAGACGCGCTCGCAGCGAAAGCAAAACATTGTGCGCGCACAATGCTTGCAGACGCGCAGTCGGTCACCGCGAGCCCGTGCGATCGCTGCATTCAGGTTTCATTCTGTTGTGCTCCATTTAGTTATACAGACAGCCCACTATAAGAACGTATTTCACTTAGCTCGTGTTCAGCTAGTGCCGACCTTTCACACAAGAAGCCGCTTCGGGGGACTCCATCACGGCGATCGCGCGTAGTGGACGTTCTCTGTACTCATTCGGTAAAGATGGTGTCGGTGAACCATTCTGTGCTTTCTGTTTGCCCAAGATTATTAGAGAATTTTAGTGCGTCCGGTATTCCGGCAAGCGCGGTCGGTTTGCCGGATGAGCGGGGCGTAAACATGAGCAGCCAGGTTGGTGGCGCCAGCTGGTGGTGCAAATCAGAACGGCACTAACATAGAGCTAATTACTATAGTCTGCTTAGCTGGTGGTGTAAATTTTCGACAGTGGCATAATCGTGTTCACAATTATACCGCTGCCGTAAATTTCCACCAGCAGAGAAGCAGAATATATTAGGTTATTGCAATCGCAGCACTGTGTTTGTCTGGTTGAACTCTGCGCCACCAGGCGGCTGCACCACTCTGACCGCTCACGCTTACGCCCCCGCCCATCCGGCAATCCGCCCAAACCACACCCACACCCGTTAGCAGGCAAGCTAAAAGTCATTATTTTGACAGTAAAAGAACCTCTTTCGTTTCGAGAGTACCTACAAAAATGTCCAGGAGGGCTACCGCGTGGTGTTTTGATCGAACGCGTGCAGCCAAACCTATGAAGAGCGCGCCGCGTTATACCTCATACTACGCAAGCGAGGCGCCTCCGACAGATGGCGACTTCGTAAGCCCTCGACCTCATTAGTCATGGTTGTCGTGCCAAACTCTGTGCCCACGCAATCTTAAGTTTCCGAGACGGGGTGAAGCGAGAGGCGCCAATGAAGCCCTCGATCCCCGTTGCCGGCGCTCTTCATATCTCGCTAGTGTTGTGGTAGCGAGTGTTCGTGGTCATCGAGTAAAATCTGCCCATGTGTGCCTGTTCGGGGAGCGTGACACCGTGGTTGTTAATATAAGTAGTAAGCGAATGTTTAGCGCAATTTGTATGGCCGATACAACTACGAACTTTAGTTCGTGTGATTGCCTTACACTTTGCTATCGCAGTGAATGCTTCACATTTCAGGCGAACGTAGGACATTTCTTTTTTCTTTCTATCCCCTATTTTGGCAGCTTTCGGCGACATAGTCATTGTATCGCCTGCAGCCACCACTCCGGGCTGACTGGCACAGTTTCTTGTTGCTTTCTTGTACCACGTGACTCAGAGCTACACGTTCGGTGACATGAATAGCCCCCTTTCTTCTTTTCCTCGTCCGAAGCCGCTCTGCTCCTCACGCACGTTCTGAAGGGGCCGCAAAAATGTCGCCGTAATTAGTTATTTGCGCTGTTTTTGAATGACTTAGGCTTTGTGCCCTAATCATGGACTCGACAGCTACCCAAAAAGAAAGCAATCATAGAAAAAACACGAGGATTTTTGTCAGCATCCTTTTAAAAGAAGTGTGGGGGTGGGGTGGGGGGCAGTGCGAGCTTACAAAGGACACGCCGCTTCAAAGGCAACAGTCTATAGTTCCACAAAGATTCCTTCGCTTAGATAGACCTAAGGAATCTGCAGGCACCTTAACGAAGAAACATTATCGATCGATTTACTAAATGCCAAGGCATTGTGAAACAATATTAATGAACAAGAAAAAGCAGCGTGGCTCGTTGCCTTCGAAACTGATGCCTCTAAAAGGAATGTCCCAGCACTTCCGGTACAGAGGCGGCTTTCCCGTTATTTTCCAACTTTATTTCTTTTTCACCCGATTCGGCATCCAAGCTTTCTTGTGCGGCTACAGTCGAGCGTTTCCGATATCGGGATCTTCGAATCGAATGGAATGCACCCGCCTCGAATGCCAACGGTCATTCGATCCGTGTACCACAACTCAGCACATTCCCGGTTGTACACAGCATATATAGTACCGAGAAGAAAGAACGCTCATCGCAACGGCACCGTCAATTCGCAGAATGTCCGCAAGACAAGTGGAATGCGCTCGCGGCCCGCGATGGGAACCGATCGAGGGACAACACCTAACGTCGCGTACGTGCTGTCCTTCTTTCTTTCTTTTGTTTCCTCGTCTCCGGCATTCTTTCGCCCTTCGCCGCGATGTGCAACCCCGCGCGCGCGCGACCTTGAGGAGATCTTCGCCGAAGAATCGAACCGTACCCGCCGCAAACGGCCACGCCGAAGCCACCGGCCACGCCGCGATGCAGCACGGCGACGCGGGTCCAGTCAGTCGCACGCGAACACCGCATCGGTCCCTCCTCCACCACCGCCATCACCGCGACCCAATCTTCCCGGAAATCCGCGCCCGCGCGGGGCGTTTCACATATTCCTCGCGAATCTGCGTAACTCCCCGCCCCCCCTACGCGCGTGCGCCTTGAAGAGCGTTGGTATGCGCTACGCGTGGACACCGGCTCGGGCCTTATCTCTCCCGAACCATCTCCTATCTCGTTCGCCCTTTTAGATTGCTTCATTCTTTCGGCAAAGTATCCAAGCTCCCCCCCCCCCCCCGAACTCCACCACCATCTTAACGGGTTTCTTCCATGTTTCGCCTCTTTTCGCCGCTGTACTTGAAATCTTCTCTGTTTTTAATTCCTCTTGCGTCGCGTGGTAGAGCGCACGCGAATAACAAACGCACACGCACGCATGACCAGCATTCTTCGCGCTAAGAAGCCGGGGGGAGTTCGATCTTCGCTCTTTCATCTCGCGGGTGCGCGCCGAGAGTTGGGAAAGGCTATTAAAACACGCGGCCGCGTATGTGCCATACCAAACGTCGTCGTCCGCTGAGGTCAGCGAGAGAGGAAGCGATGAAGGGAGAGAGCGGGAGGGGGAGGGAGGGGACGAATGGACTGAGGAGTGCGTAAACAAGTGCGGCGTGCTGTTCACGCGACCCGATAGTAAAGAACTATTGAGACATGCCTACGGTTTCAGTGCGGTAGTAGGAGTACGTACTAGACCTCTGTAGCCGCGAGGCTTAGCATTGTTTTGTATAGTGAATGAAAACGTGAGGAAACGCTGCAAGAAAGCGCAGCGTTAGCGCCCTAAAACCGTTACCACCTAAAAACTCTGCGAGAATGCGCACTGGTAGACGTTGTTTGTCAGCTTTCATCTTCTCCCGTTTATTCCTTGTTTGTTTGTTCTTAGCAGAGGCCCTCACTACGCTTTTACTTGCGTTTCAGACCAGGTTTCTTTTTACTCCGTACGGTGCCGTCGTTTTGCGTTTGGACGTTTGCATTGAGAAGTTAACTTAACTTAACCTTGCTGCGAACGTCGTTGAAAGGAAGAAAGGCATCGGACGTGCTACGTACGAATGCTGATTTCGTTAAGCGGCAACTAATGTGTTAATCTCTGTGTTAAGTTGCCGCGAACATTGAGCGTCCTTGTGTTGTTTTACCTTCGCTTGGCCAGTGAGCGCAACTATTTCATCGTAATCTGCTGACCCCTTAATTCACCGGTAAAGGGCATAGCAATCGCAGAATGACGTGACCGGAATTGCGAAAAGCTGGAATAGCAAGAGGCAATTAATTAGCGAGCGGAGCACGAAGTTAACAATCAGTACGCAATAGTTCACAGAGCGCACTTCTTTCTTTATATAAACAAAATAAAATACATGAAATGAAGCGAGAAGCTTGAAAGCGAAGGTACAAACCCGTATGCCACTGTGGCATGGGACGCGAGCGAACGACCTCCTCTGCCCACGGGCGGCACTGTTTCACGTTACCCATGCATGTAAAGGACCGGCACCTCGAAAAAGTTCGAGCACTCACAATAAGTCGCTTCTTCGACATTGTAATCCACAGCAACAAAATGGAAGCATCGCTGCCCCGAAGTTGTGCAAGAGCTCCGTGCATTGTTACAAGATAAGCAACCAATCAAAACAATGGAAAAATAAATGTAAATAATGAAGCAGAGAAACAAAGGCAAACAATGTTTAGCTTCTATGTATCCTCATATATGGACATCTATTCACACGCCCACACAAAAGGGGCTCACACTATAAGTGTTTGTAAGGTCGAGTTCCAACCGATTCCGGAGTCGGAAACCTTATTAGCGAAAGTGTATTGCCTATGACACACACACACACACACACACACACACACACACACACACACACACACACACACACACACACATACACACACACACACACACACACACACACACACACACACACACACACACACACACACTATCTATCTCTCTCTATCTCTCTATCTCTCTCTATCTCTCTATCTCTCTATCTCTCTGGTGCTCGCACCCGCGCCAATGCTGATGGATTCAAGCGCGGTGAGGCTGAGTACTATCGGCGTGCTCATTGGCGGACTCTTTGATCTCACTTCTGTATATTATTAGGCAATGAACTGTCGTTTAAAATATGGCGATAACATTTACCGACGTGTCGAGTGTAACCCAATGAATCGCATTGAATGGCAACGTGAGCAACGCAGAGAGGACAAAATGGTGAATTTGACAGTACGGCAGGATCTCACAGTGTCCAGAACACAACCCCAGCTGCAGCTTGTGGCACGGTAGAGTACTCTATCTAACACGGTACGCCATGTAACAGTGTGTGGCAGTTTTAATACAATTTCTAAATTATCACATAAAATGCAAAGAAAATACGTAAACCAAATCTAGGGACGGACATTGGACACTATTATTTCCGCGCACAGAAAAAGAAGTTGACACATCTGTGTCGTCTAACATGCAAGCCCCGAACAAGACAAGTCCCCTCTGTCCAAACGTTGGCCCTAACGACATTCCTTGCTGTACCGCTGCTAATCACAACGTAGGGTTGCAATTTTCGGGCAATTCTCTTGCGATTCTCGAGGCTTGTGTGGCTTCTGTCGTCTTCGTCAGAGGTAATACGTCCGGACAACCACGACAAAACGTTGAGGCTGCCCCTCCTACCTCCCTCAGAAATGGCGTACGCTTAAAGGGGCACAACGGCAAGAAGCCGTGTCTGCTATCTCACACTCTCGAGAAACGCACAGGAAGGCAAACAAGAAAGAGGCGTTGGCAGGCGCAGGCCTCATTAGCTGTTCTTCGGGGGCTCATTACGTCATGGCACGTCATGTCATCACCGCGCCCGCAGGAAAACGGTCATGCCAAACAGCCGCCATCGGCTCCTCCCCTGCCACCCTAGAGCAAGAGCACGAAAAAAAAAAAAGAAAGGAAATGTCACTTTCCAATGCGCTAGCACAGCCTCGGAGCCACCACCACTATACACGCTGGTAGGCGGACGAACCATGGTCTTCCTCTGTTAGAGACAATGGAATCCCTGTCGCTCCGCCCACGGCCGCAACAAGCTCGGCCTGCGTTTTTATTACACGTTAGCATCGACGAGGACTCGGCGCAGGACAAAACCGCACACCCCCTTTACCCCCCCCCCCCCCCGCTCGGCCACTTCTACTCGATCCCCCCAACTTCGCCTTCTTAGCACGCTCATTACAGGTGGCGCTCGTTTTAATCTTTCTTTCTTTCTTTCTTTCACTTCCCTCATTGCTAGCGCTTCATAATGGTTTCCCGACTGCCTCCCCCCCCCCCCTTCCCTCTGTCGCGGTCTGTCCTTTACTGTGGCGACGACACCGGCTTTCCTGCTGCAGTTTCTTTATTTTTCCTAATTACATTTCTTTTGTTCTCTTTCATTTCTTTTTCTTTTCTGATCGTACGTTTTAATTTTCTACGCGGTCCCCTTCCTACTACAACGTGAGCCACGCCTTTCAGCGACGTCTCAGCCAGTTTTTTTTTTTTTTTTTTTCTATTCCCTTCATTCATTTTCCTTTCTTTGTTTCTTATCCACCGTTCTCGTCTTCGTCGTACTCTCGGCTGAGTGCGCTCATAACCAATCGTCGAGCCCAGTTCGAACAGTTCTTAGAGTGGGGGGGCCTTTAATTACGCCTAATGGCTCTGGTCCTTTCCTTCCTTCTGTTTTTTCTTCCACCTTTGTCTGGTCTCACTTTCTTGTTCCTTCTTCCTTTTTTTTTTCACCCTTGCGTATATATTTTCTCGGCATGTCGCATCCTTCGCCAGAGCCAGGAAACCTCCCCCCCCCCCCCTTCACCCGGCCTCCGTCCCCCCAACCTATAGTGTAGTGTACACCCAGTGCGGCGATGTCTCCAGATCGTTTCGCGTTCCTCCCCTTTTGCCGCGCTCTGTCTCATTTTGCGTCGCTCGAGTTGTCAAGCTTTTCTCTCTCTCTCTCTCTCTCTCTCTCTCTCTCTCTCTCTCTCTCTACGTTGTTCCATCGTCGCTCGGCCGGTACGAAGGTTGTGATTAGCCGCGACCGAGTCCGCGAACGTCTCGTTCCCGCCGATTCCTCTCCCACACTCGCTGTATACACACGCACAAGCCATGCCACCGCTGTCATTTCCAAGACCGAGCGACCCCTACTACGACCGCTAGGTGTCATAAAAATCGGGAGGACGGCGGGGGACGCGCGCCATTCGATTACGTTTATCCTGTCTGTGCCATCATTTGCCTGTTTCTCTATCTCGTCCTGCTGTCCTACGCCGAGGTTTGATCTTTCATTCCAAGTCTGTCTTGCACTGCAGCTTCGGCTTCCGCTGCTGCTCTACGGTTATTATCGTCCCCTACGTTAACGACCCGCCACTGTGTGTCGCTGGTGACAGAACGACGACGACGACTACTTGGGGCGCTGCGAGCGTTCGCCCGGGCGCGACGTCAATTTCGACCGGCAAAACCTTCTGAACGGCTTTCGCAACGTGTCTTCTCTCGTCTCTCACTTACTTCCTTGCCTTTTCTCTTCGGCTACAGGGCTCGTACTTTTGCATTTCCTTTAATTACCCTTTGTTTGTTCGGTTGGTTGGTTGGTTGTTTGTTCGTTCATTTGTTTTCCGTAGCTCGACCTGCCACCTCCTCCTCCGTATATTCCTCTTCTTCCTGTTTTTCTTCTTGCTCTTGTTTTCTTCTTCTCGTTCACCGTAATCATCGCCGTATTCTTCTTTATCTTCGTAATCACCGTCATCTTCTTCTGCTCTGTCGTCTGTTTCTACCTAGAGTGTGTTCCATTTCTGGCCAGCATCAGAGACAGTCTGTGTAGACAGCTAATGAGCCAGCCGAGACAGCTTAGAGGCCATGTAATGGAACGCATTTCGAGCCGTCTGGAAGACGCGTGTAAGACGCTTCTGCGACGTTACGCCACCTCGTGGTGACAAGAAAAAGTTGAGAAAAGCATACGCTATTTCTGCATTTCAAGTCTTTGCGCCTGAAAACCTATGAAAAACAAATATGACGTACATTACCGGCATAGGAAAGCCTTACTACGTTTTCTTGTGCGTAGACAACGTTCCTGTCGGCTGTCCAAGCGTCCTGCTCAGACGCCATCTTGTTTGGACAGGAAAGTGGCCTGCATCGTTCTTGACTTCGAAGCTGTCTTCACAATGCTGTCGACTTTGACGTCTTCATAAGAATTGGAACGAGAACCTAAGATGGCTGCTGTCCGCTAAGCCGTCTGCCTTGCCATCTACGGAGAGTATTGGAACACAGCCGTAGTCGTCGTAGTCGTCACCTTCTTGGTGGTAATTCTTACGTCGTCGTCTACCTCTCTATGTCTAAACCGCCTGAATATAAAGCTGGGTCAACTACGCCTCTTTCGTCGTTATCCTGTTTGCTTCTTTTTTTCCTTAATCGTTCCCACTGTCCCTTACTTCCCCCTAGCTCATTCTTTTTTTCTCCGTTCTTCTCAACATAGCATTTCCTTCCCTGTTCTTCTCCTTTGCTATTCCACCCATTCTTTTTCTTTTTCCCCACTTCCCCTTCTCCTGACACCACGATTCAGCGAGATAGTCGAGGTTGACAATGAGTCGCTGACAACGTGGCACCCACAAGACTGATTGGCCAAACGCAGCGAGGAATTAAAGAATGCTAGAAGAACGCCTTGCTCTTCTTTTTTTTTTGGTTAGAAAACAAGGAAAACGTAACGGCCGGAAGCAACGTTGTCGGGCTATTCCTCTTCCCATAGCCTTTTCATTTTTATCCTCTGCTTCCATTTGCATATGGCTTTCCACTTTTTCGACTATTTGTCCTTGGATGGCCTTCGTGCAATGAGGCGTGGTCTTTTCCCTTTTTTTTTTATTTCTTGCACTGCTCTCACTGTTGGGTCACTTTCGACAGAGCCATCACCTTCTAGGACGTTATCTTCTCCCACTTGTCCTGATCGTCCTCCTAGATGCTCTTCTCAATTCTGATGCCTTGCCCCTTCCTGCTTCTTTTGCTTTTATTATTATTCTGGTCCTTGCACACAGCCTCATTCTTGCACCCTCCTTGTCCTATCTGTTTCCCCCTTTTCCTCGGTAGAGGGTGCCCACTAACGCGTGAGAAAGTGTCATCCGTGTTCGTATCTCTTACCGCCGAAATTTTCCTGCTTCCCTATCTTATCTTCCTGTGTTTCCTCCGTTGTCCCCGCAACGTCCTCGGGTCCTGTCGTCCTCCTCCGTGTCGTTTTAATATCTGACATGTCTATTCCAGCTTGGAAATTGAAGGTAGCAACCATAAAAAAAAAAAGAACACAAACACTATAGGGGAGACAAAGACGGCTGACAAACATGCTACTGATGTTCCAGCTCATCTTAATCTTTCTCGCGCTCCCTCTCGCTGTTGTATCTTCTTAATATTGTCACGCGTACATCGTTTTACCTTTTTCCTAGTTAGTTTTTTTTTTATTTACGTTTATTTTCACGGACTTATCGCTGTTATCAAGTCGCTCACACAACTTGACTTTTTTTTATTTTTCAGCTTCACAGTGCCTCAGCGCAAAGAGCGATTGAACGATGATTGCTAGGCATAACAGTCGGAGACAGAAAGAGAGCGGTTTACATCAGAGAGCAAACGGGCATAGACGATATTCTAATTGACATTACGAGGAAAAAATAGACCTGGGCAGGTCATGTAATTCGCAGGTTCGATGACCGTTGGACCGTTAGGGCTACAGAAGGAGTACCAAGAGGAGGGAAGCGCGGTCGAGGACGGCAGAAGACTAGGTGCATGGGGTGACGAAACTTATAAATTCGCGGGCGCTAGGTGGAATCGATTGGCGCAGGACAGGGGTAATTGGATATCGCAGGGAGAGGTCTTCTTCTTCCAGTGGACATAAAACAGGCTGATGATGAGGATCATGAGTGTCTCAGTTTGTGGCTGTACCGGTCTGTTGCCGCGCGTTATAGTATCTTATTCGATTCCAGATGGCGATGGGCCGCATTATTACAGAGGGACCGATATTCGGCTGACGGATTTATTTATCTATTTATATATTTATTTATTTATTTATTTATCTTACATGCCATGTAACTTGGGGGGCGGGGGGTATTCTGTAAGAGTCCACCTAGGGGACTGTCCATTTCGGCCGCTGCTGATTGGGCCGCTAGTCTCCCCCTCTTTCATACAGCTGCATCCAGTCAGCAGCGCCCCCCCCCCCCCCCCCCCCAGTAGTCCCAGACCCAGTTTCTCTCTAATGACTGTAGCTTTTTGTCTGAAATCCCGCCCGAATTTCAGTGGCCGGCTCAATGATGCTGTCGGACAACTTTGCACCTCCCGTCTCGTCTGAAAAGACCTGAGAATGAAAGCGAAATACGGGAGCTTCAAATTTGAATTTGAGAACCCGCCGCATGCTTAATATTCTCGTTCTACAGTTTCTTGACTGGTACTTACACGATCTTAACTCGCGCTGAACCAATTATTTAAACGTATGTACGTCCCGCGTGTGCACCCACACGCATGCGTGCGCACTTTCTTGTACCCGTGCCTATAGCACTGTAAAATAATTTACACCCTTAAAAGTGAAAATGGGTGTAAATGTGTCTATAACTCATACCCTTAGGGTGTGCTTCATATAAGGGACACCCTAAGGGTGTGGGTTATAGACACATTTACACCCTTTTTCACTTTTAAGGGTGTAAATTTTCCAGTGTACACGACGCGAGTGTTGGCCGCGTCTCCGCGACATCACGGTCAGCCACTTTACGCCTCGCCCCGCGATCTCCAGTTGCACTGGTGTTGCGTCAGCGGAATCCACACTTGTATACCTGCCAATTCCCTGATTTCATCACGCGGCCTTGTCCACTGTCATCGCAACAACGATATATCATGCACTAAAGGCATTCTCTATCGTGAGCGGCCCATCGCCAGACACTGAGGGAAATCTTGTTACAGAACAAGTATTGTGGCCAGGGCGGGACGATTGAGCTGTTCATTAATTGCAAGTGTCTGAATGTTGGCAGTGTGTTCAAAGGGGCTGGTTTAAGTGTGCGTCAGTTGTGCGTCCCTCACGCTCTCAACAAAGGACCTGGATTATCTCCGTACCCGCCGTGGTTGCTCAGTGGCTATGGTGTTGGGCTGCTGAGCACGAGGTCGCGGGATCGAATCCCGGCCACGGCGGCCGCATTTCGATGGGGGCGAAATGCGAAAACACCCGTGTACTTAGATTTAGGTGCACGTTAAAGAACCCCAGGTGGTCAAAATTTCCGGAGTCCCCCACTACGGCGTGCCTCGTAATCAGAAAGTGGTTTTGGCACGTAAAACCCCATATATTATTATTATTATTGGATTATCTCCGTGGCTGACGCTTATCCTTCTTATCCTTCTTGTTCTGTTCTTTATATCACATTCAATGATCTCTTTATATGCTGCTATACGGCAAATAAAGCATTTGGTTGCTAGTCAGCGCTCCGTCCTGTGCTCTTTACTCGCTCGTCCTGTGTCGCGCTGTTCCTGTTCTTATTATAAAGTCGGAAGTAAGGGCGTTAGAAACGGACTGTACCCATCTGGACTGTACCCATCTGAAGAAATATTACAGCGGCGCAAGTTCAGCTTCGCGAACTGCGCCAAGAGCCGCTGTCTCGTAGTAGAACAATGAGGCAGCAAGGGCTCCAGGCCCGAGCTCGCGAAAACAGTTTTCACGCCATTACTTCTTCGTATAAGAGCAGGTGCAAACAAACCGTGATTGGCTGATTTACTTCGGTAGACGTAAAATTTTAAATGTTTACAAGTGTTCTGTCGACGTGCCTTTTAGAAACGTTCGGGATCACAGGATGATAAGGGGAGGTCACACGGGAAGCGGTCCGGCAATAAAGCACTCTTCGCAAACGTGCTTGAACAGGCCACATTTAAAAAATAATAATAATAACAGCTTGCTCGGAAGCTTGTGCGATTATACAGAATCATTCAGATCAATCCAATCATCAGAAAAAGGAATAAAAAAAAGAGAACATACGACGTAATTGATACAAGAGTGGAATATCGCACTCGTTGAAGATAGGTTACTAAAGCTTTTAAACCTAATCGCTGTAATGGCGCGTTTATCCATGACCAAACCAACCAACTTTCTTTACACGCAGATGATATGCTTTTGGTCGTGTTCATTGGCAAAAGCGGCCGGCCAATACAAAACAGCTGTTAGGAGCGAAAGGCTGCGCGAATACGCGGTCCTAAAGCATTTCGCTATACTGAAATAAGGGCAGCTCGGCCTTCGCTAAACTGAAATGAAAGCATCTTGGGACCTGCTGTGACACTATGTAGATCTCTTCGCGTTGATATGCCTTCGGAAACCGAGCTCGTTTCCCGCGCCCAATAAATTCGTGTCGTTTCCTCGTTGTAGATGCACGACGCGGCGCACAGCCCTGCAGAATGTCGACGCCGAAGGCGCATGATGTCGCTCGTTCGTTCATACAAAGCGTTAATTCAAGGGGGCGGGCTGTGAAAATGAACGCGCACGCATGCATGCAAGGCGACGCATCGTGGTCCGGCCGCGAGTCAATGGATAAAAGATTGTTCTCGGTCTACTCCAATTATACCTTCCGCGGCTAGCGCTCTCCGACGAGCATCAGGCGACATCTCATGCAGAACCGAAGGAAGCCCGCGGGAAAGAGGCCAGAAACGGATCCGACGTTCGCTTCGATCGAGCTGCGCACACGCGATGCTTAAGCGCTCTGCGATGTGACGGGCTACCCGCTCCGCAACAAGACAAAAGGGTAGCCTTTATTAGGAGGCCCTCCCCCCCCCCCCCCCCCCCCCCCCCCACCTCGTAGGCTGGGTGTTGTTGGTAATGGGAACTCGAGAACGGACGAGGCCCGTACGAAAGAAAGATCGAGCTTCGATCTCGCTCGCCGGGCGAGCATCGTGGGAAGAATTGGCCGACGCGTCGGGTGATTGATTTTCTCGTCCGCGCGGCCCAAAAGCTACGGGCTGCCCGCGGTTTTCGAGGCGTCACGGTAGGCTGCGGAGAAACTTAATAACGGAAATCAGATAGGGCCGCGCGTCGTGGAACCACATTTCCTCGCGATACGCTCTGTCAACACTCGAGGCGGCAGCGAGAGAGGTGTACTATAACGACGCGATACTTAATGAAGAAACGATCGAGGTCGGTTGTTCGCCGGAATGTAAAAAAGGGGCAGAGTAGCTTTCGACGTATGCGACGGCAGCAGTTTATGTATAAAGCGTGCGCACGATGTATACTCGATTTCAAGCGAGCACGCCCGCATGCCCACGTCGTATCACGTTGCTGGCGCTGGTCACGTCATGGTATACGTGCGTATGCTCGTCCTAGATGTATTATGTGCAACTCGTGTATAGTGTAATGAGTCAGAAGACTAAGGGATCCGAGTGGTTCGGTCTGTCTTGTTGGCAAAACCACGTGAAGAAAACAATGAAACCCCGGAGAAAGCCTGTAGGGGAAATTAACTGCTGCGTTTAATTGGAAGGCAGAAGTTGGAGTGGAATTATTAAACGCCACGTTGTTGTTTTCTTCAAAAAGTACGTACACAAGAAGTTCTGCTGATTATCTCTTCACTTTTCGTTGCCTTCAGTTGAAATATTGCTGAGATGCGCAACAGAATATCACTATCTTATCTTATATTATCTTATATCTTATCTTATAGCCGGCGTTCCCTTAATGCTACAGATATATTCAAATCAGCGTATTAGTGCAGCCATCATGTGCTTAGTTAAAAATTAAATTATGGAGTTTTACGTGCCAATACGACTTTTCTGACTATGAGGCACGCCGTAGAGGAGCACTCCGGAAATTTCGACCACCTGGGGGTTCTTTAACGTGCACCTAAATCTAAGTACACGGGTGTTTTCGCCCCCCATCGAAATGCGGCCGCCGTGGCCGGTATTCGATCCCGCGACCTCGTGCTCAGCAGCCCAACACCATAGCCACTGAGCAACCACGGCGGGTATGTGCTTTTAAGTATACAGCCGTAGTATAGTATAGTATAGTATAGTATAGTATAGTATAGTATAGTATAGTATAGTATAGTATAGTATAGTATAGGAGCAGTGAAGTGCTCCTGCATGGAAAATTACCCTCTAACGCGTGTATGCGTCATGGTTTTGTCTATCTAGGTGGTTGACTGCGTTTACGGTGTGTGCGCCCGCGGACGTCGCTCCGAGGGAAAGAAAATTATATACGCCGTATTCCAAAAGCTCATTGTTCGTAAGCACTGTTACTAGTCAGCCCCACTGGCTAATACATTACCGGCGCTTTCTCTCAGTTTGGCTGGCGCCTGTTTATGCAAGCCACTCTTGCCCTACTATAATGTTTCGTCCTTCGAGCGCTGAACACGAAGAACCGTGTTGTCATTTCCCAGTGATTTCAACTTTGCCGTTGGCTGTCGGCGTATTTAAAGGGGAGGGGGGCAACATGGGGGGAGACAAGTGGGGGGGGGGAAGAAGTGCAGTGACAATGCAGACGTGCTTGTTTATTTCTGTGAAGCAGCTGAACACGTAAAAGTGACTGCATCCGTTTCCACCTGCGTATATACAGCGTCGTCGACTGGAATCATTCTCGCGAGTCACGTAGGCGCGAGAAGTATACAGTATACTATGAATACCGCTCACTTACGGTGTGTGTACGAAGGGAATGGCTCTTCATATCCCATCTTTTAAATTTCACGAAATTTTCTCACGAAGAGGGAAAGTGCGGCTTTGCATGCAGTTTAATAGACAGCGCACAAACTTTGAGCTATTCACAATTTATAGACAATACCGCTTTCGCCGCATCACTCCACGACACGGACTAAAACAGCGGAGTTGCTTCGGCAGTAACTGTTGTCGTTCGTCCTCCTGTTTGCTCTCTTACTGACCAGGGACTAAACACTTACTCTCCAAAATTTGCACACCGCACGCACATTCATGCAGTTAGTCCCTTGAGATGCGAAAGCGCCCTTTTTAGGTCTAACTGCCGAGTTTTCAAGAAAGGAAACGCAAGCAAGGCAGATGACGATTATCGTTGTGTGGCAGAGATACACCCCAAAGGGTGTAGCTTTGCCTAAGAGTGTAGAGTGTAACACGAAGGACCCTGGCCACAGCTTGCGTGAGTGTAGACGAAACGCATGCGGCCGGCTAGGCCTATCCTCGCTCGTCGTAAATGTAATTCTCCTTTGTTATCGCTTTTAAAATACCGAGATCAGTACAACGGCGCGCCTTCGCTGTACAACCAGCTTTAACTCTGGAGGTGCGAGCGCTCGTCCAGATCAGATAGCCATCGCGCGCATCGAATTGCTCGAAGTGCGTCGACGCATAGAGTGCACCACATACTGCGTCACAACGCCTCGGCCCTGTATAGGGGGCGCACCCAAAAGTGGCGTCGTCGCAGATCGTGTTCCCGGCTGGCTTTTATACAAGCCGAGGCCGTGGCACCTCTTGGACATGCGACACTCCATTGTCGGTGATGGCCAAAAGAAAGGGTCCTTCTTTTTGTCCTGTCCGGCTTGTCATTTCGTCACCTCCGATGCCAGGCGGGTGGGTTGGCTTTAACAAAAAAAAAGAAAGAAAGTAAATAAAGGACGAGCTATCCGCCGCGGTGGTCGACTCGATCGACGCGATGACATCTGTGGGTCGCCCTCTTCAGTGGGCTTGCTTGCTTTGGTTGTATAGGACCGGTGGCGCACCGTTAGGGAATAAGGCACTATACGCGCAAAGAAAGGAATAGATGTGCACGAGATACGAACATTTGGGGGTGCGCTGTTGCGGAGGCCACTTTCGGGGTTCGCGGACAAGAGGTGGAGGTCACATCGCCAGACCGAGAGAAAGAAAGAAAGAAAGGAAGAAAGAAAATGAAATTGAAGGTTCATAGAACTAAAGAGAGGTTGGTAGGAAAGGTAGGCAGGTCAACCGGCTGAACGCGTCGTCTGCTACCCTGCGCTAGGGAAAGGGTATGGGATATGCGAGAGAGAGGGGTGGGAGCGCGGGACTCAAAGAGGGAGAGGATGAACACTGTTCGCATGCAAGATAACGCCCGAGAAACCGGAGATCTGTAGTCACGGCCTCGCGAATTTCGCAACGCTTTGCTTTTGACGAAGCAGTCCCTGCTGCTATCTTCAGCGTGGCGCTGGCCGGGTATCTTTTGAAAGAGACGTTCCAGCACGTGTGTTCATCATTGCAGACATTGCATGGAAGGCCTTTATGTGTAGTGCGCGAGCTCTCCTTTGTTTTAAATTATTGCTTATTGTTGCTGCTGCTGCTGTTAAACGTGGTCCGGACTTAAAGTACGGACGGCGTGAAGGTGCTTGAGCTTAAATCTTTTATTTCTAATTTCGAAGTCACGCTTAATTGCGGGCCGTCTTGCGTCGCACGCGTGTAAGAAAATTATTTGTTAGGTCGCGCTGACTGCCGCGGTTCGTATTTTGTGTGCCTCGAGGCTACTCCTAATTCAAAATTTTTTTGCGTCATAGCAATGATATGAAAAAAAAAATATGTCACTCGTGCTCAAGCCCCGGCAGAAGATAATGTAATATCGCTTGTAACTGTCCAACATGTCGCGCTGGCTCAGTTCACGCATTCTCTAAAAAAGAAACTCCGTGGACAGCTTTCAGTCTATAGAACATGTGTAATCATCTCGCCATTTCCTCGCCACGACTGAATTACATCTACACTACAGTGTATCTACTGCTGAGTCACTGTAAGAAGTTTATACATATATTCCTTTTTCTGATGACATCTATATCAAAAGCATCACAAATACACTTGTGTTCGGCTGTACATGTTACCCCTCGCAATGAAAAACAAAATTTTAAATAATCTAAAGTGGGGGGTGGAGTGTGGGTTCTCCCGTTTAGAAAAAAAAAGAAAGCGTGATGCAACAACCGTAATTTTTTTTTAAAGACGCATCGGAAATGTCACGCTCCCTCGCCCTGCGCACATATCGTGTTTTGCCCCGTTTTCTGCGCGTGCATAGAATACCGGTGGGTCGTGACGTTGCCATATCTTTCTCGGCATTCTGCACGAAAATGCGCAGAGCCGCGAAGCCGCTATTTTTCAGGAACCTCGGAAAAAGGCGTCGCGCGCGCCGCTTGAAGGTTTATTAATATTATTTCTTTAAATCCGGGCGGAAATTAAACGGAGGTGCGCCTTCAGTCACAAGGCTTCCTGTGTCGTTTTAAAAGCAGGGATGCTATATGGCCGAGTATTGCACGGTTGGCATGACGAAGAAGCAGACACCGAGTTTGGAGGGAACAAGAAATAAAGAAAACATGATGTTCACAATCAAGCTTCGTCTAGTTCTTTTGTGGTCTTCCCTCAAAAGTTCGCGGGCGTAGCGCGTTATCAGTGTGTTCGGTTTTGCGTTCTGTTCTCACGCTTCTGAGTATGAGAGATTTTCTTTTGTTTGTTTAGCTCACCGCTTTTAATCTGCGAGACAGGCAAACTGAATTTGTTTTCTTTGATTGACATGAACGTAAAAGGAGATTTGCTCGTATTGCTGACGACGCCGGCCGTTGCAGACGTCAAAAATGCACCGGAAACCTTTTCCTCGTGGCGGTGGTCGTGTAGCGCAGCTTTCTTTTCTAAACCCTGGCGGACAATTGCGGACCGTGCCTGTTGCTGTCTTGGCGCGTAGCTCACGCACAAAAAATACGCGTTGAGCGCCCGATGTGGCAGAGTCGAACATTGGTCTCCTCTAGAACAACAACCCCACGTCTCAACAAGTGGGCAGAATCGCACGCATACGTCTCTCGCGCCAAGGCCGGGAAGCTCTCGGAGGTGATTGGCGCGTGCATAACGTCAAGCAGCACGACCGAAAGAGCACGTGCGCGGGAGGGCACGTGCGAGTGTGCCGGATTCTATTGCGCCGCTGAGGCGAGAATCAAACGGGCGATTAGTAATGAACTTCAGCACTGTGTTTCGCGTCGTGCAAATGCGTTGCTCTGTCCACAGTTATCGTCACCATGATACTCCTTGAGAAATATCATACCTGGCCTTCGTCGTTGTGACGTCGCCGTGTCGACGTCTCACACATACAGATTCGATCTGACGAGCTACTGCTTGCATTATGGTGTAGCGCGTAAACGTAAATATTGCATGACATTAAATTTGTGACTTGTGTGGTGCACAAATATAGCATGTAAAAAGGCGTTACATAGGTGTCAATCGATACGTTCACTTGTTTGCGTCGTATTTAATATGTGTGAAGCTTCGCTTCACATATTTACGTATAGCTTCAAACAGGTGCGTTGGATCTGCACCCGCATTTTTTAAATTCCTGTGAGGACTAAGTTCAGTTTTCTTCGTTCTTTCATTTCCAACAACTTAAAGCTGTGGTAGAGACTGTGGCGACATAAATCTGCCGCGAACGTTTTCATACGTCATCGCAAATAAATTGGTCGAATCAGTCAACCTAAATTCACCCGTGCGAATGCCGGCGTGCACGCCTTTAAAATCGGCCATAGTCTTGGATGCAGTCGACTACTGCTCCTTTAATTGCTTAAGGGAAGTCGACTTAAGTAACACGCGTCCTCAAACTTCGCATTCGAGCTTTGTACACACGGGTGCACCTCGGTGGGCGGCATCGTCTTTCGAGAAGAACCCACCACGGTGCCGCGAACGGGCACACACGGACAGACACCGTCCCGCTCTCTAGCGCCGCCGATAATCATTAGGCGGAGAAGCGCGCATTTGTCATTTGTCTGCTACTTCCCCGCACCTGTGTCCCAAGTAATTCCATACCCAAAGGCTCTATTTTACGTGACACGGGCCGATCAGAGCTCTTAAATATTGTGTCACCTGCCCCCCTTTTTTCTCGGGTCATCATTAATCCCGTCCTCTCCGCAGGTGCGCCCATGCTATATGCTTATTTGTAAGTTCCTTTTCGAACTATCGCTGCCTCATTTCTTTTCGTTCTCTTCTTCGTTAACAATCTTTTTTCTTTTAATTTTGAAGTGTGCTGAGTGGGTGATCGGGGGGGGAACATCCTATAGCCGGGAATCCTCTAAAAAAACCGGAACGCTCATTAAGCCTTACCCCTTGTAATCGTTTTTCCCGAGAACTCATTTTTCTTTCGCGGTGGCGCGGCAGCCCGCCACGTTCTCGTTTTATTTTTCAGAGCCCGTCTCTGTGTTCTCGTCGTGGATACAGGAGAGTCAACAGCCGCAGTCGTCACAATTTCGTTCCCCTTCGTCTGACCTCCCGACGTCTCTCTCTCTCTCTCTCTCTTTATGTATATATACAGATATATATATATATATAGTGGTGTCGCCGAACATGATATATAGTGGTGAACGAGAGCCCTCTTCCGGAGTATCGCCACGACGAGACATAATGCGATCCTTCTTTTTTAAAAGAAACGAACTAAATTCCTCGCAGCGCCGCCACGCGGTAATTTAAGCGCCGGGATGTTTTACACGCGCTTCGAGATCATTTGTAACCGGCGCGTTTGAGGTGCGCACGGCGTCGTCTCTCCCTCTCTCTCTCTCTTGGTACTAGCAACGAGGCACTCCCCCCCTTCTTTATTTTTCTTTTTCGTCTCTCCGTTCGCTTCACCGTCGGCGGCCCGCTGCAGCGTCGACTTGTGTGAGGCATTAGACCGAGCAGTTAGTTCTGTGCAGGGGATGACAGGCGCGTCGCCTGGCTCGTGCAGGCGAATAAATAAAAGTGATATCCCTTTAATCTTTAGAAGTATTTAGAAGACTTCTTCCCGTTGTTTTTTTTTCTGTAAACAACACATACATTCAATACATCCAATACAATACGACAATACGTTCTTTGCGTACAAATTTCCTACACATACCTGCCTATAGCGATCCTGTGGCGTTGTAACCTTACACATTTATAGGCTCTTGTCATAAACTGCCTATGAACAAGTTCTGTATAAGCTGGTCTAGTAAAAGTCTACAGACTTTTTTGGCCCTACATATTTACGGGCACTTTTCAATCGTTTGCCCATAGAGAAATCGCATATCACTGTCTGAACGATCGAATGGCTTATTATTCTACAGAAAGTATCTGTAAATCTGTCTATAATTTATATACACTGTCTCTGTACGATTCCTACAGTCGTGCCTAAAGAGAGTCTCTAGACAAGCAATTATACTTTTATCGAATCTTGTATGATTCGTGCTCAGAATTTTAAATTGTTCCTTAAGTTCAATAAAATTTCTTCAAATCGGTTCAGCGGCAGTCTCATAACAGTATGCCTGCGTTTCGTACGCATTCGAACAGACAAATCGGAGTCTGCCGCGAGGTAAAGCTTCTTAAGAGGAAGGGAAAGTCTTTGATTCCTCAATTGACTTTCTGTTGAGAAGCAGTTGAATTTGCGCACCGTTTTCATTGCACGGGCATTTGAGTTACGTTTCCGCCGTCGCCGTGCTGTTACATTATCGACGGCACATTCGCGGCCCCTGGGCCCAGGTTTAGATGGTTTCCAGAGACGGGAGCGACGCGTATTACATTTGGTTGCAAAGACCGCCTAGCCAAGTGTACGAACCCCTGACGTTCTGCTCAATCGGCTCTGCAGAGTTACGGCCGTGCCGGAAACTCGACCACAGTGGTAGCATTCCAACGCAGTCGTGGCACTGAAGAGCCTTCCGCTGCTGGCACAACTGAGCTGCTGGCACAAGTGAGCACAACTGTACTAACGTTCCTGTTGAGCACACGTGTGCTTACGATGCACGCCGTGGTTGCGTATACACTGGTCTGAGCGGAGCTCTGCACAGTAAACGTGAGGCTACGAACGCCGTTTTCTTTTCGATCAGTCTCATGTCGTGCACCACTGCCTCCGAGATTGTTGTAGCGCGTGGCGGCTGCGATCTCGGAGGCGATGCGTGCACTATCGAGATGCTACGACTGCAGCGTCGCTGGAGGTGCTCCTCGCCACGCCAGCGTTGCCAGACGCTCGGCAGCTGTCTGAGTGCTATTTCGGCTGCCAAGCAGTGCTGTTGCCTCGTGCCTACGGGTCGCTCCGCGTATTGTTAGGACACCGTCCATGAACGCAAAACCTTGCTCTCGCTTTCAATACTTCACGCTTCTAGCGAAACGGCCATTTCCTTTGCAAGGGCTTACGTCTGAAAGACGGCATGTTTCCCTTTCTTTCTTTCTTTCTTTCTTTCTTTCTTTCTTTCTTTCTTTCTTTCTTTCTTTCTTTCTTTCTTTCTTTCTTTCTTTCTTTCTTTCTTTCTTTCTGTCCTTCCGTTAGATTTGGTTACATATGAATAGGGTGAATAGGGTGTTATTAGGGGTGACATATGTCACCCCTAATAACAAAAAAGCTAAACTAAAATTCAATATAACTTCTTCAACAGAAAACTCATTGAGCAATGCGAAACACAAGTTTCATTGAAGTCTTGGTTTGCTGGCTCAGTGAGTGCTGAAGTTCCATTGAACTTCACTTGAACGAATGATAGTTCAGATATGGGCAACGCAAATTTAATGCCCATTTTCGTAGGTGTCCATTCAGGGTCCAGTACGATATACTGCAAGGGAATTTGTGGAAGTGTCGAAGCACCTCCGTTCTAAATATGCAGCGTCATGGCGGGAAGAAAGTGTCACCTATGAGCTTGTACGTAGGATGATTCTACGCTTAAGTCCATGTATACATAGTGTCTACGCTCTGTATCAAATCCAGGACAATCTCATGTCAAAGGTATGACGAGAGCTTGCCTCGTCGGGATTAATCGTAAAACGAAGGTAAGCATGGACGATGACCACACACAAAAAAATAATAATACATACTTTTCAGAACACTCTAACAAACAATGGTTAATGACACCAGGAGCTTTGCAGGGCAGAGAGGATGGCGCCGGATAACCATGTCTTCCACTGCCACGTTGGCGCTGAACCTATGCGGGTGCTATAGGAAAGGGTGGCTTCAGTTCTCGCTAGAGTCGGAATAGGATATTAAAAACCAAACGGATAGAGCGAATAACTCTCTACATCGAAGAGGCGAAAATTCGCCGATACTAATGCATGTAAAATAAGGTCGTATAACGAACTGAGCACTGGTTTTATCAGATTCGGGGCGTCCGCTGCCGATGTCGTAAAACCGCTTCACGTGCCGCGAAACGCAGTCGTCAGCTGAGTTATCTGTCTTCGTTTCATGCACTTTCCAAGGCACGTGTCGGCTTTGCCGTAATTCGGCGACATTGAGGGCGAGCGCGCTGGAACAGGTCTTCGCAATCTCGCGCACCGAGAGCGTCATTCTTACGCTGACAAACAGTCAGTGCGCAGGCTGTGCAGTCAGTGCATGCCCACTAGGCATGGTTTCCTTCCTTCCTTTCCTTTTCTTCTTTTTTTCTTCCTTTTTTGAATAAACGTATTGCTTTCTTGCTTCTAATCTCCACTGTGCATACCAAGTCCGTACAATATAAGAGACGAATCGAAAAAAAAAAAGTTCGTTTAAGTTCGTTATACGAGAGTTTTGAAACATCGAATTACCCGATATATCGAACTATTTCGAGCTCACACTTCTGTTCGGTTCGACCTCTCCCTCAGCCACACAAAGTTGGTGCGGCGAAGACCAACCACAACGAACGGAAGTGACCCTCAAGACAGCCCACTTCATCACTCTTTTTTTCGCGCCCCCAGGAGCGTTCTTCGATGGCCCGAACTCTCGACGCGAACTATACAGCGCTCCTCGCTGCATGCAACTGGATACGTACAACGCGCGTTGCTGAGGAGGAGAGACGGTGGGGGGGGAAGCGTAAGCCTAATAAGGAACCTCGGCTTCCTGCGTTACGCGGGAGCGCAGTCGCCGACGCCATGCTTCCCTCCTACTCGCCCAATCGCGATAAATCTTTCTCGTCCCTCGACGGCGCCGGCTCACTGCATGCGCGTCGGACTGCCTCAATTATGCGAGTCGGAAAGCCTAGAGAGAGAGAGAGAGAGAGAGAGGAGGAGAGAACGACAGAGGGAGCCTACGTTGGTGCGCCTGCGAGCACCGTGTACCGTCCGGGGCTTCGAGTCTCGGTCGCACACAGACGGAGCGGCGCGCGCGTCCGGATTTAAAGCAAGGGGAAAGGGAGATTGATTCGTGATCGGCTCGGCAGGGTTAGAAAAGAACAAAAGAAGCAGGTACGCTCTCTGTAGGAACAAGACCGCGGCGCGCGCGATGGGCACTACGTTGCTATTATTATCGTGCACGTTAGGAAGATTGCGGAACGCCGGTGGCTGGAGATTGGTGTGTGTGTGCGAGTGGCTAAAACTACATGCACCGCGGAGCGCTCCGCATTTTCCTGTTTATTTATTTATAATTATTATTCTTCCTTTCCTTCTTTCTTTCTTTCCTACAACGAATGTGCCGGGTTGCTGTTCGGTGAGAACGCGCCTCCCCTGCCGAACGAGTCGTTCAAATTGAAATAAGATAAAGTCTTCGGGTTTATATCCATTATACTAAAGCCATTAAATGAAGTTTGCCGCCTTTCTGTTCAATTCTTGGTTGCGTTCAATATACGTTCTGTTGAAGCGGGATTGCAACGTCACTCGCGGTATTTGTGTACGCGGTGACGGTTCGCTTCGCCGTAGGAAATGGTGGTCTCTCCATCGCCCCCTCTCTCTTTTATAGCTGTACCTCCTTCCCCCAATGCAGGGTAGCAAACCGGACGTGCATCCGATTAACCTCCCTGCCTTTTCTCTCGTCTATTTCTCTCTCTCTCTCTTCCCACATAGCTACGGTGAAAATGAAACACTCTTTATTGGACGAATCACGTGTCTCTCGCTTTACTTAACTAAGTTTCCGAGGAATGCACGAGATCTGCCGCAATTCTTTCCTTCTCCTTTGTAATAAGCAAAGGGAGAGGGCGACTAACTAACTGTCATGATTTAATGGTCTGCTCACTTCTATAGAAGCGCGTATGTCTGGTGAAAATGACATGGCTATGTTAGGTGGGAAGCGTTCCCGGTACACCGTTGCCCCTGACAACGTCCCTGAGGTCGATGTGCAAATTAGAAGTGTATATATAAGATGCACAATTGACGTTTTTCTTCCTGTGTGTATCTAAAGGTGACTCGTGTCGCAGCATCTTCTAAACAGCGTAGACGAATCTTCTGGTGGACTCTAGGTTTCGTCCTAGAACTCCGTAGAAATCCGGTAGGTAGCCCGAAATGGCGCACAGTTTGGCCCAAAATAAAGGGAACTCAGCCTTCTTTATTTCGCGTGAATTTGCATGAGTGCCACTAGACAACGGCACACACTTCCTGACTCGCGTGCGTATGTAGCACCCCAGAGAACTACAAATTTCATGGTGTCTCCAATAGGCAGAACCGCAGGATAAGCTTGGCCACCTTCGGGGCCACAAAGTAATAACAATTACTGAACAGTGCGCAATTGGCGTTCAAGTGAAAGCCGTTCTTGAGCATTGCTAATGGGAACATTCGTTTGGTTGTATTAATGAGGTCACGTGAAGGAGCGCATTGCAGAGGAGCTGTTCAGTGCAGTCGCTATTTCTGAGCTACTGCCTCTGTGTCTGTTTCCCGCTAGTTGTTGTTAATGTGGCAGATACTTTACCACCCTCTTTTCTCTTTTTTTCACTTACAATATAGGAAGTAGATGATTTTTCCATCGTTTGATGACCCGGAGTTGAATTAATCCGGCGCTTTATATGCTGCCGCCAGCTCTAGCTGAAGGATAGGCCAAGCGTTTTCAGCGAGACAAGAGCGCAGTTCTGTTCTACGGCGGTGGTGATTCACGTTGCATCTTACTATTGGTTAATCGGAGACCATTCTGCGTTATCGCCAGGATCGATCAGTCAGCCCTACGTACGCGTACAATTCGCACTGTCGCCCGAAGGGTGAAGCAAATTGACAGACAGCGATGACAGTTAAAGTATTAGGATATTACACAAGGTCGCCCTCGCAGATTTATTACCAGTGTAAATTAATTGCAGTGAAATTTTGCCTATTAACTAATCGTGCATGGTGTCACACGCTCAGTGACACACGATCAAACTTCACTCGATGGCCACGAGCTCGACGACCAACTTCACTCGATGGCCACTACACACACACACACGCGCGCGCAAGCTCACTCGATGGTCATCGAGTGGCCATCGAGTGAGCTTTGCGCGTGTGTGTCACTGAGCGTGTGACATCGATCACGAGCCATCGTGGTCATCGAGGAAGCGCTGCGCACGCTCGGTGAGAAGCGCCGGCAACGGGGGAATGGATTGGGACGCCTGCTTGTCTCATAGCGTACGTTCCGTGCTGCCGCTCGCTTCACTGAATTCAGTTTTGCCACGCCTGCGAATCTCGGCGCGCGTTACGTGGCCTCCTTATATATATAGCTCGAACTCGAACGCTCGCCCTGGCACCCGCAGCAGATCACGTGACCACCAACACTCGGCGCATGCGCCTTCGCACTTGGGACAACACAGCGGACTACCACTGAAGGAACGCAATCGCTCTATGATGTATCGGCCGTTATTGTTGTAGAATGTAGAAAATCAAATTAGTTCGCTCGATCAGGCTCGTTCGTATTCGTGAAATGGGAATGACAGTCGCAATTCTATCTCAAGCGTCAACACTAGAGAACTGCCCTGTTGGGTTTGGTTAGGCTAGGTAGCCGTAGAGATACTGATGTAGACAATGCCTCGCCTTCTCCGTTTCTCTGTGTAGTACAACAAGTGAATAACAAAGGGATAAGAAAGATTAGTATTAAAAATTATAAGGTTCCCACGACGTATAGCACATGAGCAGCATCTGTTGTCCGCGCCGTCGCACACTGCGGGATACAGTCCTTAAACCTTCTGTGAAAGACTCCTCCTTGTACAAGCATGAAAAGGAGGAGGAGGAGACAAAGGAGAGGAAAGACAGGGAGGTTAGCCAGTGTAAGTACCGGCTGGCTACCCTGTGCTGGGGAAAGGGGTAAAGGGAATGAAAGGAGAAACAAGAAGAAGAAGAAGAAGAAGAAGCATGAAAAGTAAAACAGAGAACTCAGTTCAAGCTCTCTTTTTCTTTTTCCACTCCAGCATGGCTCATCGCTGCCGAAATGCGTGCTATCGGTATAACAGGCGTTGCAAAAGTTGTGAAAGAAGCGCGAAGAACAAGAACAAAAAAAAAATATGAGAAGCGATAGGGTCACCTAACGCCTTGAGGTATAACACATCCTATCGCGATCTCTACACGTTTTTTGCGCAGGTTCAGAGGCGAGCTACAGACCCGGAGGCCAAAATGTAACACGCACTCACATGCACACAAACACACACGCGCGCACACACACGCACACACACACATACGCACTGTTTATGCGTTTATGAGAGGCGTCGTCGTCGCGTCCTATACAGCAAAGCGGCTTCGCCAGAAGCAAGAGTACGCAATACCTTAGGGGGACATGGGGGGGGGGGGGGGATAGGGGGGAGGTCACAGGCCCATCGCAGGACGCGGCCGCGACGTGTCCATTACCATATCGGAGTCCATACATTACTCCTGTGCCTCTCACTGACGCCTCCCGAAGCGCTGCGGACGACCGTTGATGGCAGGCCGATTACAACGCGAACTCAACGGGTCTCTCGCGATGGCTGCATGGAGATCGCATCTCCGCCGCATCAAACGAGCAGTGAGAGCCGCTTTGGGACAAGCGCGCCGGGAGCGAGACATCGTAACCCAAGTAACGAAACAACGCAGTCCAAGCAGGGAAAGAAAAAAGAAAGAAGGACAAAAAGAAAAAGAAAGAAAACGGCAGCGAGCTGGGCGCGTTTGGAGAGTTGCGCCCTTTCCCGCTCTCGCTCACGGTATTTTTTTTTTTTTTTTGCAAGAAGCCGCGCGACTTTCTGTATGTGCGTGCGTGGCCATTGGGTCGTGTTAACTGCGCCGGTGATTAAGCGGCGCCGCCGAGTTTAACCGAGACTCGAAGGAGCGTATTCGGTAGCTGCGCTAGCTCTTCGACAGCTCTTTCCTCACTAAAGGAGACCTTCTTTTTTCTTCGCATCGCCACCCCGTGCTGAATTATGTTTTTTTTCCTCTCTTGTCGACTCCTGTTTTTTGAGGAGCCATTATATTGAGCTCCGTTTTTCTGGGTGCGGCTTCTCCCAATGCGCGAGCTTGTAAGCGGCGCTCATGACTCCCTCCGTGCATCCTTCGTTCGTTCGTTTTATATATGTATTCTGAACGTATACTATATTACTCCACACCGGCCATAAACGTCTCGACACGGTCATACTGTATATCGCGGCGCTCCTCCTTTTAAATGCGCTGCGCCGACGCGCCCATCGATGACGGTGTAAGGACGAGGTCTAACTCTTATAGGAGTCCTTTGCTCCTTTATTCATGCCCCTCCCTCGTCCCCGTCGTCTTCTTCGTTTTGTGCAAGTTTTCTTCTTCTTTTTTTTCCTGCGTCCACGAGGAAATCTGCCCGAGAAGAACACGCACGTGTGTACAGTGCCGCACCACCGGTGCGCTTCGGCCGAATCACGCTCTGCAGCTTGCGCTGCCAAGGTGTCACGTGATCGCGACCTGTCCGCCATTAGTCTACCCCGTCTTCATTTGGAGCGCGACCCGCTCTTTTTTATAGCATCGAAAATTGGGGAGGGGGGAGGCTACACGAACGGGGTGTGTCGATCCCGTCTCAAAAGTTTCATATGGCTTTCTGTACAGTATTTCCTTCTTGTTCCTTCTTGTTCCCTTCTTTTTCTTCTCGTTCTTAGTGAGTAAACCCCTTGAAAAAAGTTCTGTTACCGCGTGTGCGCAATAAATGCATTAGCATCCTCTGCTCGCAATGCCTCGCAACACCCATCTCCCCGGCACCGCCAAAGCACACCTCCGTTCGGGCTTCCACCTTACATAGTATACGAACACTGCTCGCTTTAATGGTTTTCGTATCGCACCCACCTCCCGAACAAAAAAAAAAAATATATGCGTGGAGCAAGGCCAAGCCGGTGTGAGTTGTGCTAATCGCCTAATCGTTTCATCGCCTTTATCGACGTATCACGTATCCTGTGTGCTATATATATATATATATATATATATATATATATATATATATATATATATATATATATATATATATATATATATATATATATATATATATATATATACACACAACAACCCCTCCCGCGTGGCCACCTGTATATAAGATGCGAAAGAGGTGAACTTGACCTTTTCTTCGCGAGGCGAGATGGGGAGCTTCTCTTTTTTTTCTTTTTTTTCTTTTAACCGTTTCTTGCTGGATGACCATTGTCTCATCGATCCATCATGTCGACCGCATCCGCGATTCGTTAAACCGGCTCCGCAAATTAAAACAAAAAGGAAAGATGGCGGGCGCGTTACGCGATGGGGTAACGTTGTTGGATCGCTTCAACACGCCCCCTTTTTGCGAGTTATGACGTCGAAGCGTGCGCGCGCGAGGATAACCTGCCAGCAGTGCTGCAATAACTGACTCGTGTGACGATGCTAACGAGGTTCTTGCCGCACGACTGCTACACCGCCGTGAGTTTGTGCAGTATGCTTCGCCTTGAAGTTAGCGGATCGCATCGAGGATTTGCACGTGTTCAGCCAGAGAACGTCCGCGGCTAAGATCCAGACCGGAACTATACCGCATGGTGAGTCAGACGGCATTATTGTACGCGGTGAAGCAAATGTGTGCGCGGATAGATCTCTGATCCGGTGGTGTGCGACGATTGGTGCGACCGTGGCCAGCTTGTGCAGCAGTGTCAAACGACATCTGCTCCGTTTCTATAGCAACTGCCCGCGTTTTGCCTCATCCACAATGGTTGGGCGCTCATTAGTGAATACGAAGTGGCCGAAGTCGGAAAAGTCGGATTCGAGTACACCATTTCATTTTGAATCGTTGTGTGTAACGGGGCTAGGTATAGGTGCATGACTGGGCCCTTGGATTCCACTAGATGATTGAAATTGTGTTTGATTTCTTCCCGGGAGTCTGGACGGTTGTCTCCCATGTCCTCGCTCGAAGGATTCCAGCACTAGACTTAGGGCTTGTGGCACTTTCGGTGCCTTTCGAGCGAGTGGGGTCTTCTGCATTATGTAACAGGCACTGGGATATGTCATCCATGAAGGAGCAGTACATAGAAATAACTTGACTAGTTGGACAATTTAAATGATTTTATATCGTCAATAATTTTGTCTGTATTGGTCAGGCTTAATTCTCAACAGGGAAGCTGACATCGTGTCGGGCCGGTTCTATGGCAAGCTGTTGGCGCGCAAGTGTAGCCGTTCCTCTGCAGAAAGAACCCCGTCAGCTGTCTCCCTTGCGATGTTCATTCCTTCTCCGTCTATAGACTGAGTGCTGTGGGCGCCACGACGGAAAGCGCATGCTGCATTCAATACGTTCGAGTCGCCGCCGTCACTGTTGAGGATGCTCGGTATCAATGACTCCGGCGCTGGATAGTTTCGGAATTCCCCCCGTAGAATGAAGTCTGCCTAACCGTTTGCTTGAGCGACGCGAACTTCTTAAGCCGTGGACAGACTTTAAAATAGACATCGTGGCAACACTTACAGTGCACCCCCCACCTCCTCCAAAGCCTGCAGGGAAGAAGATGGGGGCTGAATTCACAAAGCTTTTGGTTCGTATAAGTGTTTCTGCGATTTTCCCGGTCGTCTTCGCAAATGATATGTCCAGCTTCGGGATAGGTTGAAATTTTCTCCCGTGATAAAATTTAAAGTGCGAGCTTTTTTGTGGGTACGGGCCCAGATTTTCTGTTCTGGTTGACCTTTCCGCCTTCCTCTTCTCCTCCTTGTGCAAAGCCACAAGAAACGCTACTTTGACGAATTGAACGATGAACGCTTTTGTGTGTGCGCGTACATACACTGTGAATGTATCTCCTCTTTTCTTTTCTATCAGTTCCCTTCTCCTATTTTTGCTGTGTAGGATGACCCCGTCGAGATCAGGCTGGCTAACTTTCCCGCCGTTCCCTTGCCACTTTTCTATCTCCCATACTTGCTTCACCGACCTACACAACCCCGTCCAGAAAGTCGACAGTGCGGCGGAAAACATCTTTGTTGCCGCGAATTTGTTCACCAGAGACTTTCGCAATTATAGGTGTCCACTTCGCTATCCCATGAAATTTCAGAGTTACGTGGGTTCCGATTAATGTACGATGGTCGACTCAACGGTGAGTAGGAGGGCAGCTCGTCCAACTGGCAACTACTTGCTATGTTGGTTTGGGTTTGTGAGTTTTAAAAGCCAGCCTTTCCACGGTGCGTCGTCTGCAGATACACGGACTGTATACACATTAGGATATCGTCATGCGGTACGTGAACTGTGATGACCATTCAGAGAGAGAGAGAGAGAGAATGAAGAGGAAGGGCAGGGGGGTTAAACAGATATGAGTCTCCGGTTTGCTACCCTACACTGGGGATGGGGGATAGGGGTTAGAAAGATGACAGAGAGGAAAACGGTATAAAAAGGTGAAAAAACATGCACATATGGAGGTACCATTCAGAATGGCTTTAGAGCCTCTTGCAGCAGCAGCTTTAGCGACTGCTCCTTAGGACACGACGTCGCAGGGCGAGCCCGACACTTGAAGGCAAACGCGACGTTGACGCGAACGGTCCGCCCTGTCGTCAATAAACGCTCGAGGCCGCTGCAATATTCGTTTTCTTTTTTATGCGAAGCATATTACGAGAGCTCAACCCAGCTCCTCAGGCGCGGCGGTGTCGCCTTCAATGACCTTTGACCCCATGCCATACCACGTGACACCGTGACGTCACGACAGAGGAGAAACGGGGCTCCAACTCGTGCCGTCGTTCGCGGCGTCGCTCAATTCTCGCAAGATGGGCTGGGTGGGAATCGAACCAGGGTCTCCGGAGTGTGAGACGGAGACGCTACCACCGAGCCACGAGTACGATGCTTCAAAGTGGTACAAAAGCGCCTCTAGTGAATGCGGTGTTGCCTTAGAAACGAGCTGTTTCTAAGGCTCAGGCGTGCGTCGCTTGCTCAGGCGCACATTTCGTTGCCGCGCCGAACGCTGCGTTGCTCGACGCTCACCGCGTCCAATGCGGGGCGCGTAGTCGCTGGCGGGTCGACGGGAACGCAGTCGCGTTCCACTCTTGAAGGCGAAGCAGAGTAACGCATGAGTTGTTTCTTCGTCTAGCCGAACCAAATATAGCCAAGCAACAGCAGTTCACCAGGCTAAACAGTGGTTCAACAACTAAAATAAAGGCTAGTATGCTTCTCATCCTGGGCTTATACCTTAGCTAAGCCACAGCCATTTTTTAATATTGGACGGACGACGCCGTCTTGACCGACAAGCGCAAGTGGTTCCACTGTGTGCTGGATTTCATGCGACACGACGCCTACAGAAACTGTATGCACAGCGTCGTCGCCGCGCCAGACGCCGGGATATGTGTGACGCTAAGCGATGTCAAGTCTTCCCCTTCACTTGGCAATATGTTCGTCGGCTTTGAACAACTTTTTTTGACAAGTTAGCTTTCAAGTTTCTTTTTTTTTTAACATGATGTGTTGTTCACTGCAATTATAAGCCCAGGACATTCGCAGCATATCCTTTCACTGTAGAGGCTGCTGCTGCGGCGACAGCATTTTGTAAAGCACGTACCTCCCGTGGCCCTTGCGTTCAAGGGCTCACTGGTGAGGGGCGAGTCATCCTTTCACTCTCACATTTGCTATATCACCCCTCTTGTAATATAACGTTTATGGAAATAGCGTACCTCTCTGGTCATGGTCGTTATGCTAATATTTATACATTTTACGAGCTTTTGAGTGATTAACTTGTAGGCCTCTTTACAGCCCCATTAATCGACCTCTAACAATGCACCTTCTCTTTTTTTTTTACCATCTATCATACATTCCTTACCTTTTTCTTGGCGCTTGCTCTTTGACCATATCTCGCCCTTGCGCCAATGAAATTTTTACATCATGATCATCGAGCGATGTCCTCGCAGCAACGAGTGTGTCAATTGCCTGCATGTCAACGCTTGAATGGACATTATCTGTGCTCGAAATAAGTTTCAGCAACACGGCGGCACTGATCAGATTATGTTAGACTGCGAAACTGCTGTGAGTTTTCAGGAGGCACTGAACGAGAACATATGACTTGGCACTACTCGCTCGAGACTCGATCGAGCAGAAGTGGACACCAAAGCCAGCGTCTTAACATAAACTAACCGCCTTGTATTGCGTAGTTATATCACAGCGATAACCCACAGCCTGTGCTGCTCGCGATCATTGCGTAGTTACCCTTCCACTGCGTTTAAGATAATTTCACTGATCAGAATCGAACGGGCGGCCAGCTTCGTCTACATTGTAAGGCTTACACAGGACTGTATGCGCAAACGTTATCGCGTTCAGTTGTGCGAGAGCACAGATGCAAGTAACTGTTTTCGATCCCTCTCTTACATGCAATAAGAGGTAAAGAGTACTTCTGCGGACAGTGAATTGGTAACCGAGGACTGATATATCATCCAGTGACATGCAATGCACGTGTAGGCACCTAATTAACTATCCGGAAAACTAAGTTCGTTAAGAGGAGTCTCCATTGCAATTCTGCACGCGTCGCATCCTAAAGAAAAGTCCTAAGTGACATCATCCCACCTCATCATCTTATATTTTTTACATGGCGAGACATAAGTGAAACCAATGTTTTTACATCGCAAAGTTTTCATAGCGAACTGCTTTGGTCCGGACAGGAGCCTAATGAACAAATATTTAATTGCGATTTTGCCAACTACTAACGGTGTCACATTACCTGAAGTATTCGTGTCACATTACCTGAACTCCCGAATCGCGTGAAAGGTTTCTTGGAGCCCTGGCCGTTACGATGGGGGTCACTCCTACCCAACCGCTAAAGCTTTCCGCCAAGCCTAACTGCCGTGCAGCGAAGCTGTCGCTACAGGCGAACTTTTGTAAACGTTCGTTGCACAGTGTCAGCGCTGCAAGTAGAATCTGGGTACCATGAACAAACAATATTAGAGCACCGTCCCGACCGATCATCGGCTCAGAAGGCAATGAAGGCACTTTTGTGTTTTCTAAGAACTTCTGGTTTGTTCGAGCGACTTTAACTGAAGTGCTGTCCGTACACGTACCTACACCTTCTCTCTCCCTTCTTTCTCTTCCCCTTCTCCCTTCCCCCAGTGTAGGGTAGCCAACCAGACTATTGACTGGTTAACATCCCTGCCTTCCTGTATTCTTCTCTCTCTCTCTCTCTCTCTCTGGGTACCATGACAGTCGGCAGCCCTTTCCTGCGAGAGGAAGTTTAAAGAACGAGACTGCGTCCATGAGATACCCGTTGGACCCAGTCTACCCGGCTTAACGGGAATACGTCTTCCCATTACACCCTGAAGTCCTCCTCGTCAACCGTTCGTCTTTAGCTTCGCCCTCGTCACGTGAGCAACCAAACCAAAACGTTGCCTACCACCACCACTAGCATTTGAGCTTGCGCCCGTAAAGCAAGGCTTATTCGGGAGCCAGACGCGCTGCTAACCACGGCGGCGTACTTGTCACGCAGCTCTGAGACGCGGCTTGATTTATGCGCGCGATCACGTAGACTATGACGACGGTGGCGCCTCCGCATTTGTTTCGAAGGTACACAGCGCGACAGTAATGCAGTCGACAAGGGCGACATTGTTGTGTATCGCAAACAATAAGCTCTTTTTGAGAAGATGGTTGTGTCCGCTGCGAGAACGTGTTGCGTATAACATATAGGCTGTAAACATATGTAACGTACTGTAACGCGCTGCCCTTCTTTAACGTTTGGCTGAAAGACTTAATAAGAATAGTCATTTATCATTCTAGCGAGAAAGATATCAAAGCAGAAAAGTTAAACAAACCAATCATAGCCGAAAGGCCCAAGTATCAATGCGTTTCAGTATATATATACATATATTTTAATGAATAGCTTTGTTTGCCTCTTTCTCCTGTTCTCGTGGATGGTCGGTGATCGATGGCTCGACTCCGCAAGGGCAGCGTTGGTTCGTTCGTTTGTTCGTTCGTCCCTTCGTTCGTTCCTTCGTTCGTTCCTTCGTTCGTTCTTTCGTTCGTTCCTTCGTTCGTTCCTTCGTTCGTTCGTTGGTTCGTTCCTTCGTTCGTTCCTTAGTTCGTTCGTTGGTTCCTTCCTTCCTTCCTTCCTTCCTTCCTTCCTTCGTTCTACTCGCTTGCATTGACAGCCATTGTCGATGGCTACTGCACAATCCTAATGCGCGTTGCTTTCTTTGCCTCTTTCTTCCCGTTTCGTGCTTGGCGGCGGTCGGCGGCCTGTGTCCGGACTTGCGATACAACGGCGCCTAGGGAAAGGGTAGCGTGCTCTCGCGCAACCAAGTTTCGGGTAGGCGAGAGGGAAAGAAGGGAGGGGGTGCTGTCACTCCTGAGCTCTCGCGCAACAAATTTTGGAGAGGGGCTGATCTCCTAGAACAGTGCATTCCCGATTAACAGTTTACAGCGCTCGACGGAACTGAACAGCATGCATGTCGTGTTCTTCGCAGGCGGCAAACGAGGGTGCGAACGATATTTCCCTGCAAACAGCTTGCCTGGGGCGAGACCAGTGTATTGCCGCGCCCTCGTTACAGGCCTCTTCGAGTGTATATTCTATAAAGTTCTATAGCACCCCGCGCGAGTCCCGCATTTAACGCAAACGAAACGTGCCGACCATCATGTTTTAAGTACTGCCATAATCTGGTCGTCTTGCCTTTTTTATTTTTTTCTGCGAAATTCTCTCCCAAGGGTGGCCTAGATCGACCTCGTTATCAGACGCTTCGGCTTGGGCTTTGACCTTGGCCCGTTCCGCTCGTCTCGGCCATATATCTACAGGATCCGTCGCCCGGCTCTCAAGAAGGCGGGCGTCATATAGAGGAACCAGAACGCGCGCGCCCGCGCGGTGCAGGCGCTTATAATGCAAGGATTTCCAAGATTGACTGCGCGGTCTCGGAAGAAGAAGGTTTCGCCGAAGCTTCTGCCGGATCTCGGGTCTCGGGGCAAGCGGCGCAGCGACCAAGGATTTTTGCATCCGCCGTACGCGGCGCAGCCTTCGCTACAACTGCTGATGGCTGTGGCGATGGTGATTGCCCTCCTCCCGCCGCTCGAGGACGCTCCGAGGCGCGTTTATCGAGCGTTAAAAGCAATTTTTATAGCGCGGCGATTACGAGTTCCTTCCGAAGCTTCGCGAAAGTCTCTTCTCCTCCCCCCCCCCCCCCCCGTCCTGCCCTTCTGTCCCCCCCTGCACCCCACCGCCTCGAAAACCCCTCACGACGTCCAGCGCGTTGATGGTGGGCGCTCGAGCGAGATTGATGCGCTTAATTATGAGAGATGCGTTGTGCTTCGCTTGTTGACCCTGACGGAGCAGACGGAACGATGGTGCCTTCGCGGCCGTACGCCAACACGCCTCGGTATTGGGTGTTTGCTCGCAGTGTTTTCGCCGGCGCACGCAGACCCCCGCTTGTGTGCACAAGAGGTTCCTAAAAGTTAAATGCTTCCTCTCTGTAGGTTTTGCTTCGTTTCGTTAGATACTTCCTTTGTTATGTTTCGGCGCCCCCACGCCCCCGTTTCTTTTCCTGTTACTGTCCACGTTCTCCTCTTGCCTCGTCGTTCTTTGCCCGGTGGTTTGTATGCTCCTGATGCCTCGTGGGTGGTCACGTTCGTCTCCCGCTTGGCTGCGCGCTATATAGTCTTCTTGTGACGAGTGCCCTGCCAGTTGAACATGACCGACCAGGTTTTGTGCGCAGCCTCCTCCGGCGTTATCGCGTATAGCGTTAGGGGGAGGCGTTCGACCGCGATGCACGATTGCTCTCTCTCTCTCTCTCTCTCTCTCTCTCTCTCTCTCTCTCTCTCTCTCTCTCTCTCTCATATATATATATATATATATATATATATATATATATATATATATATATATGTGTGTGTGTGTGTGTGTGTGTGTGTGTGTGTGTGTGTGTGTAATAGGATGTAATGTAAATGGCACTCAAGGTAAGCATCAAGCGTACAAGTTCGCATTCGTATGCAATCTGCAAACCATACCGTTATCAGGCAGCTTTAGCTTAGCGCTATACCGCTTACGGTTACCGCTTGCGAACATGTGTGCTCACGGTGGCTTCGCTCCGAGCATGCGTGGGGGCAGAATTGATTACAGTCATATAGCTAGCGCTGAAGAAATGTTTCCAGGCCAGCGTTATTCGCTGTGCATGCCTCGAGCACTCCTGAAAGAGCTGTCAACAGGAATAATATGTTTAAGCGTTATTCCTAAACTATGTTCTCCCACAATGACGAAATGGCCATTCTCACCAACGCTTTAGGATTGGTACGTTACAAATAACAAAACAAAAAGCGAAACGAGGACGGCGACGCCATGCTGACGTTCCCGCCGCATATAGCCGTGACGTCATAGCTTTCGGCAACGTCTGCTCGGGTCTGGCTAATTGCTGCTATAAAAGAACTACGTTGCACACTAACCCTGTTATGCCCCATGTAGTATCACCTTTGTAACGCTGAGTTTGATGCCTTAAAATGCTTATGTAAGGGTGGAAAGCTTAACGCGAAGCGCATAGTTTCGTTTTTGATATGCTGGAGTGATGTTTCAGCTGTGCATAGTCCTACGAATCAATCGATAAATAATTGTCGTAGACTAATAAATCTGTGCCTCAAATAACATTTCGTTATTTATTTACGTGCGTACTTTTCACGGACATAAAATAAAGGTGAGCGAATTGTTCAAAATTTCCTTGATCTGGAACTGGAAATAGGAATTTCAGGACTAAAGAAACCAAATGAGCGACAAGCTCCGAGAGCTTGTTCTGAGCCCAAGCATCTCAAACACGAGAAAACATGTTGCAATCCGTGACGTCTCACTAACGTACCGGCCCTGAGGTGCTGCCGCGAAATTCGGAAACTGAAAATGTGGCACTCTTATTTCCCGCCGTATGAATGACAATTAAATTTTGATACAGCGATCTAACGGTCTAAATTCTTTTGATATCGCTCCCTTTAACGAAAACCGATATGGCGGAAGGCAAGGGCATCGCAGTATTCGGACGTAAGTGTACCGTAACTACTGGTAACGTGTACAGGGGTCGTGTTCTGCGAACATCACTTTCTGCCACAGTGCTACCTCAGCGATAGTATCGCCGTCAGGAGCGCGCTCATTGGCTGGTTTAGCAGAGTCGGATGAGCTGAATGTGCAGGTTCAGAACTATGCCACGCGAAGGCGCGATAATATCGCCGAAGAGATTGTCGCAGAATACGTCCCCAGGGCTTACAGTGTGAACGTTGGTATCTTTCTTCGTGTCGCGAAGCGTGCTAGAGAGAGAGAGAGAGAGAGAGAGAGAGAGAGAGAGAGAGAAAGGCAAAAGAAAGACAGGGAGGTTAACCAGAGCTTATCTCCGGTTGGCTACCCTGTACTGGGGGAGGGGCAAGGCGATGCGATAGGGGAGAGAGAGAAGGATTTAAAAAAATAAGGTAACAAAAAAACTGCACACACAGGTACGCACAAACTGTTTCTGTGGGCACTGTCACGCAGCCCGCAAAGGCGTTTCTAGTGTTATGCAGTGTCACCGTACAATCCTGCGCGCTATAAGACTAGGGCTAGTCATCGAGCAACAAAGTAACAGTCGGGTCAACCCGTTCACGTTACCTGAGCTTTCAGCCATGCTTAACGAGCACATATCATATCGAGGAGGGGCCCGAAGGAAAATTGCTGATGTGCTGTTGAAGTTCATAAGGAAACAACAAAGATATTTCCTGTGACCAGTACTCTATATAGAGCATTGCAAGGCGGGCATGTTTTTTCAATATCGTAAAGCGAGCAACTCATCTTGTTTTAGTTGAGCTTCGCAGTGAACGACGTTAACTGCAAGTATATATACGCCTTTGGTAGGGGGAGGGGGGGGGTGACATTTTGTTTAAAGAAGTTCTGACAGGACGTTTTCGACTTCCATTCTTTTTTCTTGCGGGTGATGGAGGTCTCGGATCTCGAAGCCCCAGAAGCAGTACTGAGTGCAGCCTCAGAGCGCCTTAAATGATTTACTATAATGGCTCTTCTGCGAGCCAGTTTTGGTTTCGCTTACCAGGAGGTGTACGGGTCACGACGCAGAAGGTGGTCACGAGTTAGCACAACGTCGTGATGTCTTGGCACACTCGCCCCTGCTCGCTCCGTCGTCTGCTATACGTATACCAGACGAAACTATACGTATACCAGACGAAACAAGTATTCCGGCAAAATATTTAGGGTGTGCCGGTCTCTGTCGGTGTTTTTTTCTAAGGCGTAGAAAGTTCGGTCTTTCATTTAATGCAAGAAAATGACAAGGTGGCGATGTCATCTCTGTGGTGGCGGTGGCTTGTAGAAACAGGCGGATTTATCGTGGTGACCGAGCCCGCATTTGCTTCGTTTGAGCTATGACCTTGAGCACATGGCATGTTAAGGTAAGGCGTTGCATGATCGAGATTATACGAGTTAAATTATCATCATTATTATTGTCAAGAAGAAGTACGTGGCGAGCTATTCAAGCAAGTTTGCCAGAACCATCGCGGAATCTTTTGCGATGACTATAACTGAAATTGAGTCCCAACGGAACGTTTATCAAAGGGCCGAAGCAGTTAATAGAAACTCAATAGAATTTGTCCAGTGGCATTTACGAGCACCTGTAGGGCACGCTTTGTCCGAGGGACTGAAGTATTAAAAGCGCGCTGCGCGGGCCTGACGAGTTAACCGAAACTTCGTACAATCAGATGAAGTTATCAGTTGGAGGCGTGCTTTAACAATGACGCTATCTCATCTCGCTTTCCTCAAGCCTTATACTTGCGTATATTTCGGCGCGGCGTGTGCCACGGTGTTAAAGCACTCGGGCCGCTTATATGCTGCGGACTTAACGGTTCCCTCAACTCGCCCACCACCGGACCGGGCTTGTAGACTCAAAGCAAAGGTGAAATATTTGCTTCGCGATTCACTGGCGAATTTGCTCCGGTGTCTATCCATCTCCCGACTACCGCGCTATTCCTTCATTTTCTTTTTTTCAGTTCTCTCGATATTTTTTGTGCCGTTGTATTACGCAAAGCCGCCGCTGAAATCACGGGAAACGATAATTGCGCCCCTTGCGCGCAGTGGCAGCGCCGAAGTGGCGCTGATAATCGTGATGAATCGATGAGAGTTACCAAACATCGCTGCAGCACGTGCGCATGCGCAGAAAGAAAAAAAAAATAAAACGCCGCCGCCGCTGCCGCCAGTGGTCGGTCGGGCGGCATTTCCTGATCCCGTGCATCATTAATAATCCACCCCTCCGATTCGCCGACGCCGCCAAGTCCCCCCCCTCCCTCCTCCCCTCGGCCGGCCCTGGCTCTTAACTTTTAGAAGAGCGAACGCGAGGAGCCGAAACGTCCCGAAAAGAACAACTATCGAAAGCGTGATTGGGAGCCAACCACGCGAGTAATGAAACGACGGAAAAGAGCAGAAAGAAAAAAGAGGCTGCGCAAAATGTTGGCTTGGTCTCTGATCTGCACGTCGTGCCCCGCACGTGACGTCACGGGAGTACTCGGCCCAGCAACATGCTGACATGGTGCGAGCGTAGTAGTGTTTCCTGCTAATATTGCTAGAAAGAACTGAACGATCGTTCAGCCATCAAAGTAATGGTGCATAGTGTATGAATTAGTCTAATGTTCGTGCATGTGGCTATACACATTCCTGTCACATTACATTTTTCATTTCCTAAATTCAAAACGATCACGTTGTTTTTCTTTTTTTGAAATGTATATAGACGATAAGAATCTGCTCGTATGAATAATCGTTGCGAATTGTTGTATTTATAACGCAATATATTGTTGAGAAATTACCAACTTGCGAAGCCGCCTAGTCGCTTGTAGCCGAAAGGACAAAGTGTCGGCCAGTTCGTTCGCTACCATTCATACTTGTGCACGCTCGTACGAAACTCTATGGTGCGAGAACGACCGTTGTTTTGGCATCAGTCTCGTCAATCTGGCAACCACCTCCGGCCGCTTTCCCGCTCTTCCTTAGCCCTCGCCGTCTGCTGTGCTCGGCAAGCTTTGAAAAACTTGCGATAGATGGCGCGGCCTGTCGAGCGACTGAGTAATCGGAGAGCTTCGGAAAGCTGAGACGCTTGCTTTCCTGTGAGATTTTCACGCGGGGTGTGCCACCGCTGCCTCGTCTTCGTCTCTGAGAGTCACTTTTCTGTTATTGCAGCAGAACAAGTAGAAAATACGGGGTCTTCGGTTTTTCCGAGGGCCCCATTTGAACTGGAATGTACCAACTACGTTGTCACTGGCTATAAACGTTTGTAGCTGGAGCATCCCGAGCGGTGATTGGGTACAATGTTTCTCCTTACGTCGCCAAATGTTTAGCGTCCACTAGGTGTCAGGAAAGCACGTGTTTTGTTCGCCTATTCACCTATCTTTTTGAACAAATGACTGTGCACATGACGTAAATAAATGAATAGAGGGGCTGGAAAGTAAAACACTCTTGTAGCTTGGGCGTAGATGACACGTCACAACAGCGCATAAATGGCGCAACTTCCCTAACGTTGTACATGGAGCCGAACTTCTACCTTCGAACATGTAGCAATCATGCACCTTGAAGAGCTGTAACAAACAATCGGTGGGGCGTGACATTCATACGGCGAGCACGAAGACTACTAGCATAAAGACCAACATCGCTACGCAGCAATGTATTCAGCAACGGTTCTTCAAGCGTGGTATCAGATACGACCATCGTACAAGCAACACCGTTGCGATTCATCACTACGTTAAAGGGTGCCTGAAACGATTTGAACAAATTGTGTGAGCGCGTAGGGGTCAATGTCAGTAAAATATTAGTGCCACAATTTAAGTGAAGCGCCTCATATTAAGAGAGTTACGGACGGTTATAAGTTACCCTCCTCCATAGCCTTGCTTTTCTTTTCAACTCGTTAACCGAGCGATCAAGGCTAAGCTCCGCCTTTACTGGCTCCGGGTCATGATGCGGTGTCGTGTCATCTACCACCGGTTGTCTTGGAGCCATCGCGCAAAACCTCTCCAACCTCTCCGCTAGCCGCCTGGCCGTTCATCCCCATGCAGCGAGAGCTATCCGAGTTGCGTGCTTTCCGAGCGTTCTGTCGCAGCGCTGAGCGTGTCCGCTATTCCGGTAACCCGCAGGCGTGCTGGGCGTTTTGACGGATGGGCGGAGGTGCAAAGTATACTGTAACAAATTATAAACTATTTTAAACATATAAAAAGAGAATGTGTTCTCAATTACGCTCCTGACGAAAATTTACACTGGTAGTAAAGTAGAATCCACTTGCTTATACTGCTATCGAAGTTGTGTGTTTGTCTGGTTCAGCTCTGTGACACCAAGTGCTGCACCGTGCAGACCGTACACGCTTCCGCTTGCGCTCATCCCGTAACACGCCCGGGCCCTGTCTTCTTGCGCTTCCGTTTACCCGAATACCGGATACACTAAAACTTTAATTCCATATTGGTAGTAACCCTCCGGCGTGAGGTGACGGCTGCAGACGCGTAAATCCTGGCGCCGATCGGATACCGACAATCTGATGCGCTGCAGCCGCTCCGCTCGTCTGCTGCATTGCAGAGGGGCACGATGCCGCAGCTTGACACGTTGCCGATCTTTAAATTTGCAGCCCACAACGTAGCAAGCGCAATCCATGGTGCTCGCTCAAGAAAGCTCGAGATCAGGGTTGACAGCGCAGTCGCGTCAGCACCATGAACGTTGTAACACAAGCAGACGACACTTGCTGTGGGCCGAAAGTGCACGAGCGTAGCCATAAATTGTAGTTGTGTATTCTCTGTCTGTTACTTTCATTTATAGCATCAAATTAACCAACATTCAAACTATTACGAACGACACTTGTTCACGATTGTCAATCGGACAGCTTGCGCTACTGACGTCAATTACGGTAACTTCGTCATTTGGAGGGGCCGGCTGAAAACAGGGTAGCGGCGCCGCTGCGACTGGTATAGTAATGCACATCTTCTTAACCTTGTAATAAATTACACGCCTTACGCGGAGCGTTTGAATGCGTCACTTAATGATCAGAGTTACCTACCTTAACGACTAGAGTAGGTTTGTACAAAACCGTCAAATTCGTTTCAGGGTCCCTTTAAATCCGGCGTCCATTCCGAAGGCCGTTTCTGTTTGCTGCTGGTTACACATGTTTGAAGTCAAGAAGCCAGTGGCTCTAGCTAGGCAGAGTCAAGCCTGAACTTTATGAACATTAAGGAGAACTGATATCATTGATATTTTCTAATCGTCATTCTTTTTCTTTTTTCTAATAATAATCTTCGATGCCTCAAAACCGATGAAAGTAGGACTTCACATGCTCCTATTAGGTTATTTAAATCATAAACGTAAGGTAGAACGCAATATTGCGTTCAATATTTCGCGATTTCCAAGCACTCAAGAGTTTTCTTAACGCAGCAAGACAGTTAGTCACTGCGGACATGCGTAATCGTTGCGAATTGTTGCATCCATAAAGCAATATTTTTGTCTCCAACATGATCAGTCTGGAAAATCGAAATGTCATCTGAAACCACATGAAAGAAGTTTAGGCACATCCGTGCACTAGCCGTCACGCTCGGTGAACCGCCAGGACGGACGGACGGACGGACGGACGGACGGACAGATGGATGGACGGACAGACGGATGTTATGAGCGTCGCCTGTGGAACGCGGCGGTGGATGGCGCCGCCAAACTATACTGCCTAATATCCTACCTAGGTTAAAAAAGAAATAGAGGTAAAAACCAATATGAACTCTCACAACCAAATTTTCTGACCATCTATTGCGAACTTTGCTTTTGTACTTCTCCGTTTTCTGTCGTTTCCCTACTTTTCTTCCACCAAACTTCCAATCGCCTCTTCCTAATCTCTATTGCGGACATGCTTACTTGTCCCCTGCTCTCACTGAACCCAAGGGCTTCAAGGAGGCCAGTGGCCCCTAAATCGACCGCTGGGCAGACGTCTTCACATTCTAATACAACATGCTCCATCGTTTCCCTAGATTTACCGCAGCAAGCACATTCTTCTTCTTCCTTCTTATATCTCGCTTTATAGGTGCGCGTTCTAAGGCATCCCGATCTCGCATCCCAGCTCCATGAACACTAGCGCCATCTAGTTCCCGCTAGCAACTTTTTATTTTTTACAGGGAACTCTATTGACTCTATCATATACGCCACGTGAGTTCACGTGGTGCACACCAAGTAAGCAGACTCCACACCAAGTGAGCCAAAAGTGAGCAGACTTCCCGCCCGCCGATGTTCACAGCGCGCTAGTGGCGCCCCCTGCTGCGTCCCCGACGCACCACAATCGTGTCCTCCGTGCGCGTGGCGACAGCCACGCACGCGGAAGCGGCTCCCGTTTCCCCCGCTCCGAGTAGTAGTAGGTCATTGAAACTTAGGCTGGCCATTCGTTTCAGTGATCGATGTTACCTCCGTGTCGCGGCGTAGTAATTGGGGCCCCGTCCCGGCATTCCGCGCGCCCAACCACCTCCCCCCCCCCTCCATCTTTCTCCAGGCGTCTGTATCTGTACCTCTCGTGGAAAATCCCCCTTCTGTTTTTTGGTCCTCCGATTCCCACTAGCCTTCGTCGTTTATTTAAAGTCTTCAACGCCGCCTGGGCCGCCCAATTATTAGACGATCTTCGATCAGCTTCAGCACCAACGCCTGCTTGTGGTTCCGCGTTTTAGCGTTCCTGTGTACACGCCGTGTCTTCACCGTTCGTTACGTTTCCTTTTTTTTTCTCTCTCTCTCTCTCTCCTTGACATGCACGCCGCTCTGTCATTGACTCGGCGTTAGGGTCACTGCGATGGCTCTCGTCGTTAGCCCCGAGCGGCTGTCGTTGGCACCACCGAACTTCGTCATCGCTCTATTGCTTAATATATCAAGTCGAACAGCTAGCACCACCTAGGGGGCGCTGCGTCTCTCTCCCCCTGCATGTCCCCGCTTGTATGGCCTGTAGCGTCTTACCTTTTCTTCCTTCTACATCGGTCGCGTTTATAATTTTCACATACTTGCCGCGTCCTTCCATTTAACGTGCCGCCCCTTTTAACGTTTCTGTCAAAGCCACCTAAGAGCGCATTTAAAGTGTCACACGTTGGTATAAGTTGGCCGCCGAAGTATTTGCCGAAGCGGTGATCGCATCGAGCGACCGTCTTACGCAAGGCCTAAAAGGATGGATAGCCGGTTCTAAGCTGTACGCATTCCATTTCCCCATTTGTTTACAGTTATTAGACGGCAACGAAGAGAGCATGCCACGAGTAATCAGGGGCTGTGTAGCCAGGACCTGCCGTCGCCTCGGTTATTACTCCGGCTACTCATCCGTCACGCCTGTGCATGTCCATCTTTGTCCGCATAATCTATGACATTACGTCTTTTATGTAAGCACATCGTTTGAGGTTCTTCTGCTCTCAATGCAGATGTCGTGTCGAAACTGCGCAGCCGATCAATAATTTCCCGTAAGAAATTGATCGTCGCGTTAAGCAGCCTGTCATGCAGATTTGCCCTGATTGCCTTTTTTTTTTTTGTAAATGAACCCCTTACTAGATATTCCAGCAGGAACTTGGATCTTTCGTCCCCGATACAAATACCAGTTGTGAACAAATCTTTGCTTCAAGCGTGTAAGCTCGATAATTATCAATATCCTCCATGCGTACTTCCGACACCTGATGTGTTTACATAGTGATACCGGTAGCTATCACGCACCATTCTACTGGTGTGCTTTAGTGATGCCTTCGATTCAGGTGTATATATACATACATTTTGGCATTATTTATTGCTAAATTACGCAGAACAGGGATGCGCTAAGTGGCGCTACTTCGAGGCTCAAAATGCCATATGAACCGTCTAGCTCGATGTTGAGAACATCTGCACATTTGCTCAGATCTACGCAAATCTGTCAACAAAGCAAAAAAAAAGCAATGCGTTAACGGGTATTTCTCTCTCTCTCTCTCTCTTGAGGCGTAGGAGAAGCTGAGTTGTGGTGGTGATCTAACGACGTACGACCTGTCGATGGCGGTTTTACCGCCGGCGACGATGCATAGCTGGCTGGAACGGACGGACATGTACAGGAAAACCCGGCTTTGAAATGCTCTGCATAGTAGAAATCTGAGTCAGTTTGAGGTTAGAGAGAGTTGACCTTGCTGTTGTTTTGTGGCCCAGTTTAGGCGGTTACGGCAAAGCGCAGGACGAGTTTACACACTGCTGTATCGGCCAATAACCGGAAACGAAGCACGCAGGGGGGTCCCGCGAAGAGGGGGGACAAGGGAAACATTCACGCGTGGAGAGGAAACGGATTAGTGGCTGCGCCGTAGAAAAGGCACTAGATCGGCGCCCTCGCTCGGGACAAAAGGGTAGACGGCCCGAGCTGAAGGGGAGCGTTCGGGGAGACGGGCGCGAAGATCAAAGGTAGGGGGGTGCTTGAGGTCACCGCCGCCACTAATAATGCCCATGCACTTCCCAAATGTCCCGTCGACCGTCTCGGTCACGTAAATTGGGCGACGCGACACTGCCCAGCCGGTTTCATGTTTGGCAACCGCGTGCGCCTTCTGAAAAATGCCAGTAGAAACGGCGGTTGCTTTACCGCCACTTAGCCGGCTATGACCGTGGGATGCTTTTGTGTGCGATCGCCACTGGGTCCCAATCATGGTGTTTGGATTTCAAGCGAACCGGCCCACAGCTGCACGGTTTACCACAGTTGCACGGGAGACCGAGCTTTCTCAGTGCTGGCATGGCAGCTCGCCGTCCGGCAGATATGCAGTCAATACGCCGTGGTTTCATGGAAACATTCTCGGGGAAGGGGGGGGGGGGGGGCAGCTTGCATGGCGGCCGCTTGCAAGTGGAAATGGGAGGACATCAGGGGCCGATACCAACACCCTCTACCGATTCTCGCAGCCCGACGTAGGGGAGAGGGAGATGACACGTGTTTGTGAGAAATCCTATCCCCTGGCGTGTTGTAAAAAGTGCCACTGTTTCCACCAATGCCGTGTGCGGCACGAAGGTGGTTCTGCTGCAATGATGTTACAATTATGTGAACTCGCACGTGTGATTGGCTGGTTTGCGACTCGTTTGTGCAACTGAGGGCTTAAACAGTCATGTTTGGTTGTGTGGAGAGAGCGGAGCTTCGGGCTTGGACTCGGACAGATGCCTCGGCGTTTGAATAAAGACAAACAACGGCTCTTCCTTCGCGCTGCCACCGTGTACTCGAATTATCGAGCGGTGCCGACTTCGGACCTTAAACACCTTTACCTCCTTGACTGCTGCCAGAGGACAAAGGGAAGGGAAATTGACTATCTGTGTCCTTAAATTATGTCGTTCGTATCTTATCCAGATAAGCCCTATCACTCATCTCCACCGATTTTTCAACTTGGACTTCGTTATTTGTTGGTAGTGAAAATGTTTGTATAACAACAGGTTACAACGTCCCCTTTTGGTGGCGGCTATCTGCAGGGCGAAGGAGGCGAGAGGGAAAAAAAGCCTTTGGTTTTATCTCTTCATGGCACGAACCGCGTGTTTGAATCTTCCGCTTCCAGTAACGACAAATAGCGTCAACATTTGTTTCTTTTATTTCTTTTTTTTTCACACGTTCCCCTTTCATGGATGCGCATTCAATGGAAATTAAATTATGTCGTTATGCGTGCCAAAACCACAGTATACTTACGAGTCCCGTCGCAGTTGACGGTTCCGGATAAATTTTGACTTTTTTTGAATTTTTTGGATTTTTTGTATTAATGTGCACCTAAATCTATATAAGTAGTTATACGAGCTCTTTAACGTGCACCTAAATCTATATAAAGTCATATACGAGCTTTTTTTTTCCATTTCGCCTCCGTGCACCAGCGCCTTGCACCCATAGAGCACAAAGTGAGCGCGCAATTTGCGAGTCGACGCGGACGACGAAAGCGATAGAAATTCACGTCAGGTGCTCTTCCTCCCTCCTCCCCCCTTTTCTTTCTTTTTTCCTTCATCCCAAGATTCGCCGCCCGCTTTATTCTCGATTATATATTTCACGCCGCCTTCTCGGGTCACGTGGCTGTGTATACGCGTATAGCGCGAAGTGCCATCTGCACGCGAAGCGTGTGCAAGTAAAGCAGGCACGCATAAAACGCTTTCTTTCTTTATTTCTTTCTTTCTTTCTTTTTCGATGCGAACGTGTATGTTCTGTTCGAAGCTGGTGAACGAGTCGCGAAGCGAAGTGCGGCAGAAGAGAAATCGACTTCTGGAATCGAAGCAGGAAGATGCGTAAGTATCGGAGCCGAGGGGAAGGGGGAGGAGAGGTCGACTTTTGGAATCGAAGCAGGAAGATGCGTAAGTATCGGGTTCGAGGGGGAGGAGAGGGCATGCGATGCCTTTTCACCTCTAAAGAGTGTCACGGTCGCTACACCCCTCCCTCTCGGCTGCAACCGTGCGCAGTATAGCAGAGTTCTCGCCCCCCCGTCCCCCTAGATACGCACGCATGCGAATCCAGCGTTTCTCTCACTATCAACGCGCGGAGGGAGATTAGCGTCTGCCGACTCGCAGCTGAACCCTCTCCGCTAATCTGCGTCTCTTCTTCGGGGGTTACCCCCCCACTGTGCTACGCTTCCACTCCTCCCGCCGTATCAGACGTTTTCCATACTTTCCGCAGTATAGTCCTGCTTTCTCCTCCGCACGGAGAAGTTCGCGGCGGTCGACGGGCCTGAAAGAGAGCGGATTCGCAGAGGTCGGAAAACTCGCCCTTGAGTCACCTCACTCTCAGACCTAGCCGTGAGTCCGAGTCCGAGTCAGCCCGCGTCTGAGCTGAAATTTGGCGAGCGTGAGTTCGAATGAGTCGGTAACTTAAGCTATATTTTGTGAGTGAGTCGGACTTCAGTTCTGTTTATTTTGCCAACCTGCATAGGCCGGCGACGTTGGCACTGCGGGGATTCAAACCGAACATTAATGCAAAGGTTCTGGCTACACGGGATAGGTTGTTCACTGATACGAATGTCGGCGATCCTATGGTCTGCTGGCCTGCTGCTAGTGTCCGATTAATTGAACCGAAACCACCTACGCGAAAGCGAGACCAAGCTGCCGAAACTAGACCGAGCACTGCAGGCCTCGGAGAAACGGCGTTGGAGCCTCTACAGCAGAATGCTGCTGCAGGATTCTGTAGTATACCTATGTATACATATGCGTATATATCCCGTCGTCTTTTCCCGACCAATGTCAGTAGCACATCGCTCCTCGAAGAGGCAAAACACGTGTCCAGTGAGCTCCCGAACAACACTTTCGAATGTGGTGAACGCGGTTTAACTCGTGTATCCGGGAACTCAAAGAGGCGCGACGTAATGATAGCGCATTTTTCTGGCATTTACCGCTAAATCGCTACTGAAGTTTTTCGATACATCTTTAAAGCGGTGAAGGCACTTTTGTGCTTCTTAAGGACGACGGGCTTGTGCGACCACTTGTGACCATTAATGCAATTTCTGTAAGGCCACACACGTCAGCGAACTCACCCCAATTTCCTTCTTTCCTTCCCTCCTCTCTCTCCCTGTTATCTTTGTTTTCCCCCTTTCCCATTCCCCCGGTGTAGGGTAGCCAACCGGACATTATTCTGGTTAACCTCCCTGCCTTCTACTTATCTTTTTCCCTCCTCCTTCTCCTCCTCCTCCTCCTCCTCCTCCTTTTCCTCCCGTCTATACATCTTCCCACGCCGACGCTGCATTAATACATAAATTGCCTCCGGTAGGTTATCAAAATTGTCCGTAATATTCATGTGTTCTGTGTGCATTTGACATCATGTTTGCACACGACTTGTTTGTGTGGCGATTCGTTTGTGTGTAACCGCGTTCGCGTTCTTTGTTGCTCCGAAGCAGCGACCTAACCTATAGAGCCGTGGATGGAATCAAACTTGTACACACGCTTACTTATGCAGATTGCGAAAGACATTCGCTTCCGCCTTGACGTCTAGTAATACATGAGCGAACGTAAGTGGCTGTCGCGTCTCGTTAGGATCGGCCCGAGATTCAGCGTCGAAAGTGCGGGCAACGTTCCAGCTCGCCTGCCTTTGTCGAGCTAATTGGCCTGCTCTCCGAGAAAAAACGTCACCCCTCTAGGCGGTGTTGGTCACCACTATGGTCCTTGCCACGTCCTGAGCGTAACCGGGCAACAAGGCAAGCCACGAAGGGTAGGGAGGCCATTGACTTCGCAAATCGACACGAGAACAAGAGACTACGTCGAACACTCTGCCGTTGGCACCTCCATGGTTGTAACTGCATCCCCTCTCTGAGGCGACTCGGACAATCCAAGAAACCACGAGAGGTAAACGAACTTCTCTTCGGAGGTTTCACGCTTTCCTTTCCGCCGATTAGCTAGGTGTAGAAGAATGAGGGCGTGCTCTTCGCATTTTCTGTAAATGTAAATAGCTCGCTTGTCAATACAGTATGCCATACTTGGTCAACGTTTCCTGCCTCCTACTTCACCCCCGCCGAGCAACATCACAGGCACCTAACCCAACGGGAAAACGAACTTTGAACTTGGTCGAGGGAGTGTGCCTCCGGCATGCTACACCGCATTGACATGAAGGGGGAAAGCAGGAAACATAACAGAAGGAGTGCTACAAGGCGGTAGGGGTACGCGTAAAGCCCACCAAACCTATCGTCCTCCAACTCCTCACCCAGAAAAAAAAAAAAAAATCGGCAGCGTCACCTAAAGACTGCTTATGTGTGGCACCTCGGAACACCACGAACGAGCTCGAGATACGCACTCATGACGTGGCGTCACCTCCTCTCCCATTGGCTGCGCCGTCACGTGACCGGTGACGCACGCACTAGGTCACACCTTTAATCAGCCAGTTGACTGTGACGTGTGCATTGACGTGTACAATGCTACGGTGACGTGTAGTCAGCCGGAGCCGCCTAGGCGTCGGGGAAGCCTACTCTTCTTGCACCCCGGAGGAGGCCCTGCGTCGGTTCTGACCCAGACCGAATTTTTTCGTTTGATGGACATAATTTGCTTCGTTTACATGAAACTCCCCGACAAATTTGACGTCAATCCGAGCATTTTTTTACGTCTTTCCTCCGTCGGCCATTTTTGGTGCGATCTTCCTGCCATGCCGACAGATTTTCGCGTAATGGTGATTATAATGCTTTCGCATTTAAAGCGCCCGTCGTGAAGGTGCGGATGACGGCGTGATCCCGTCCGTCCTCCGCGGGACACCGTGGTCTAGTTGGCCAGCTACTAGTTTTCGAGATGCACCGATGGCGTAGACTAGGGCAATGACGAAGGCCATGGCTCCCACCCGGAACTGTACGTGCATACAAAAGCATGCATTCGCAATGCACACGATGCGATCCATGATGGCCGGCACAGAGACTGTCAGGATTGAAGCCCTTCCATTCACGCGCCATCGCCGCTTTTACCTGGTCGGTGAAAAACGTGTATTAAAATTAAATTATGGGGTTTTACGTGCCAAAACCACTTTTTTGATTATGAGGCACGACGTAGTGGGGGGACTCCGGAAATTTCGACCACCCAGGGTTCTTTAACGTGCACCTAAATCTAAGTACACGGGTGTTTCCGCGTTTAGCCCCCATCAATATGCGGCCTGCCGTGACTGGGCTTCCATCCCGCGACCTCGTGCTCAGCGGCCCAACACCATAGACACTGAGCAACCACGGCGGGAAAAACGTGTGTGGAGGGCCTTGTATTAGGATCGCCGACCTTGCATCCGTGTCGTAGCACACCGAGCTGATTCTCTTCGCTGTAAAATAATGTACACCCTAAAAAGTGAAAAAGGACGTAAATGTGCTTATAACTCGCACCCTTAGGGTGTCCGTTATATAGATAACACCCTAAGGGTGTGAGTTATAGACACATTTACACCCTTTTTCACTTTTTAGGGTGTAAACTATTTTACAGTGTTAGGTGCGCAAAAGGTAGCGATTGCGCTGCCTTTTGCAAAGCAGCTGTCTTTGGAAGACATGATGGATCGCCTCCAAACGTGCGAAGGAGAGGATTCAGTGAAATTTCAAACTCCGCGAAGAAGGTGGGACACGAACAGAAACATAGAGCCGTACACAAAGCGCAGACTTACATCTGGCTTTATTTCGTGAAAGCAGTAACTTTCTAAAGTTCTACGAAATAGATAAGCAAGGAACAAACGACCATGACGAAATTGTGCACGAGGCAGCGACGAAAAATAGCATTGCCACGTGTGCTCTAAGAGCGTGGGGGAGTCTTAATATGCCCATATAAGAATTCGATTTCATTCGTTGCTTGTACATGTCGCGCCACCTAGCAGCGGCGGTGAGCATCCGCGGGTAGGCCCTCACCGTCATTTTACCATTGTCCGTGGCGCGCTCAGGCCCGCCTGCAAGCCTGCTTTTCCAATGGATTCACCGCGGCCTCTTGGCAGCTTCTTCGTGACAAGTGTGAACAGAAAGAACAAGCGCAGATACTGCTGCGTTAACGATTGTCACAACCGCGAAGGGGATGTCGGCATCAAATTGTACCGCATCCCTTAAACACCCAGGGTGTCAAGCAACCCGGCGGCTGAAGTGGATCGTCGGGGTTCGTGTCGTTCTTGCGAATTTCTGTTAAACGAACTAAGACGTAAATGCAATAACAAGAAAAAAAAAAGAACCAGCAGCGGCATCCGTAAAAACACGCCTCAACTGCGTAAGAACGCGTGAACTGATTCCTGCTATTGTAAATCAGTTTTGACAGTCGTTTAGCTCGTCTTGCTCCGAAAAAAAAAAAACGCGCAGTGGTTGTTAGGTGTCAAATGTAGCTTCGTAAGTGCTCCGTGCTGGAGCTTTGTGCGCGCTGTGCCTCTTCCTGTTCCAAGATCAAGACGCGAATGCTGGAACCGATCTCATTTGTGCCGATGTTTTCTCGCGCTTAGAACAACAGAACTAAGGTTGGAGGGCACTGCAGCACACGTCGAGTATTCGAAAATGAACATTTACGTCGCGCTCGTAAGCGTACATTCGTTCAGTCTCCACGTTGTTTAGTCTCAGCTGATTGTTCTCTATGATGCTTCAGCGGTAACGCCCTCTCACATACGAGCCCGAACGACAATACCATAATATGCTCGAGGCACTTTGTCAACCTCTACAACTGTGAGGTGCAAAGCACGCTTCAAGTAATGAAGTGCCAAATGACAGTTGAAAGACGTCGACGGCCGTATTTGCTCGCTCCAAAGGCATAAAATAATGCATTGTTAAATCACTTTGAGTTTAACGTCGTAAGCATGCTTGCTTTGTTGTGACAAATACTTCGCGACCTGCGGTGGTTGCTTAGTGGCTATGGTGTTGGGCTGCTGAGCGCGAAGTCGCGGTAATAAATCCCGGCCACGGCGGCCGAATTTCGATGGAGTCGAAATACCAAAACACCCGTGTAATTAGACTTATGTCCACGTTAAAGAACTCCAGGTGGCCCAAATTATTCTGGGGTCTCCCACCACGGCGTGCCTCCTAATCAGGTCGTGGTTTTGGTACCTAAAACACCACAATTTAACTTAAGCACCTCGCTAAGATGTCCGTGCTGTTCACTTCTTTGACACGATATGCATGGTTGTCGTCGTAAATTTGACGTCCTTTCTCAAGCGTCGGTGGTCAAAAATAAGCCTCGATGTTTTCGATTGCCTTAAAACCGCAATTCAGAACGTCCGACAAGTTTCAAACGAGCGCCGCAAAAGCATGCCTCCGCAGCAGTGGCCGCCTCGGTGTTTCGCGCAACTCACACAGTGGCGCTGATGGTTGAGCCGATCGCTGCGCCGCCTGGCCATTGCAGGGAGCCCATGTGGAATGCCTCGGTAACTGTTTTTTTTTTATTTTGCCTTTGAAAGGAATTCGGTGCTCTCCAGATGCGGGAAAGCAGCGCTTACTGTCGCATCTCTTGCAGTGCAAGGGGACACGTTTCTATTCATATCCCGTCTTCCTGGCGCAGTTCAAAATTTTTTTCTGAATCTATGAACCGGCTAGCCCAACTACACGCCTGACTTCCGAAGAAGAGGACCCCGCGCCTAATTGAAGGCAGGGAAGTTCTGAACGCCGGCCATCTAATTTGTCTCGGCGTTCGTCAAGGCATACAGTGCTCAGGTTGTTACTATTCAAGGACGGGTTTCTGCGAACGTCGCACGTTCGAGGGAAAAAAATTTCAGCCGCGCTGTGAACAATATAATTCACCCGTCGGGGAGCAAGGAGAGGAGGTGCCATACCAGTAGCGCTGTGCGAGTAATCTAAAACTCTCTATTGACAGCCATCGCATCACGAAACCACAGTGGCTTGTAAAGACCGGCTTCACATAAAAAAAAGAACTTTTGCTACTCGCACATGTACGAGTAGCATCCGCAACGTGTGCGCGATCGCAAAGGTGAAGCGTATCCATCGTGTGAATAACGCTGCGAGCTGCTGCTGCCAGGCGCCATCGCGCTTTCCGTGTTCTTTATCGTTTTTTTTTTCCCTCGACTCTATTGCCTCCGCCGTGGCGTGCCCACGCTGACCGACGCGGCTTCCGAGAAAAACGGCCGCCTCGGAATTGCGGCCCTCCCGCTTGTTCACCGCATCGACGGGTTCTCATTGCGCGCCCGCGACGCCACTTACCGCCCTCTACCGGGAAGAAAAAGAACAAAAAAGAAAGAAACCACCGCGAAGAAAGAAAGGGAGAGGGGCCTCGCTACAAAGGAGGCGGCCGTCGAAGAGTCCGAGAGCGGGAAGAATGTCGGACAAACTCCGTAAACTATGACGCACTGCATCGCGCGGGTGCGCGTAGGAACGTCGCGCCAATGCCTTCCAGGAGGCAGCGCCTCCACCCCACATATTTTTTACGTTCTCCTGATTTCTACTTGTTTGAGCTGTTCTTTTGTTTTATTTTCTTGTGCGCGTCTTGGTGTGTTCCCGGAAGACTGCCTAAACGGCTTTCTTTCGTACTCGTACTGTCCATTCGAGTTTTCTTCTTTTTTTTTTTGGTCCCCGTTTATGTGACCTTTGGAAAACGATTGTGACGTGACGCATACCTCCGTGCGACTCCGGATTGTCGAAGGTCTCGAGAGATTGCCTAATTCGGAGATCTTCGAATTTCCACTCACGTCACGGGGGAGAATTGAGTATGCGGTCGTTGTGCCAGAAGAGAGAGAGAGAGAGAGAGAAGGGCAAAAGGCTGGCAGTAAATGAAATCGCAGAATCACAATGGCCTAACCTTTTCGCAGCTGTGGATGTGTCGATTTCGGCACGTGCTTAAACTCGCTCCGTGCACGCTGTTTACGAGTCTTATTTGTCGAGCCCGTCGGTAAGCGCGATTATCACGATAACGATGAAATCTAGCTTACTGAAGATTTTCTTAGTTTTTTTTTTTAATTCTTACGATCACCATTTTGCGAAAAGGTGATACAGTGCATGTGGTCCGGTGTTCAACAACAGTGGAGACCCTTGGGCCATCGCATATGAAGAAGTTCGATATAACCGGTGACGCGTATTGACAGTGTTCGTAACAACGAGAGCTGGTTGTAGCAGTGAATGACGCGTACAGTTCGCGCTTTAGTGAAAACACATCAACACGCCAGAACGCAGTTGTAAACACCGTGCTAACAATGAAAAGACAGCGAGAAATGGGTGGGAAAAAAAGCCATGCGCCTGGTCCAATCAGAGCGATCTCAATGTCAACGCCGACACGGCTTCTTTCAGTCGCGTGAGCACAAACTGCTTTCGTCGAGCGCCGAAGAGTGGGGGAGAAAAAAAAAAGCAACGCACGAGTGATGACGTAGTCAAGAGGCGAGCGTAGTTGGCCCCAGGCTAACGTTGGTCACGCGCCCGTGTCGAAAACGTACGGCGTCGGGTCTTCGGGATGACCCTTCCTGGTTTTGCGTTGCCCCGGGCAACAACAATGTCCTCCTTCTGGCCGCGCGAGACGTGGTGTCGTTGTCGGAGGGGGTGGTGCGGGGGGGGGGGGGGGGGCGGTAGAGTCCGCGCACGAGACACAAGCACACCGGGCGGGGTCGCCACCACCGTAAAAAATGGGAAACACTGTCTGCCCGTAGAGGCGAGTGGGGTGTGTATGAGGATCGGAGAGAAATCTGTTCAGGTTGTTGGCTTTCCGTTTCTTCCTGCTTCTGCTAAGCAAACGTGCTAATAGGGGGGAGCGACACACACGCCGTCCTGCAAGGGGCCGGTAGGGCGAGCGGCGTTCCTCATCACGAGATTCCTGACGAAACTTGTGTCTCAACCCCCCCCCCCCCCCTCCCTCCCTCCTCTCATTTTACGAGAGCACGCGGGGATAGTCTCGTACCTGTCCGGCCATCGGTGGAGAGCGAGGCTGAGAGAGGGGTGTCGAAACCTCGTTTTCTTTCCTTTTATTTTGCTCGATCGTTTATTTCTTTCGCTCGCGAAAGTGGGCAACGCGGTGGAGAGGAGGTGTGCGCCCGCAGCTTTTCCAGCAGGCCGGCCCGAAGGAAGCCGGCAGCGAAGAAGGCAGAGAGAAAGGGCGAGGGTATACGTTCAGGCGCGTCCAAAACCGCCCATTCCAGTTTGAAGGTCGGGATACCTGCCTCGCTTTTGGTGGTGGTGGCGGCGGCGTCGTCTGCGGCATCAGAAGCCCCGCTTACCTGGCCAAGCATCTGCCCTCCCCCACTTCGTAGCAGAGATTAGGAGGGGGAGAGGCGGCCGTAGACTGGCGACATAGGTGTGTTGCTCCTCTCCCATTCGGCTCGCCTGAGACAAAGAGGGGCAAAAGCAAAGCGTGAGGAAGGTGCGTGCGTGTATGTGTGTGTGTATCGGAGGGAGGGGTGCCCAAGACGAGGAATCTTTCGGGGCGAACTTGTAGCTTCCTGCTTTGAAACGTCCTTCTCTCGGAGCGCGCGATCGCCGCTTTGCTTGCTTGTTAGGAGGGGCGGAGGGGGCCGGTGGTGGTGAGGCTCGGAGGGAGGGGGGGGGGGGGGGATAGATTTGCCACTCCTTTGGAGAGGACGAGATTCTGGACAATTTTTTTTTTTTTTTCGGAGTACCTCTCGTTCTACCTTTTGTGCCCGTTGCTTGGTTGCTGCTGCTGCGTGCGCTGGTTGCTCTTGCGTGCCCCCTTGCGCGTTGCGTCGGCTGGCCACCACCAGCACGAGCAGCCAGCAGCAACCTGTGCTGCTGCCGCGGCAGCGGGCAACGTGATTCCCCCCTCGCTTGCCTAGCCGTGTTCTCCCTCTCCTCTCGCAAAGGTCTCGTTCTCCTCCCCACCTCCTCGCCGCGTACGGGGCCAGTATTCCCTCGCCCTCTCTCATAGCCTGGAGAGATAACCGATTCCCTCCTGCCTTAGGGTGAAAACGCCGGTGGCGCTGGTCGTCGGCAAAGTAGCTCGCGCGACGCTCCCGGCAACACTCCGAGACAGTCTGTCCTACGCGGGCATCTTCTTCGCGCCGCCGGCACTTTTGGGCGCCCTTCTTTCTTTTCCTCCCCCCCTTTCTTTTACTTCTCGGTTTCTTCTTTCCATACGACCCCCCCTCCCTCCCCCCATTCTAACCCCTCCGCCCACCTGTTGGCGCGCGCCAGACAACGACCGCGTGCCCGGTTTTGGCTATACGCGAAAGTGTTTGTTTCTTAACCTGCGGCGGCCCCCGCGACCCTGTGCCGGTGGGCACCGTTTGTTGACCGACCGTCCAAGATCGACTTCGCGCCTTCCAGCGAGTGTCGATTTCCTCGACGAGTGGACAGCCGTCTCGTCACCTGGAGCCACCCCTGACGTCGTGCTGTTGCTCCCGCGGCGAGAGCGTGGTGGTGGTTGTCCTCGCTACCGTAGTAAGTTCACGTGCAACGGCGCGCCCGCCATAACCACGCCGCCGCGCGTGTGTGCTTTCCTTTGCCCGTACTTGGCGATCGGTTTCTCGCCGCGACTACGTTGGAACAGCGAGGTGGTGGTGGTGTTGGTGTTGTTGGTGGTGGCGGTGCTGCACGACGCAAGACCGAACCGTGGCGACTGTGATATCCAGGTGGAACCGACCATGCGCTGGATTCGGGCAGACAAGCCGGACTGACCGATTCGTCCCTGCCGGTTTCGAATCGCACGGGCCGAGACCACGTGCGTAGCGGGGAGTCTCAGTCAGCTAGTCGACGACCAGAGTGAATAGCAGCGACATGAAAACCACGAAGCACGTGATCGCTACGCGCCTGCCACCTGCGTGCTCTTAGCTGGCTGCCGCACCTGGCATGGAATGCACCTGATCGAAGAAACCCCACGGTCCAGGACTGCCGAGGCAAGCGATCGCAGGATTCGGAGACTAGGAGACGTTTTCTTGCCAAGAACGTGTTCGAACGAAGAACGGTACGAGCAGGTTCGGAACTTAAGTGAGACGCAGTTTTCTGTCGACGCGTAGCAGTTGGGGCACTCTGGCTGGAGTTGGCGGTTGTAACGTCGCGCACTCGGGTGTCTCCGAACACGGGCCCGCGGGACGAGTCCCCGAAAAGAAGCGGGCGTCCGCACTGCGATGGCTCAGCTGAGCCCGTTGACCGGCACAGACAGTCCGCCGCCGTCTCGCGCGGGCAGTAACGGTGCCGCAGGGTCCCGGGACCGCGGCGGCTCTGGGTCGCCGGGGTCCTCGCGAAAGAAGCGTCGCCAGATGCACGACCCGGACTCGAGCGGCGAGGACGACATGAGCCCGACGTCGCTCGCCAAGAGGTTCATGTCCGACGCTGCCGGGACGTCCTCGCCAGCCACGACGCCTTCGACGGACGTCGCCTCTTCCTTCGAGCTCATTGACGTCACTGAGGTACGTTTCGAAAAAGAAAAAGAAGGCCGAGCCTTGCTTCCCTTCTCTCTCTCTCTTGCTCCTGCCTGGTTCAGCCCCGGAAGAAGTCTTCTTTTGTACGCATCTTCCTTCTCCTCCTCTTTTCTCGGGTGTTCGATGGATCTCCCGCGCTTTCTCTTGGCACGGACACCGGCGCAGAAAAGCATGAAGGTAGCGATTACATCTTTCCTTGCTACTGCTTCCACATAGCCGATGATGCAACGCCGTCTCTGACTTTCCATTTCGATCATATTTTCTTCTTTTTTTTTTACCCTTTTCTCTTGGCGACTTTGTTGCGCTATGCAGCCACGTGATAAATGAAACTACGGATTTCTTGTTCCGCGTGAATACTGCTTGGTTTGCTGGTGTAATGGAAAGTTGTAGGAAAAGAACTTTCAGATATTCGTGATGCTTCGAGGAACTGTGCTAATGCGTATGCTGCGCGGTGTCCTTGTTGCGCTTTTTCTTACGGCCATGTACCCAGGAAAAATCCTAGTATTTCTGGCCTCCTATCCAGAGAGTGACGTAGCAATCACATGGCTTTTTGACAAAAATCTTTTGCGATCCTGTTTTATGTTGATGTTCAAAGGCAAGAGCGTTTTTTGCAGCGATGCCTGATTTCTCCTTTAGGCTCAACACATGTCTGAGTACTGCAAGTTATCTGACACCTAACAAACAGGGTTACAAAACAAAACGTTAGTCGGGTTTGTTGGTGCGATTTCGTAGCTGTTGTAAGAATTGCGTTTTAGAAGAGTTGGCTCAAGGTTATGGCGTGATTCCAGCCCAAAGAACCTAAGTGCGAGAAGACAAACCTGGCGTTAGCGGAAATGATAAGCACATGGCTCTTCTGATAGAAGACACCACAGCGTGACCAATGATGATGCGGGCAACCCTTTGAAAGGGTACCAAGTTCCCTTTATTTAAAACACATCTTCTGTATCCCAACACAGTCCTAATACGTTTCTTAATGCGTTTTTCATGTGATTATGAGCAAATAACGCATTATCCGAGATAACATGACAGCCGAAGATTCTTCCGTTAGCTGTACACACTGGGCAAAAAGCTACCTTCACGTAAAGCTGTGCTTGAAGTGAAAGAGAAGGTGTATTTGACAAGGCGCCAAATTGAAACTATTGAGACCAGCCTTTGAAAAGTCGTGAACTTTCAGCGCTTACATGCGGCTGCCAACGTAGATACTACCTACGAGTGATGCCGCGTCGATGGGCTGCCGTCGAAGTTTTTGGACGTAACAGGGAATGGAAATGTAACAAACAGGAAGGTAATGCACATTATCCTTCGGGGAATAAACGGGGCCGGCGTTTCAGTGCATACGAGCCGGGAAAAAGTTAGAAACAGGAAAGTATAAACGAGGTTGTGCTGCGTGATAAAGTAACTTCACCCGCTTAGCAACCAATATGCTCAATAGTATCTTCGCTTCGTTGCATTGCAAGACGAACTTTGCAACCTTACTTTACTAGTTCTCATCACAAATTCGCTTGCCTTCCCCCGTGCGTCGTAAAACTCCCAAGGCCGCTTAGAAACTTTCACATTTATAATTTGGATGGATACTGTGTTACTCCTACTAGAACAGGCTCAATGGTTCCTGTGCCATTTAATCACGCTATTAACGACTCATTCTCGTGTGAAAGTTTTCTTATTTAGCTTCTCGTTCTCAGGTACCGTCACCTATCTCAGAAAACATAGTCTGAAGAAAAAAAAAGAAAGAAGGAACCACGAGTCTGTATTTGTCTTGCTGCGATATACCATCGCACTTTTGGATCCACGCAACACCAACAACCCAACGCTGCACGTTGCCGCAGTCATTGTTCTACGAAATGAGTTCGTTTGTTTACTCACCTTCTTTGGTTTCTTCCTTTTGCTCATTTCGTAGTCAAGTTCAGTTAAGTTTGCTTCAAGTTAAAAGAAGTGTAATAGAAGTAAAGGCGAGCTTTGTGGCTGAACGTGAATGATGATTTCCATAATTTTGGATGGCAGAATATGAAGTCCTAAAAGAGCTTGACATTCTTATACAGGGCTGGACATTATATAGTATAAAACTCTGGTTCCCCCTGTTTCTGCAAATCTCCGACAGAAGGTGAAGCCTGTATATACGTCATAACAGCTTGGTTCTTACGCAGGCCTGATAGCCTCTGCTATAAACTCTGGTTTGCCCTGTCTCTAAAGCTCGCCTAACGACAACAAGTCGGAACCTTGAGAGGTTCGATTCTTAAGCAGGGCGGATATATCGTGCGCTCAACTCCGGGTACCCCGTTTCCCAAAAACCCCCTAATGACGGAAGGCAAAGTCGTGGGCCCATAGTATACGCGGATACCCGCGATCGCTTGCCCGTCAACTGAGCGATGAGGATAATCTTTGATGTTAATTCCTCGGGGGGGGCTGCCAGCACAGCTTCGATTCGCGGTGCTGGCTGGCCTCTTGTGTGATCGATGACGTCGAGAGCGCCGCCTGCCGTTCTCGCGGTGGTCGCGAGATTACGATACGCGCCTTGCGCGATCCCTTGCCTCGAGCAGCAGGCATGCTGCTGCTCCGCAGTGACGACACCCTATGGCGTGCCAGAACTGTTCGCCTATGCTGGCTGTTTCTATTACGCTGGAACGCACTGCATAGGCTGTATGCGGAAGAGCAGTGAGGCCAAATATATAGACGAAAGAAAGTAATCAGACACAATATTCTTCACTTTGACACTTATCGTTGCAAATGAAAGTGTAATGATAGCGCAAGAGAAAGAAATGCAGGCAGGGAGGTTAACTAGGGATTGTCCTGTTTGCCATCCTACACATGGAGAGGGAGTGGAGTGAGAGAGAGGAAACACACGTCTATATCAATAACATGCACTGTACAATGTGTAGCGGATCTACAGCCGGACAATCAAGTCTGTCGCCTTCAAACCTTGAGTAGATTGCATGATAGCCATTTTGCCGAAGAAATGCACTGGCCTCACAACTCGTCAGACCAGAGAGACACACGAACTCTTCTCTAGTACGTGGAGGAACGTTTAATGAAAGATCGATGCGTCATGACGTCACATTAAACCGGCTCACCCCATTCTATAGCTGCCCCGCGCGATCGCACCCATGAGAAAGACGCGCAGTACTCCAGTTTATCATTATTTTTTACGAACGTCATCATCGTATGCTTAATCCTGGTGCTCCAGCGCTGCACGACGTTATCAAATTTGGGTGGGCGTGTCGCGACAACGTCGATGACGCCAGGTCCGGCATTTTGGGGACAAATCTAAGTGTAAAAAGGTTGTGTCCAAATCCGTACCGCAGCGTCGGTCGCCTACGGGTAACTTGAGCGGATCTCGAAGGCCCTGTTGTTGCTGGCTCCGTCCGCCCGAAAGTCACTGCGGAGCAGGAAACACGTCGTGGCCGCCACGTTGTAGACACCACCTGCCAAAACATATCGTACAAGCGCTGCACAATCTTCGTACTTCCCTGAATGCGTTGGCTAGCGCTGACGTCAGAAAGGATTGGATTGGATTCGCTGTGCGAGCGCGCTGGCTGTCGCGTGGCGTTCCCCAAGACGGCGCTGTATTCTCCACTGAATAAAGTGGACCGGTAACGCATTGCAAGCGCACGTCTAGATACTTCATGGACAAATAAGTTATGCATATTCGTTTTCATTGATAAAAGTGATCAAGCGGCGATGTTGATGGCGAATGCTTAACTTATTGAGCGTTTAGTCCAACACAAGAGTGGTGAGTTACCTTGCGTGCACCACTGCTGTTAGTCTGCGTAGCACACAGAATACACAGGTAGAGCTGTTTGCTCGAGGCGTTGTTAAGCGCCATACTTAATAAGCTCAGAGAGGGTTGAGCGTTGTCATTGCTTCGCATGTCGTTGCCTCACATGACACATCGCACTGTGGCAGAAGTATTAAACTTATTAATAATAATAATAATAATAATAATAATAATAATAATAATAATAATAATAATAATAATAATAATAACTTCTTTATTTCCATCAGTGATGGAGGTATTACCTCCATCACTCCGTATTACCCTATTAAATCGGATTATGGGCATGTACGTGCCAAAACCACAATAGGGTTATGAGGCACGTCGCAGTGGCAGCCTCCGGGTCAATTTTGACACTTTTATTTAACGTGTCCCTAAATCTAAGGGCATGAGCGTTTTTTATTTCGCCCCGCTGAAATGCAGCTGGCGCTGTCGGGTTCGAATCCGCGACCTCGAGCGATACCATGGCTACAAAACTACCGCGGTGGGCACAGAAGTGTTGATTTGACGTTCGACCGCTTTGGCCTTACGGTGCGCTTTCATGCGGCTCTGCTTCTTTACGGCCCGCGAAACTTGTCCACCTGACAAATTTGTCGTGGTGTTTATTTTTTCAGAAGTAACAGGAACGTACCGTACCGTACCTTGAACTTAAATTTACCGAGCTTGACGGCAACCGCAGTAGCGTTTTCTTGCCTTGTCACTTCAACTTCTCCCTAACTCCCCCCGACCAATTTAGTTAGAACCGACTGCGTCGGTTCTACCGATTTGCTGCTCCCTTTCCGTCCGCCATTTTATCTAGCCTCCCTCTCGTCTCCTACGTTACCAGGAAGGCAAGCTCTGCAGTTTCTGCAGTGCTTTTGTGGGGGCTCACGGGTAATTCCAGCAGTCTAGAGGGTATCTTGCACGTGCGACTCGATGGAAAGGTGTAAACGAGTCCCTTTCTCGCGTCACCTTTCCCCTCTGCCGGGCTTCTGTCGTGTATACACACTCTGTGCACGTCTGAACCCCCCCCCCGACGCGGTGTGCTATACAGGAGCAGCAGCGGGAATGTCGAAGCAAGAGGCAAAGAAAGCTTCGCTCTAATAAAAATGTCACCGCCTTCGGGGTGCAGGCGAAGGGAGCGGTTCGTCAGGGTAGGGTGCCTCAATGTACGCCTCCTCGCCCCCCTCTCCGTATACGGAGCGGGTGAGGGAAGTGTGCGCTGAGGCACCCTACGCCAATGGGTCCTGCCGGACCCACTGAGCCCTTCCTGCCGGACTGCTCAGCCGCTGCCATGGCGACACTTTAACCCCCGAATCTCCTATCTCCTTTGCTCCCACTATCCCCCCACCCCTGTTGACGCGGAGCCACGCTCCCGCAAGGGCTGCAGAAAATAGCGTCAACCTTTCCTTTTCCCTTCAAGAACCACTTCTCTCTCCTGAAGTGTGCTCTCTGGACAAATCACGAGAAGCCAACGAACAAAGACAACAAGGACAATACTAGGGGAAATTACTCTTACTTCCTAATTGACTTAAAGAAATGATAAACGAATGGCAACGAAAGTGGGTGAAAAAACAACTTGCCGCAGGTGGGGAACGATCCCCACGTCTTCGCATTACGCGCGCGATGCTCTAACCGGGGTTTCACGACAAAGTGAAATGCCACAGCGCGAGTATTGGAGTCACGAGGAACGCTGTCTTTGTCAGGATGTTGAAAATGCGTTGTGCTTTTAAGGCGCACGTGCTTAGTCATTACACCAGTGTAGGCATGGCGAGCAGGCCCACATTCTTCAAAGGCATTCCTTATCACAATGTGAGCATGCCTCCTGGGCCATGCACAATGTTTCTATAAAGACCCACGCAAACGTATTGCGTGCGGAGGTCGGTTATTGAATGGACGGGTTGCAAAACCCGCGAGGCCACTTTCCTGCATTACGAAAAATTCAAGCACAAATAGCGGCGCGGCCCATCCTCGTTGCGACTGTTGCGTGCAGTGCGGTGCAGCGTCTCGCGCGCCTGGGCTGCGCGCCAGAAGCAGCTGGCGACAAAGAAGTAAACGGAACTAGCCCCCCCGGTGCACAGGCATCCCCAGGAGCTCAACGGGCGCCGGCGGGCACCACACTGCACCTAACATTCCCATCGAGGACGGGTTACGCAGCGATTGCTGCACGAAGTTTTGGCGTTGCAGGTCTTGAAGCTCTTCTATTGCGCTGCCGTTGCGTCTAGCCCAGTGGGCGTTGCGGTTTTTCCGTACCCCAAGTTTGACGATGAGACTACGCCACTGCGCAGATCGAAAAATACGGTTTTAAAGATTCCTATTCGCTTTTCAAAAGAAACCACTGTGCGTTTAGACACTTCGAAGGGTAGGCTTTTTTATGGTGCTACAATATGGACCGTCCTTTAAAGGCTGAAGCTTTTTGCTGACTTGCAATGTGCTAGATAAGCTTTCGTTTGTAGTAAGCAGAAATGTGGTGCTGCCTTCACCTTCGTTTTCGGTGAGTTGGCTTGGCTCGTCTATCGACATAACAATGACGACGGGGGCCAGCCAGCCATGACGTAGGCGCGTAATTGGGGGGGGGGGGGGGGAACGCGGTGCAAATATAAGAAATGTCATTACAACAAGGCGAACTTATCGCACAAGCTTTTTGATATTCAAAAGTGGTTGAAAAGGTCAAAATGTAGATGGTGTAGCCACAGTTACTCAATCTTGTGAAACAAGAACGATCGGCAGATATGACAGTTTGCGTGGCGGGTTATAGATATCGCTCTATTTTCAGCGTTACTGGAGGAGGGACTCTTACTTTCTTTTTTTTTTTTACGAGGCTCCTCAGATCGAAAAATTCTGCTTACTGAATATCCACACGCTTTTGGAAGTAACTGCTGCAGATGTAAGCGCTACCGGGGGTGGGCTTTGCGTTGCGCCATAAAACACTACGTCCTTAAAAATCGGTTGTCAATCCCTTTAAGCTTGGCAAAGCTGGGTGCGTAACACCCAGCTGAACGACATCTTACGCCATGCGTCATTGTAATCTGGTGCCCCTTTTTATTCGCACCGCTAGCGGCCGGTGTCGCCCAAGTTTGGATGATGATGATGATGATGATGATGATGATGATGATGATGCTTTATTTGCATTCCTTTGAAACGCGGTCGTGTCAAATAGTCGCCTAGCCCGAAATGACATCGTTATACCGCCCTCTGGCAGGTACCGAAGCGGTGGTGGCGCGTGGATGGAGGGGCTTCAGCAGGTACAAGCTGCCTACCTTATGTACTAGCACAATGCTCGCATTTACTCGCGGGCAGTTGATGCGGATTAGAAGGTGGGATAATTATGCGGGGAAAATTTTCCGAGATAATGTTCTAGGCGCTAAATAGACAAAGAAAAAGATGCAAATTGAAGTGACCGTAACGAACGCCAGCTTGTCTGAGCTCGAACAAAATATTGTTCGAATAAGACAGCGCTTAATATTTGTTGTAAGAGCACAGGTTCTACAAAAAGCAGGTATACTGCGGAGGCCCTTTAATTGCACACTAGCTGAATATATTACAGCCACGTCACCATGCACCTGGTATCCCTCGCCATTGTCGTCTGCCTTCGGCTCGAAACCAGCCGCGAAGCTTCTGTATCGCCCCGTAGCGATATAGATTATAGAAATATACAGAATACGTATATTGTCACTTGTGTTTTTAATTGAATTGCTTTGAGCAGACGGCGCTGGCCTGCCATGGGCTATCATAATCACTAGCCTGAACAAGCAGACGACACTCGCTGTCGCAATGTTTGAGAGCGCCATGATTACTCGAAGGAAAAAAAAAAGCTTCCAATTTTTTTATCACCAGTGTGTGTGTGTGTGTGTTTGTGTGTGAGTGAAGGAGGGTGTCAGCGTTATGGCATTACCACTTATCTGGTATTGCCACTTGTGTAGTATTGCCACACGGTATTGCCACACGGTATTGCTACTTATCTGGAACTAAGCTTTTCCTCACGCTGTCCGAAATTCCGCGTCGGTTCGTCTTTGGCAACGTCGCTTTTTTGGAAGGAGGCCGCTTAGCGTTCTTTGCTGTTCCAGGTACGCGTACACGCTCAGAGAAAGACATTCCTGCCCCGCCCTCGAGGGGACCGGCCCGCGACGGGCGAAGCAAGAAAATTGAACCGCACGCGCGGCGAGCTTTGACGTCCGTGAACTAATCACTCCAATTAGGCGACGGCTCCGGTCGTTGTCGATACGCTGTCGCGTGACGCCGGCGCATTAAGGAGCGGGAAAAAATGTCGCGCTCCGAGACGAAGCGTCAGGCGTGTAATCCCGCCGTCATTTGCGGTTGCATTCATTATCTGCGCTTATCTCTTTTTTTTTTTTACTTTGTCCCGGTTCCGTCGTGTCATTCTTGTGCATCAAGTGGACTTACACGTGCACTGACTGCGTTTCATATTTTTTTGTCTTTGTGCCTCTGCGTTGGATGAGAGTAAGAGAGAGATCTTGTTGTTCAAAGCGGAGAGGTTAGCTCGTGTCGCAAGTATTCGCCTACTTGCTACTCGGCAACGGAGTGGGGTGATAAACGCCCTAAAAGAAGAACGCGAGAAAAAAAAGAAAAGTAAAAGGATTTATGACTTTATATCTCTACACCACTTTTGATGTCTTCAGTGATGATCGTTCCAGTTCGAGTTGCCGTCTCGATTTCGCTGCTGGCTTTTTATGTGATGCGCGGTCGCGTTCAAGCTGAGCTACAACACTGTCTCAGCGCTCGAAAGGTCTCCAAGACGGTGCGGTGGTGCTGATGTGCGAAAAACGATGGGAGAACTAAACGCCGTCCTAATTACTTGTACTAACTACACCAATTTATCGCACGTTGGCGCCACCGTGTAGTTATGGAGCCCCTTCGACCACAGACACCATACCACGTTGGAGCTCGTACTGAACGCGACTATAAGTTAGAGAGGGAATGACAGCCAGAATTATGATGGGCAGTCAGTTGGTTCAAGGTAAGCCAACGAGGAATCGAGGGCTTAATTAATAATATTTGGGGTTTTACGTGCCAAAACCACTTTCTGATTATGAGGCACGCCGTAGTGGGGGACTCCGGAAATTTCGACCACCTGGGGTTCTTTAACGTGCACCTAAATCTAAGCACACGGGTGTTTTCGCATTTCGCCCCCATCGAAATGCGGCCGCCGTGGCCGGGATTCGATCCCGCGACCTCGTGCTCAGCAGCCCAACACCATAGCCACTGAGCAACCACGGCGGGTAAATCGAGGGCTTGACGTTGTGTTCAATCTTCAAGTTTTAGAGGACTCGTGGTAGTAGTAGTAGTGGTAGTAGTGGTGGTAGTGGTGGTGGTGGTGGTAGTAGAACAGTAGTAGTAGTAGTAGTCGTAGTAGTAGTAGTAGTAGTAGTAGTAGTAGTAGTAGTAGTAGTAGTAGTAGTAGTAGTAGTAGTAGTAGTCCAGCGCCTCTACAACTAACACCGCTTCAATGAGATGAAGATGACCTGGATAACGAAGGAATGATTCTGTCCCTGTCCTGTTGCGAGGTGTGCGACCTTCGCAGCGAAGTGACCCGTATAACGAATAATTTGGTCGTCCCGAAGAACTTTGCCATAAAGGCTTTAAGTTGTGCTTGGTTGTTTATTTAAATAAATGAATAGCTATATGACGGGAAAAGAACGGAAGAAAAATTATTGCCGACGCAATAACGGTCTAGAGCAGTCGGCTTACGCATGGAAGAACGAGCGAAAGAGTAATACTGAAGGGGCGAGGGAGTAGTGGGGGACAGGATAACAGATATGATACAGTGATTGAAAGAACTATTTACACAGGTACAACAAATCGACTAGGCAAATGTTATCCATATAATATAGGATTCGTAAATTCCTTTCTTTGTGACGTCAGAAAAGTCTGACCCGGCGTACGGCGGTCGCCTTGTAATTAAGCCGGAAATGGCCGAAAAAAGAACATACTGCCCGGCGGTGACGCCGCGTTCAAGCTTCCGCTCTCGTTTCGTTGTGGGCTTCGAGAGCGTCCACTCGGGTTTATTCAGCTGTATCACTACAAAGCAACGTACTGGCATTCTAAAGGAATCCAAGGACCCTACCTACAGCGCTCAACCCTGTTTAAGTATTCAGGACGCGCTTCGCCAAAGAAACCGCATTTCGCTTGTTCCCTGCGCCTCCGCACTCCGAAACGTCTTATTTTATTGTCTTTATTTGTTACTTAATAACACTGTCTGCCTAACGACCGTTACAACAAAGGGAGACATCAGCAAGCATCAGTGCAATATGACGGACAACTGAAACGAAAACACGAATAGCACAGCAGAGCTGTGGATCAGTTGAAACGTAATGCAATGTACAACCACCAGAGTGAGTGAAAATTTTATTCGAAATGTCCGACGATTTGGGCGGGGTGGGGCCATAAGCAGTTCAGCCTAGTGGACGGTCGCAGAAGAAAAAAGATTATGCCGATTCAATGCGCACGTTGTACTTTATGTGAAGTGATTCAAGCAAGAATCACGATATAGATTGTATTCAACTGATACTGGAATTAACGTGTCATTGTGCTTATACCAGATATTATTATTATTATTATTATTATTATTATTATTATTATTATTATTATTATTATTATTATTATTATTATTATTAAGCTCCAACGCCTTGAAAAATTGCATTATGCATATAGCTCGATTCCGCGTGGTCAGGTAGTTTAGCGCGCGACAACTGTCGGTCGCGGATCGCGCACTAATCGGGAACGCGCCGACGAGTTCGTCAAAGCCATCCTCAACTCGGGGGATTAGTAGCCACCAGTGGGGTCCTGCAATCCGAGGTTCTTCGAAGACGGGAGGATGTGCCACGACGAATTCAACCATGAGTAGGTCTGCCAGGAGGGGACGTCCTTCACAGGGCCTTTAGTCCGAGGTTCTGCGAAGACGGGAGCATCTGCCAAGACGAATTCAACCATGAGTAGGCCTCTCAGGAGGGAACACCCTTCACATCGCCTGTCCTCCGCCCATACTCCACGCCGGAGAAGGGGTCAGTGTGCCCCCCTCCCCGCCTTGCCTGTTTGTGTACACTGATGTCCATAGCTCTCTCCAGAGGGAAAGGGCTATATGACGTCGCCCGTCTGCTAACGCCGGATTCGGGGAAGGCGACTGGACAATGACGACGCAGGTGTTGAAAGGAGAGACGGACGCTTGGAGATATCGGCTGCTAAAACTTGATCATGAACTTCTTATTACTTCTTGCAAAACTCTTGTACTTAATGTAATATAAACGTGTGCGTTTAAACGTCTTGGATATCAGGCCCAGCCGCACGTTCCCTTACTCTTCCACGCTGAATGGATGCCACAAATCTTTGGATCCCCGGTCGCAACACCGTGTAATCAATGCACACAGAGAGCAATTACCTTTCCCAGAGCTAAGGGTCTGGTGAGATTACACAGGGATGTTTTTTGTGTGTGGTGCACATTACGGCTTTTTGAACGCATCATGATGATGATCTGTTGGACACGTTACACCTGCAGACCCTTTTAAAGTTGACGTATGCGACTGGGACTTCTCTACTGCCTCAAGCACACCGATGCTACAGAGAGGGATAAGCTGCAAATTGTCTGGATCGATCGTCATGCCGTGGTCAGGTGAATTTAGACTTGCTTATATTTATACTAGGAGCTAGACAAGTTCGCCCACTCCTTTCATGCAGACCTGAACGGCCATCTCTTCGTAAAGACGACTTCACGAACTACCACAACTTTCGGTTTCGATTGACTGCATTGTCTTTGTTGTGCGAAAGAACTGCTGTTGGGTGCTGCGGTCCTCGTATTTTGGCAGTTTTGTCAGAGAGAACGAAAATTCTGGAGCAGCTAGCGCTTCCCGCATGAACTCCAAGAAGCTGTACAGCGTTTTCTATAGCTTCTACGACTGTCCCGTGCGGTGAATGTGAATTTACGCACAGAAGGAATGTGCTCGTTATTCAAGAGGCACGTTTTCATTCAAATCAAATGGAATTGGCGTGATCATAATTAATTAGAAATAAAGACGTACACACAAAGCGATATTATCCGAACTCCTTTTAGAGGTGTCTGGGGATTCGGTCGATTGAGAGAGAAAAAAAGTTTAGATATTAGGAACAATCACGAAAAACAGTTGCACAAATAAAAAAAAATAATTCAGAACAGAGTATTGTAAAAAATACGTATCGCATAGAAAAAAAGACAAGGAAACAACAAGAACTAAAGATTGAAATCGGTAGCGAGTTGGTAAACAGTGCTTAGAAGGGAAGAAACTGAAGCCATTTTGTTAGTTTCTGACGCATGCTCAATGATCTGCTAAACATCGACATCATCATCGGCCTAATTATCTTTACTGCAGGCCAAAAACCATACCCAGCTATGTCCAATTACCGCTGTGTCGCACCAGCTTACATTAGCTTGTGCCTGAAAATTTCCTAATCTCATTATCCTATATCTCATACCTCAGTCATCTGACGCATGACAGGCGTAATAGGTGGTGTCCAAACCCACGCCCGAGCGACGGATCTCTCTCGCTAATAAGAACAGATCTCTAAGGCTGTGCTTTTCTTGACCGCGTGCGCAATTCGGTAGCCGGAAGCGCGTCACAGACGCCATTTTTGAGACACCTAGCAGGGAGAGATACTCTTCCTGCGGTGCACATGTATCAGGCTGCTGCCGATAAAGTTGGTCATGATGACGATTAAGACGATACACTGGCGTGTTACGAATAGTATTACAGTTGAACCCAACTGTAACGGACACGGATAAAGCGAATTATTATATCAGTCGCACGCGCAAAACTCTGTGGCCCAGACTGATTTCAAGATAACTCCTTCATAATAAATTCGACTTTTAATATTATCGAACTTTTCGTCCAATGCAAGGTGTCGCCTGCCGCTTGATGACGTAGCAGAACGCCGCTTTTATTGACGCTCAGGAACGCTACATGAAAGTCACGCGCAAAAATTATTGCCCCTCATGCACGTAGTTGTGTATTTAATAAACTGGCTCCCTCATGGCTTCTTTTTTCCGCTGGAAATAAGAAATCCGTATACAACGAAAACGTGTCGAAAGTTCGTTATATGCGAGTTGGGGGCGTGTATCGAATTATGTCTGTGTACATTTACCGCACCAACCTGTTCATTTCGAGCGGGTCGACTCGTAAATGTGCGTAACCAAAATCGGTCGTTCTGCGACTTCTCCTTTTTTGGCGATGGATCGAATTCCTAAGAGAAGTAGGGCAAACTTCCATGTTTTTTTTCTCCAGGATAAACAAGGTGCCCGGCACTGCACCTTAACTCTTTCACAGCGCCAGTTATGCGGGTGGCGCCCATCACACGCAGCCCCCTGCAGGAGGACTTTCTTCCTTCATTTCGTCGTGTATGTACAGCCTGGTGCCAGCGATGATGGGCTGTGGCCGCTGCCCGGTGGAGCGCTTCGGACCCGCTCGCATTCCGTGACCGAACGATTTGTGCGCAAACGGGTTCGCTACCCCTGCAGAAAGAAACACACTTGCTCGTTGAAAGCTAGAAGGAGGGAGTAAGGGGGGGGGGGGTGCTTGTTCAGCACGCGTGTACTGGCGTACGTCGCAACTGTGTGTGCACGATTTCTTTTCTTTTTTTTGTGCCCAGAATCGCACGCGCACGCCCCCGTAAATGCCTTTCTGCCTCGACGAAACTGTTTTAACTCAATGTTTTACGAACCGAAAGACACGAAGGTGGGCGTCTGAAGCTTATACTGCGTTGTCCGCAACAACGGGACCACCCGTCGAAATAGCGCGCGTAGCCCATATAGATATGAAGATATTTCGCCTGGGTCGCCGACAGAAGACATCGCAGCTGAAGGCGACGAAGGGACTACTTCGGTTTTTGAAAGAGACGGGATTGGACAAGCGGCTGTGACAGTGATGTCACCTACCACGCAAGAGCGATGGACTCTAACGGACGATGTGTGTGCTGTGCTATGTGCTCTCCCTCTCCTCCCCATCTTTCACATCCCCCCCATCCCGCTCCCATGTGTAGGGTGGCGAACCGGTTGAGCTGAACTGGTTAACGTCCCTTCCTTTCCTTCTCCACTTTTTCCTTCCTTCCTTCCTCACTTGGGTGTCGCTTCGTCTCATCGCCTATCGCGGCATCACTGGACAATTTTTGTATGTGGCCCTCTTGGTGCCGGGCGTTTCGGGAGTCTCCGCCCGCTGTATGCGGCAGGGTTTTCCCAAAGTGCGACGAATTCGATGTTTAAGTAAGCGGGCTTTAATGGAAAACGAACTCAAATAGGAACCAGCGGTTTAGCTGTAGTGACTATGCATATTCACGCGTGTTTCGCTTGTTTAACACATGGATGCCGGAGCACAATTGGTCGAGAGCATTGTGCTCACCATTCACTGTAGTCAGCCCAGACAACTACGAAAACCCGCCGTGGTTGCTTAGTAGCTATGGTGTTGGGCACGAGTTCGCCGGATCGAATCCCGGCCACGGCGGTCGCATTTCGATGGGGACGAAATGCGAAAACACGCGTGTAGTTAGATTTAGGAGCACGTGAAAGAACCCCAGGTTGTCGAAATTTCTGGAGTCCTCCGCTACCGCGTGCCTCATAATCAGAAAGTGGTTTTGGCGCGTAAAACCCCATAATTTTTTTTTTAACATTTACGAAAGGAGTACATGGTCAGAATCATTGGAGTGTGAGAAACAGCTTAAGTGTTGGTGGCGGGGAACAGATTTAATATGGATTCGATGAATGTCTCTCCTCTCAAGAGCTGACTCATGTCGAAGCAGGTCAGGCAGAGACTGTCTGGCGGGTACTGGTGTGTATTCGGCATTAAGCATGCCAGTGGCCATTTGGATTGAATAATAACATGGGACACTGTGTCGACATTTCTTTCGGTTAATAACTCACTGACGGTTGGTCCGGGCACTAAACTTCTGTCTGTGAACGCGCCCGTCTGCTTACCAATCGAAAGTATAGTACAGAGTTACAGAGTACGTTAGTACAGAGTACAAGTTAGTACAGAGTACGTTTGACGGCGAAAGGGGACCACGGCACAGAACAGGTGTGCTAGTCGCTATTGCCAAATTCTCAAAAAAGAAACCAAATGAAACATCATATTACACGCATTTTTGAGAATCAATGTTACGCTAAGCGTTTTACCAGGTAGGTGCCTATCTATGGCACAGTTTGGAGTTTCGCCAAGCGTTACCAGATGGCGCGATATCCATGTGTCTGGTCAGCTGTTGCGGGTGCGATGCGAGCGTGCGTGACGACAGCGTCACGGCGATGATGACGTGATGACTGAATTGTACTCCTTACGAACGCTTCCAACCTGTTCCGTATCGGGTGGTGCCGATCTCGGAGGCAGTGCACAATACAAACCGCGCTGATCCCAGAGGCGGTGTAAGGCCACGCAGCGTCTCGGAGCGCTATCTGCCATAACCGAAGGATGCAGAAGACAGCACTATTGGCTATGTTGCATTAATGTCATGCGAAGTGACGCCACGCACCAGCCTTCTTAAAGCTCTTGCTTGCACGTCGGAAGGAGGGTGTTAAAGGAACACTAAAGAGAAAAATGATTTCCTTCTGCTTCAGTAAATTACCTCTCTGCGACGCCAAAAGCCCTACTCTTACCACGATAAGACGCTTGGTAATCCAGAAAAAGCGCAAGAACGAAAGACGGGTGGCGACGCCTCCTCGAAGTTCCCGCACCTGGTCGCTGTGACGTCATGGATTCTGATGGCATCTTCTAGGGCCTACTTACTTATACAGCGGTACAGACTGACTACATTGTGTTGTAAAAGAACCAAATCTTATGCATCGCAAGTTTCGGGAGCCTTTACTCAGCCAACGTGGCCCAAATGCGAAAGCATACTTTGGAATCCCTGGCGTCACACTGACGTACCGGCGTCGGGGTTTCGGCGCGAAATTCAAATACTGATACTTCGACCTTCATTTTCTCATCTAATAATCAAACTTACTTTGAAATGACTGCCTGCAGAGTTCTCAATGTTTTGTTAGTCTAAACTGATTTATATTTTCGCTTTCGTTTCCCTATAAGGTTATTATCTCGGATAGGGCATACCTCTGTTGCCTGGTCGGAGCGTCGGGCTCTGGAGGATTCTAGTTCGGACATGCAGTTGCTTTATCGATGAAGTGGTCCCAAACGAGGGGAGGCAGGTAGGAATTAACTCACCTTCCCCAAAGTGCCTGTTAAGAGGCGACGTTATGCTCCGCACTAACAGGCTCGTTAGCGCGGGTCTGCTTTTCGAGGTCAGCCAAGCGTCCGAGGAAAAGTCTGTATGCGCGCAGCCGCAATAAGGACGCACACCACATGGAAAGTCGCTTCCATGGACATGAATGGGACAAAAGAAAAGGACAAAAAATAGAAAGGAATAAAAAAAATAGAGGAACTTATGAGAACCGATTAACCGGGCACGTCCATTTACCGTCGCAGCTTTTCATTTTTTTTTCTTTCCTCAACTCTTCTGTTTGAGCTAGTGGTCGCGCACGTAGCGTGAATGACTGCCGAAGCTTGGATGAAGAGCGGAGCCTTTGGCAGAAAAAAAAAAAGGAAAACGAAAAGCCGCTCGCTCGCTATACCGGGGCGTGCGTTTTGCGAGTAGATGATTTAGCGGCGCCATGCTTGGTAGGGCTCGCGTGACCGAGCGTGCCCTTGTGTGTGTTTTGATACGGGAAGCGACGACTGCTCCTCTCGCTGGCTGACGCACGCTTTCTCCGCCGGCTTTAACCCGTGCAGTTTCTCTCTCTTTCGTCCTTCCTTTCTCTCTCTCTCTCTCTTTCTTTCATTCTTTCGTATTAATAAATCTATGGAAGACGTTGGTGCCTCGTTGAAGCTTTGGCTACTCTTCTGGTTCGACTTGCGACGAAAAGAGGAATGCATCGAGAATAACAAATCCATAACCCTGCAAAAAAAAAAAGCAAGGCATGTTCTCGTGAGGAATCGACAACTCCTGACAAACGCTGTAAAATTTCGAAGCCGTGTAATTGAGAAGCCAGGCCAGGTGAAGGGATGATTACGTTTACAATAAATAAGAAAGTTCGTAGAACGATTTAGACTGGCAGGTATTCTTAATGTTAATAAAGACGATGGGGAATGACAGAGGGTTACCGCAACTGTCGATGTCTTTCTCTTTCGTCCTGTCGTCATCGTCACAACCACCGCCGATTTCCATAAAATAATTTGTCGAATGCTAGCGTGATTTGCGGCGCAATGTGTATACACGCGACGAGCGAGTGTGATTGGGAAGAGGAAGAGGCGCTATTTTCTGCAGCCCTTTAGGGAGCACGACTCAGCCCTTTGGGGAAGGTGAGGGGGACGTAAAGAAGAAATAAAAAAAAAGAGAAGAGAGACAGAAGCTCGAGCCGATTGCAGAGCCCGGCACCGTTAGGTACCGCTGTCTGTAATAGCCAGGCGACGCATTAACAATTTACGCGACAGCCCCGTATCCTCCAGGAACGTAAGAAGGTGCCTGAAGGCGGAGCCGTGATGCCGGCCAGGATACAGCAGCTGGGATGCCGAGACCGCTCGGAGATCGAGGCGTCGGAATGAGACGTGGAGAGAAGCCCTCGCTTTATAACTCGCACTTTTCTCGCGATACGAGGGAAGCGGAGGGCACTGTTGCGTTGACTTCCTCGGATTCGTCAATTGCAATACCTACCACTTAGAAGCTAATTAGAAATTTCGAATTTGTTGCGCGAGCTGCGTCGGTTTCTTTAAATGACTGAACTGAGCTCACCCATTCCTGACAGCGGCGACCGGATTTCAGTGGGAAGCAATGACGTGTGTGTGTGGGTGTGTGTAAGAAGACCATTTAAGCCTGCAGTGCTCTACCCTTAAAAACGTAATAATAAGAAATAAGTGGGTGGTGTGCTTTTAGCATTGCGCATCGGCAGCGGTCACGGAAGTGTATATGCATTGCGCATGCGCACTGAAGCCCCTCCCCCTCCTCCCTTCCCCGTCTTACCACGCGTCGCACCGCGCTAGCCGCTCTTCTCTGCACACAGGGAACGAGCATCGTTTCGTGTCGTTCCGCTGGGCGACTGCGCGAAGTAAGCACCCGCCCTCGCAAACAAACAAACAAACAAACAAAAACGCTCGGGCACGATGGGCACGACGCACCGTTGACCGCAGCGCCGCTTCGACTCGAGGCGTGAAGGAAACGGTAAATCAGTCGCGCTTCGACGCTGCTGCCACCGACGCGCCAGTCACGCTTTTGAGCCGCTGGCCGAGCGCGGCGCCACCTTCGCGCTGCTAATGTGCGAAGCGTCACGGCGGCCCGCGCTGCCGAGCTGTTGCCACTCGGGGGCGCATTCTTCATCCGAGGTAAACAAAAACGCCTCCCGCGGAGAAGCAGCGGCCGTCGTCTCTGTGCCACTTTGTATCGGTTCCCTCGCGGATTTGTGCGCTTCTTCGAAAACCGTGCAGTGTCGCTCTCGGAGCTGCGAGAAGCTGCCCCGGGGCGTCGGTGCTTGCGCGGCGGAAAATAGCTCCTTGCTTGATGGGCGGAGAGCGAGCCAGGGGCTTAGTTCACAGCAAACGGGGGACACCCCGAGAATGCATTGCCGCGTACACCGCTGTCCCGAACCGAAGCGAATTTGCGTAGATGTGCCAGCGTATTGCGTTCGCTCATTTCTGTGACGTCGTGGCAGCCGCGAACTCACCTCACTATTGCTCTCTCTCTCTCTTGCACCGAATTCTTCAGTTGTCTACGAGTGTTTTAAGCTTTATCTATAGTTCGTCGGAGCTATTTCTCATTGGTTGATCGGCTTCGCTAATGTTATGTTCGTTTTCACAATTGGCTGGCACAAATCCTTGTCGCCACATCGTGCATTGCTTTACTTCTTATGGGTGAACGCTGTTAGTGGAGATCTGGAGAAAAGAAAACGCGCAGTTTCTCATTAGCGAAGAAAAGGTAAATGAAGTACGGCTGTAGGTTGCGCTGTTAACTTCACGACCACTCAGGTCGACAACTTCGGAATAAACGCCTCTCTTGTACGGAGACTTTGTCCGTCCCCTACAAAGAACCCTGCTTTCCCTATTTTATAAACCCTCGCGTTTAGCTCATTGTTATCAGAGGCCGCCTTCGAAAAGAAAAAAAAAAACAGGTCCCTTCAATTCTTAGACCCGAATCAGTTATTGGCCATTCGCTTTCTCCAATCATATTTGCTATCGCGATTGGCTGGAATTTGGACTTTCGAATTCGCTGCAACTTAGGAACTGCCTCGTGAACGTCGTCACCAATGCGATTGTGAGGGTGGAGCGTCTAATCGGAATGCTCGCGCGACTACATATCTCGAATTTCGCGCGAGCGCCAGCGATCCATATGAAATGTATTTGGCGACGGGTGTTTAAGTACCGGTCCTACTTCGACGGTGCGATTAGATTCGACTATCACCAATCGTGCTTGCCGCTATCGTCGCTTTAGCGCGGTGCTTTTCCTTCTGGGTACAGTTTCGATTCATTATTCGTTCATTTGAGCATTGTTCCAACTTACGCCCTTGCACTGCCCTTACTACCCTGATTTTGAGCACGATAACGGGCCACTCGTGCCACAATCCCTCCGTGTGTCTGCATGTACTTCACGTGTCCCTGCGTGTTTCGCGCATTTCCACATTCGGAAAACGTATTGTCATGAGGAGCCAAACCGATAAAAAGTGAGGCACGGTTTTTGTATAGACTATTTATACCCCTGACACACGGGCATAACTAAAGTCCTTTCCAGTAAACCCCTTTTGCTACTCTGAAGGACCCTTTACAGAAAGGAGTTGCGCCGATGACACACGGCACCGCACTGAACTTCTTTAGGTGGTTCTTCAGATGAACGCCGCAAGAAAAATAGCGCTGGCTGTTAAAGCCACAAGAGAGAAAACATTCCTAAAAAGCTGCGCATTTAATCACACTTAGCTACTGTAGAACCTAAAAATACATTTTTTTCATTGTTGATGGCTAATAATGCTTATGGTCGTTTATTTTATTCGCGTTTTTGCGTTGTTAGCAGCCATTTAACTTGGTCCAGCAACTATGTGCAGCCGGTGTTTTACTGTGCGTGCTGTTCATTGGTGATGCCCCCGTTTCTGTCGTCCTTTTTCACGTCTTTGTCGTCCCTTCCTTTGTGCGCGCAGGCGTAACGCGTTTTATTCAATATGTTATTCCAACAACTGTGGTTTCTTCTGGGTATTTCCTGCGGCCGCTGATTGTGCAGTCTCCATCTCGCGACGTGAACACACCACGTACGCGCAGCAAACAACGACGACACTGCCGGAATTCAATATGGCGGCACTAGCGACGTTATGCGAGCGTTTGAGAGTATAGCTAGAGGAAATCTTCACTATTCGACAAATTATATTACCGCCAACAATTAAAACATTTTCGCAAGATAAAAAAATACCTATGGGCACCATAGTTGTGTGGCAGGTTTCCATCTATTGACGAGTTGTGCACGCTGTGTGCGACAGTAGGTCCTTTTCCGCTCGAAAAGTAGTTGCACGATCTCCTTTTCCGAAAAGGAACTTTGCCGTAAAGGAGATACTCCTTTGTCATGTGTCACTGCACTTAAACGCCTTTCCGGTAGATGTCCCCTTACCTAAAGAACTTTAGTGTGCCCGTGTGTCAGGGGTATTACACAGGTAGAGAGGTATAGCCTAGTTGGCCGACCACGTGCACCGTTCCGACGATCATCGCCTTCTTCGATACTCCAAGAAGGCTCTTCGCAACTGTATTAGAGAGTTTTAGATTAGCGGACGCAAGCCCGCCTCCCGACGCAAGAATTAGGGCCCACGATACTGCGCATGCGCAGAGCCCTACGTCTCGGTCTGCGCATGGGCAGTGCCGTCGCCCCTAGTCCTTGCGCATACGCAAGCCGCTAGCGTCCCCTGATCTAAAGCTCTCCATTAACTATAGAACACCAATACGTTTTCGCTTGCTGCTCTGAAGCAATGCACTTCGCTGGTTGAGGACATGCTGCACGGAATTACAGAGACTGCGCCTAATCGCGAGCGAGCCAGGCATCCGCTGTGCATTACTCGCTGCTCGCGCTTTGCTAAATAACGCGGCGCGCTTGGCTGCGTGGCTTCGGAGGTGTCCGTTCCCGGGCGACTGCACCGCTGCTGGTGCTGCTGCTGTTGTTTTCAAGCTGTTTGTCGCGCATGCTTGTATGCGTGTGCAAATGAGAGGGGTAATGAGCAGCTCCACATGTTGTTAAAGCCGTTAGCCTGCAGACCGTGTCTCGGTATGCAGGCTATAACACAGCCGGCGAGCGTGCGTGCGCGCGGGACTTAATTGTACGGGGGAGGAGGGCATTTCCAGCGAGTCTCGGAGAAATTTGTCCTCGTGACGTCCAAATTGCGGGCGCATTTGTTTACCGGATTTATTATTATGACACCACTGGTTCTCTCTTAACTATGTTTACGTTAAGCAGTGATAACTTCATTCGGGTGCCCAGCCGAGGCCGTATCGAGAAAATGAATCGTACAGACAAAATCGTATACCTATGCCCGTATTCAGAGTAGGTTCTTATGGTAGAATTGTTAGTAAGAACATTTTCTACCCAAATTTGACGCTGGAGATAATGGCGAAGGTGGATAGCTAACGGCAAATTTTACTTTCGAACGATAAGCCCTGTGAAGAGAGAGTTGTGCGCAGGCCTCACCACGTGACAATAGTTCTAGCCTGTCCAGGTGCGTATAGCAGTTTACGGAGTGCCGTAACACCGAGTAAGTGAACAGCAGCAGCAGCGATGGTAGTGACATCTTGCGTTGGTTTGCTGAGCCACAAAGCTTCGGGCACGCTCTTGTGTTTCCCGATCTCCTACTCGGATAAAGACAAATATAGCCACCATACCTTCATGACTGGAACTCACCCGGCACAATTACGTCAGCAGTTTCGTTGCGCATAACCTGAGATTTCAAGAATTTCCGTCGCGGAACTCAACGCCGCAAGACGGTGCCGCCAAAAGTGCTGTTTAACGTCTACCTCTTTCATACTCCACTATATTCCACTAATGGTAATACGCGTATGAACGCGGTGAATGTCCTAATAAGCGTCACACGGACCATTTGTCCTGCAGCAGCAGCATTTTTATATACCACGTCTTGTTAGAATGTGGCCATTGCGAGTCCTTGCAGTCCTTGTCCCTTGCGAATGTGTCCCTTGCGAGAATGTGTCCCTTGCGAGAATGTGTCCCTTGCGAACGAGTCCCTTACGATCTCTTTGAGTGTGTTTTGCCCCTGACATGGCCCCAGCTCTATTTCTCGACAGCGGATCATCTACACCTTAGCAACCGCTTCTCGATTCGCGCACGGAGAACGTGAGTCCTTCTTTAGTTCATCCTACAGGAAGCGTCGCATCTGCCGGTCCCGAACGACCGTGGCTCAAGTAGGCTGTGTAATACCTCTACAGCGTTTACTCGCCTCCTTGTTGTCGGTCCTTTTGTTTCCGCGCACTCGACTCCCCCCCTCCCCCCTCGCACTACAGCGTGGACCGTGTACGTATAGAGAAGTCACCTCGCAGCCTGCAGTGACTCGAGTGTACGTGCCACGCGAAAGCGCAACCACGTGTACACTCTGTACGTGCCTCTCAAAAGCAAGCGGCGCGACGGTGTTCCGACAGTACACCGTTGGGGGGGGAGCTCGTATACGTGTGCGGGCACGGCCGACACGCTCCTGCCCACCGTGCACGTGCAGCAGCAGCAGCAGCCGGCAGGCAGGCGCACACCGTCCCCGAGACAAAAGGCGAGCACGCGCCCCCAGCGCTCGAAGCGTCCACGCCCAACGGGAAGGTCACGGCGGCGGTGCGCGCGCGCCAGGCGGAGGAGCCATCGACATCGACTTCTCTCGCTCCAGCGGCGGCCCCTATCTGGAACAAAGGTCGCCGCCGCTGCCGGCCTCCCGCCATGCGCGCCACGAACCCGGCCAATTACTCTTCCCGGCTGCGTGCGTTGCCGCACTGGCCGCGTGTGTGTGTGTGTGTGTGTGTGCGCGCGTGTGCGTGTGTGTGTGTGTGTGCGCGCGCGCGCGCGCGCGCGCGTGTGTGTGTGTGTGTGTGTGTGTGTGTGTGTGTGTGTGTGTGTTTGTGTTTGTGTGTGTGTGTGTGTGTGTCGTCTGGTTCCACCGGCCCTCTACCTCCTCTCTCGTATATTGTCCTCGAAGGGGGCGGGGGAGAGGCAGATAGATACTTCACACCGCGGTGACCGTAACACCGTTGACAGCGCGCATTCGTACGTAATATTTGTACGTTTATGTGTACTCGGTTATATAAGCGCGAAAGGAGACGCATGTAAATGCTCGCCGGCATGGATGTCGTTGCACGAAAGAATCATCGTTATCGCTATAGTAATTGTTGGGGACATTTATCGTAGCGTCACCGTTAGCCGTTACCGCTATTGTCGAATGCGCATGTGCGGTCGAACTGTACCGCTATGCTAAATTGCCCTCTTATTGCCGTCATACAATGATCATAAGTGCCATGCTGCATTCGCAATAATTATATAATTTTTGATACTACATGCTTCTGTTGATGGCAGGCACTGCAAGCGGAGTATGATGTGGTTTATGTACTGAAGGCGCCTGGAGATAAAGAGCACAAGCACCCGACTTGTCGAGTGGGGAAAATGAAGTGGCAGGTTGTTGTGTCTGTGTGTGTGTCTGCTCGTTTGCGCACGGGCCGGGGGAGGGACGAGAATTCCTGATATAAAATGCATCACTTTATTACCGAGTGAACGAGCACAACGAACGTACAAAATCGACAGAACTACCTTAATCGAGGTTACAACGCGCAGCAGTTGTACTCAAGATTCAACATTCGTGTGGCTTACTTTACCGTTTGTAAACGTATAAGCCTTACAGCTGTTGCGCACTCTAAGTGGCGAGGGAAGAGGCTTCGACTGATGGACGACTTCTTCGTGAGGCGATTAATGTCGGCGTGTGGAGGTGAACCCGCAGGTCTGTGTTCCGGTTCAAGGCCCCACCGCTACATGTGGGCACAGTCGCCGGTAGGTCTGCGTCCCCCGCAAAAGAGAGCCAGTGGTTGCGAAACGGAGGAGGTGCTTGGTGCACTGGAGTACGCGTGCGTAGAACAGCAGGGGGGCAATAGCGATATGCTAAAGCTGTTAGAATGCCGGACGCCACTGTGGGACGACTCAATTTGTAGTCGGCTCACGGGGAGAGACCTAGAGAGAAGGAGAAAAAGCAAGAAGGCTCATGAGCACCGAACGTTGAGCAAACATTAGAGAACCTCGGGTAGTCAGAAAGTGTTCCGGAAGATGCAGGCTACGGCATTTCATGGACTTTGTGTTACTTTGATTAGTTGAAATTGATCCTGCCGTCTTTTCAATGTTCTTCTATGGTGCTTTTTTCCCCTAAGTGCTGGAAATGTTTCAAATGCATCCGTTCTATCTAGCCCAGCTTTCTGCGTTATGGCATCAATCAATCAATCAATAAATAAAATACTTCATTGAAGAGAGCGAGGTTTCAGGGCAAGCATATCAAGCGGATAGATGGGTACCTAGGGTGTCACAGAAGCGTTTCTTTGTAAAAGAAAAAAGGTAGGCAGGTGAGCCGGAACAACGTCCGGTTTGCGACCCTACATCACGGGAAGGGTGGGAGTGGAGAGGGGGTGTAGGTAAGAAGCACGTACTAAATAAAGGTCCTTGCTTTGCGTGGCAAGCGTTACGCCTCACAATTTCCAGGCGCCACGTCTCAAACCGTAAAGGGATGAAACGCCGAAACAGAGTAAGGTTCGGCGTCGGGAGTCTCCTATCTCCGTTCTTCCAGCAGCGGTGACTAGAGGTTTCAAAACCAAGCTACACGCGGTACCTCTACCTGGCTGGCTCTTAACAAACACTAGGGAAAAACGGGGCGTGCAGGAAGCGTGGGCGCAGCAGGCGCCCTTCCGCCTACGCGCCCGTGCAGCGTTGTCTCTCTCATCGAGATACCGCAACTCGCGGTGTGCGAAGCAGTGCGGATTAGCCGGAAGAGATGCAACGCCACTGCGCTGGCTGGCCATTCAGATGCAACCAGCGGCCGCCCCCCTCCACCCTTTCGCAGTGCCCCGAAGAGGGGAGGGAGAACGCGTTCACCGACAGCCTGCTGTGCGAACACGCTGACGCACTGTTGCGCTAAAAAAGCGTGCAGTGTTGGGAAAGCTACGGAGTCGTCTCAAAGTCGGCTCGGGATTGTCAAGCTTGCTTCGCGCGGAGGAACTGCGGTATACGGGAATATGGCCGGGGCGGCGCTGTGGCCCGAAGATATGACTAGGAAATACGTCTATGCGTCAATACGTCTATGCCACTCGAACGAACTGGGCTTCAGTATGACTAGACTCTGAATTCTACAGTCATCAGTTCGGCGCGAGCGTCTTACATGTACTATTCTAAGCAAAAAAAACGCAGTGTAATATATTATAGCTCATTACGATGCGTCCGCAACCCCGTAACAACCGAGCAATATTAGCTAGCGTTAGATTAGGGGACGCAAGCCGCTTGAGTCCCCTAATCTAAAGCTCTCTATTACCTGTATACGCAATAGTAAAATTCCGCCACATTGTAATTTCTGATAGGCCGTAAAAACCTTATTAATCGTCGCCATCACTTCTGGTACACATATGGTGAGAATTCGCCGGTGGTCAGTCGGGCGGTAAAAAAACCCCAGCGGCCGCTTTCTTTCGACTTTGTCATTGTACAGGGTCGTTTCCTCTCAAGGGGAAACACCTGTTTATTATTCCTATTATTGAAGCCAGTTGTGACTTCAGAATTTCTTCCTCTTTGTGGGGTAAACGTGCGTTGTACGACGCCTAGTACGCATATCTATTGAGGAAAGATTAGTATGCGGGATTACGTCTCATAATTTGAGGTTCGAGAAGTGCTTGAAAACTAATGAGTTGGTTCCGCTGTAAACAGGCTCCTCTGCACATTGTTTTTGTAAAATCTGAGCCTGTGGGCCGTGGCTACAAGTCACTATCGCCTTATAGTTTCTCCCCAATATTACTATAGGTAACTCTGACTTTGCGATCAGTCAGTTGTCGTGAGAATTATGGACATTCTTGTCTAATCTTCGTGCTTCTTTCCTTGAACGTTCTCGTGGTTTCATTTTTATTGCGCTTTGTCTTTCTAAATTCCCAAGATATCGTATTTTCTTAACCCATTATTACAATAGCTATCTGCAAAAATGTGGTATCGTTGCGAATTACAATTATAACGCAATATTTCGCTGAATGAAATCAATTTGCAAACGCACAATGTTGTGTCAAGCCAGGACAATGCTTAGGCATATCCATGCACCTAGTTTTGTACGGTCTTGAAGGGCAAAAGCAAATCAAGCTAGGATCCTCCAATCACAAGTGGCAGAATTCACAAAGTTTTTCCTTTCGCGAGTGCTTTTAGCAGTGGCCGGCCGTCATCGCTGACAATACGTTTACCAACCAGATCGACTCAAATTTGCACCTCCTGAGAATTCTAGCGCGAGATTCTCTCCGTAAATGCCGGCCAGTGCAAACCACGTGTCATACCCACATCATTCCCACGCTGGCTGAACCGCCGTCCTTACAGCTTCCGTAGACACTAGCGCCGTATATCCCTCTAGCGATTGCTGTAGGAACCCTCTCACGGGCTTTCGATGCGCTGCACTGTTCTTGCACGGTGAGCATATCAGCAGAGCGACCAGAGGAAGAGCAGAAGGCAGCCCAGGGAGGCGGCGGCCGCGAACATGGCGGCGAGTGAGCGATGTCGATGGCGATCGGCATGCGGGGTGCATCGCCGCGCTGCCCTTCCCTAGGGCGTCGCCCCGAGTGTTTTTCTCGGAGCGGCGGCCATTTATTCCTGCGCGCCGATTTTTAACCTGCTGTGAGCGCGCTTCGCTTCCTCCTCTGCCCGCGCTTCGCAGACGGACGGCCCCGCTTTTTGCTTCTCCTCCTTCCTCTTCTGCTGCTTGTTGCTGGCCGCGACCAGCGTTCTCGCTCTCCTCAACTCAGGCGACGCTGCAAAGGGGGGGGGGGGGGTGCAGAGAAGAAAAAATACAAAAAGACGCACGCTTCCTACGGAACGGCGAAGGCGCGATGTCCACATTTCGAACGGCGAGCTTGCTTGCGATCTGCGTGTCGTGGCTTTGTGGATGTGCCGTCGTTCACTGTCGGCGATGCTGTTAATTGCTTTCTTTCTTCCTTTCTTCTCCGTATTTTCTTTTTTTTTTCTTTCGTGAGGGACAACCGTGAGCTTTCGTGAGGACCACAGGCTCGCGCCTAAATGTAAGAGAAAAGCCATCTCCCCCGACGCGTCCACGGACAGAGCGGACGCTCTTCGCGCACATCCGTTTACCGCCCACTTGGTAAACAAATCAATTGCGCGCACTCTCTGCTAAACAGAGCTTCCGATCCGTCCCGCGAAGCCTCGGGTAAATGACAACGTGGGTAGTTGGAAACGTGTCAGAAACTCGTTTGGAGATTGTTCGCGGTCCTGGTACGACTAGTCGTAACGGTCTGTCGAATGGTTTACGCCTGCGTGTACGTTTGTCGTTCTAATGGCCGAAAACGAATATGAAGGCTTTACCTCGAGGCTTTCCTCGGAGTACTGCACTTGCCGGATTGTGAGGAGGAGAGAGAGACAGAGAGAGAGGTTGATGAAATTAATTAAGGTTAACTGGAATAAATGTCCGGTTGGCTACCCTGCAACGAGGGAAAGGGTGACAGCTGCTAGAGGCGCACCTTCGGCCCTCTAGGTGGCGTTGGCAGGGCTCGTTCTCGTCGCCTTGTCGCGTGCCCGGTGTGTTCCGTTTTCCCTAGAATCAACGGTGCGTGGGATGGGAAAAAGATGTCGCCTAGCAAGCACCGCCGTTTGCACTGTAACTTCTTTTTTTTTTCGCATTTCGTAGTCGACTGCACTGCAATACCTCCTACAGTACGTGTCTGCTTTGCTGTTGCCTACATTTCTTCCTCTGTTTTCTTTATTTCTCTCTTCTTTCTGATTCGCTCGCATTTTGCAGTGCGCGTAAAGAAAACAGGCTAGAACGACAGCTCCTCAAACAGGCAGAGCCGCAAGGACTACACCGAGAGTTGAAAGTCATTTAGACTGTGCAGAGCGTTCTTTCTTTTCGTATGATTTTTGTAGTAGCAAGACCCTAACAGAATTGCCGAATGTAGGTTACCCTACTGCGTTCTTTCGTTCAGACTTTGAGATTTTTTTTCTTCTTCGTCGCAGACACAAGGAGGATTTGTTCAGCACCTTTTGGTGTTTGGATCTTCAAATGTGGATACTATATTGTTCAAAAGCTGACTGCGGATGTTGCTTGCCCTATGGATTGATCAGTTCTTAATTTTTTTCACGGAAACTCGAGTACAGTACATGTTGCCCCCTCCTTTCTACTGCTATACTTACTTTACTCAAACTCGTCTTAGCCGAATATTGGAACTTCATTCAACTGAACTTCGCGACGCTTAGTATTTTCTAGAAGGAAAGCGAGACAGCTCTATCTTGCACATCGATGTAAGATTGTCATCGTCATCATTATCGTCAGTGAACGTCGTCGTCGTCACCGTTGATGGCCATCATATCTGGGTCCACCGCAGGCAGAAGGCCTCTCCCAGCGTTTTCCCATTACCCCTGTCTTGCGCCAGCTGACTCCTATCTTTCGCCTCCAAATTTCCCCAATTCGTCACACCAACCAGCTTCTCTTCCGTCCTCTACTGCCTCTCCTTTTCTCTTCGCACACATACATGTAAGGCTTAGTGCAGACAACCGGTGTTCTATAGAAACCCGGCTGTCTTTCCACCGCATTCCACAGCCAGCCCAACTCCCATCTCTTCCTCCTATTGTCGACTAGAATATCGGCTAACTCGGTTCGCTCTCTAATACACACCGCAGCATTCATGAAGCAAACGTGAAGTTACGCTTCAACGTTTTTCGTCCCATCGCGCCCGTTGCACACGGTCCTTAACTTGTTCTCAAGCTTCTTTTTTAACCTCAGAGTTTGCGCCCCCTGTGTTAGTGCCAGTGGAAAGCAGTGATTGCACATCTTTGTTTTCAAGCATAGCTGTAAGATGCCGGTGTGTGTCCCGACTGTGGGTAATTGGCCTAGACACACGTTCCCTCGCACGTAAATGTCGAAAAGAAGGAAGGACATTGGATACTACTATGTTAATTTCTTTATAACAAGGATATTAGTAGTACCTATTCTATAATACAGAGTTCCAAAATTTATATAAATGAGTGCTATTCATTTAATATCGTATCTTTAATTTACAAATTTCTCTATGTTTTCTACCCTCGTTTTTTTTTTTTCCTGCCACCGCCCGATTCCAGGCCGACCCGCCGTATTTATGTTCAAGTTATAGTTATATTTGCATATATATCTTGCAAGTTATATTTCATTACGCCCCACCTACCCACTGTCTTATGACGGACGTTGTCTACCGAAGTACGCGTTGATATACCTATGCAGATCATCGGTTGGTATGGTGAGCCAGCCAATGATCGATAGCTTTGGAAGGCACCGCCTCGACGGCATGTGATTTGCATATGGCTAGAACTGCTACTCGGCATGGATACGCACAAACAGATAGATTAATTGAAGCTCTACAGCCGTGTCTGAGAAGCCAGGTAAGAAGCCATCCCTGGAAAGCTCTCCAAAGGAATTTCGGTTGACCGAAGCCGCGGGCTTCCAGATTTCATTGAAAGCACGTTGAAGAACCCCGAATATCGAAATGTCATTTTCAATGCCGTTTGAAGGCCTTTAGACTTGACTCAGTTCTTAGAGATCCAGGAGTATCATTTGGCGATAGTGTCACAGTGTAAAGGCGAGGCACAATCCAGGGCAATCCAGTTCGCTTAGCGTATTTTATGTGGTATTCCTTGTCCTTTACTCATTTCTTGTTTGTTTGTTTATTGTGACATTTGTTTTTGCCCGTTATAGGCAATGCTTTGTTTTCAACCTGTGAAACGTAATGTTGCCTTACAGTCCTTGAAAGTGTTTTGTCAGGGCTTTGGGATTATCGCTTGAAAACTTCAGATTCCACCCCTCCCCCCTTTAATGTTGCTATGGGATTCATGAGTTACCACATTCCCGAAATTGATGAGCAGGAGGATAAAAGAAAATCAATGACGAGCCTGGCGATGTAGGGTAATTTAATGAAAAGGGTTGCACGGACTGAAGTGTTCCTCTATTGTCTACTACAAGGCGTTGCAATAGCCGTTCGCCGAGTTGATTCAACCGAAATGTTTCTGCTTCTTCTGAAGCTATTTTCGCTCAAGTCGCATTTCTCAAGCAGCAGTAACTGATCGTACGAGAAGCACTTCCCGTTGTGAGTGTGTGCCGTTTCAGAGCTATTGGTCGCCTCAGTTAGTCCAAACAACCGAATGGAAGTTGCAGGACGAGTTTAACCGGAGCCTTACAATCGCAGTGACAAGTCCTCTATATGGTTGATTTAGTTCGGATCCGAGGAACACTTGACGTTACTTATGTATAAGTTGCAGCTGGGTCTTTCCTTTGTTTGTTTTCGTAGCGTGAAAAAAAGGCACGCCAAATTGACCAGAACAACTGATGTGCTCTAGCTTTAACAGGTGTAATAGTCGACTTCGATCCTGAAGGCCGACCGTTTGTCTAATCTCGGTCAGTGTGGTTAGGGGCTGCAAGCATGTTTGGGGCCAACAACTAATTTCGCGGAAGTATGTAAATCATAACCGTTCAAGGACCGCAACGTCCGCGTGCAACGCAATTGCGCTCGCACTATACACGTGCATGCGTTGGCCTGCTTTCAATCAAGCGTGCCTTGTAACACGCGGGCCACCGCTTCGTAAACGTTCCGAGCTCTGAACCCCGACCGACTTTCGTGAAATTCCTTCGTTTCCGTACTTCTTTTTCTCTTTCTTGTGCTTGTCTTCTTTTGCGGACCATTGTTTTTCCTCGCAAAACGCCAACCAGGAATTAGTGTAACACGTGGTCTGTTTGTTCTTCGGCGTTTTTCCCAGTCCCGTAATCACTGAGCAATGTTTGAACGGCGAAGCTAGGGAGAGAAAGGCAATGTTTGTGGCTTCTTTCGGAAGAGGAGGGCTTGAAATGCGCGTGACTGGGTCAGGCGGGCCTGCGGAAACTGGTCGCGGCTTTATTATTTCTCGCATGCACGTGGTCCACCGTGTGGAACACGGAGCGAACGCAAGCTTTAGGGAGCTTCGCCTGTCATCCCGTCATCCGCGCGTTTCGGTCGTGGCGGTCGAAAAAAAGAAGAGAAAAACGCTGCTTTTGTTCAATCGCCGACCCGTTAGACTGTCTCGCACGCTCGGCCCCTTTAATGTTTCCCCGTGTTCTTGTTTTCATTAGCTTTTTCTTTTCATCTTTCTTTTTTTTTCTTAGCTTTCACGCGGTTTGTCCTAAGCGCGTTTTGCATGGAGGGACGCACGCACCTAGAGAACGCGGGGACGGGTGAAGAGGTCGTGGGATGTAGCATTTTTTGTTCACAAGCACTTTGCGGTGGGACGTTCTGTTTCTTTCTCTGTCAACCTGTCCATGCGTGTGAGCGCGCGCGCTATTTAAAATCAAAACCTGCCGTTGACTATAGTCTAGTTTGTCGCTGCTGAAAACAGAAGCGCAATGAGACACGACGGGTTAACCTCGTGATCGACTCGCGGCCTCCCTTTTGGCCGCTCGCGTTCTCTGCGCACCGTTTACGGCTCTATGGCAACTACTGTGCTCCTTTTAATTAATGGACAACGTGTGACTTAATTGGATTTGGAGGAGTGGTGACGCGATATTTTCTATTGTCCGTCTTTATGTGTTGAGTCGAGGTCCTAGACATCGAAATAGGAGAAACGGTGGCGAGACGCTGAACGTCTCCAAACAAGTTGCTTCAACGGCTTTTCTACGAACCACTGTGTCGGTGTCACTTTTCAGGCGGTGCCTGTGTCGTGACGTCATGAAGCGAACAGTGGTCGCGTGCACTAGAGGGGCGGGACATAGCGACGTTGGCGACGTCCTGGATCTCCCTCAGTCTCTCTCAGTCGTCTGCTATGCAGTTACATCCTTCCAGAAGGAGCAGACGGCGTTTATCGGCGAAAGAGAACGAAATTGCATTCTAAAAAAAAAATTGAGAAGCCATTTCACTCTGTCAACGTGAACGACCGAAGCTGTAGCACGTCGCACTAGGTTGGACGAGGACACAAATATTTATTTTTATCATTTGGCAATGGTAGTGACGATAGCTTTGTGCTTACCGTGATATACACTGGTTTGGTTCGGTTACAAACTTAGACATAATCTTGGCCAAAGCTAAATCTATACACGACCGTTGTTGAGTAGTTGAGGGACTCGGACTGGTGTGCCACTTCAAGCCAAAGTCTTCTAGCACAAACTGATTGAACCATTTCTTCTTGTCTCGTTTTGAAATATCCACATTAATGTCTCCAGCGATTATTACAGCAGGGGTAGTGTCATCACGGCTAACACATACAAAGTGTGTGGTCAGGAACTTGTCGATTTCACGCTTACGTGGGCCTGGTGATATATACACCGTAGATGCCACAATTACGTCTTGCGTTTGTACGGCTCAGACGTCCCCACAGTCGGCGGCATTGTCCTCTTGCGGTCAAGGCTCTATGGTTGTATGCAAACATTTTGGTCCTTTGCATATGTGGCAGCGCCTCCTGCTCGTGAGTCCATGTGCTGTTCACGAAATTCCAGTACACCCATCGACTCAAACAATGCATCTCGATTTATTTATTTCATAAATTATTATTATTATTATTATTATTATTATTATTATTATTTGGGGCGCAGGGCTTAAAGCGTGCTTCATCTCCGCTGCGGGTCGGCCCACCCTCACCTTTTTTTTTATTGCTAACTCACAGACACGAGAAATACATGGAACCCTAGCCATATATATGCAACTTCTCCTCAAAAAAAAAGAAAGAAAAGAAACACGCACTAAACAATCAACCCAATCAGTTTTGAGAACTCTTTCGTGCGCCTAAATGCTTTCAAAAGCGACAAGCTAAAACGCGACTGTTAAAGCGCGGCGTAATACTGGCGGAAGCGGTCAGCGTGGAATAAATATAAAAAGAAAGATGTCATTCGCTCCCCTCCCTTCTAGTTGTCAACCCTTTGCGACCAAATTAACGAAAATAAAGTTACGAAAGAACGCTCTTCCGGTCTACACTAATTTAGCGCTGCCCTTTCAGCGCCTGTGTGTACTGTGGTTAGTTTAGGTTAGGTTCGGCGGGCTCGTTTGTGACGCGCGGTGCACGCCGCCGCGGTACGGCCGCTCGTTCCCATCGAACGAGGCGCGGTTTCTCGCCAGTCCGAAGAACGGAAGCTCGTTCGGGGCAGCCACACTCGATCCTCGCTCGGGGGCCGGAAGAGGCTGTCCGCCAAAGCCCTGCCGCGAAAGCGGGTGCGACTGCCGCGCGCGCGGGGTGGGAGGGGAGGCGGCCACAATGGAGAGAGACGGATCGGGCGTTGGTGTCGGGGCGTGGATCGACCGCAGGAAGGGCCGCCGCCTCCGCGAGTATATCGACCTCCGTTCGCGCGCCGCGAATCGAGACGACGGGCGACGCGGGTCGAGGCCTGCCCCGGGCGCGAGCCCCTGCGGCTCGAGACGCGACTGGACGGGGAAGGGGTCGGTGCGGTGGCCCCGCTGCTCTCATTGCTGTTTTGACTGACTGAATAAACTTTATTGAAGCCAGCAAGCGATGGTGGCTGGGCCTAGGCCTCCCACGTGGGGACGTCGATGTGTTGCCTCTTCGCCGCCTTGCCATATCTGCAAGACACAGCCAGCGACACTTCCACACATGCTTTGAGACTGCACACACCAATACCCCGATACTAACCCCACGACCCTCTCGTCGAGATGGCACGCTGCCCTGCGTAGCCCCAACCTTGACGACCAACTCTGGGCGACCCAGCAGGCCTGCGAGGCGGCGAGGAGGCAACACCTCGACGTCCCCACGTGGGAGGCCTAGGCCCAGCCACCATCGCTTGCTGGTTTCAATAAAGTTTATTCGGCAAAAAAATTACCAGACGCTAGTACAGATAGTGTAATAGAGAGTTTCTAGCGTGTCTGGTGTTCCGCTCAACTGGGCGTTTCGCCGGATGGGCGGAGGCGTAAAAACGTTGAGCGGCCGGCCGGGACTGGACGGGAGAGAGTTGGCGCGGCGGTTGTGCTGCTCCCATCACAGTTCTCGGCAAAAAAAGAAAAATGTTTACCAGAGAGGAGAACTCCGGCGCTATAATACAGTTAACACAAAGTTAGCGTGTCTGGTGCTCCGGCGGACTGGACGTTTTGCCGAATGGGCGGAGGCGTAAAACCTTGAGCGGCCGGCCGGGACTGGACGGGAGAGAGTTGGCGCGGTGGTTGTGCTGCTCCCATCACAGTTTTCAGCAAAGCAAAAGCAGAGAAAAAGTTTACCAGAGAGAACTCCGGCGCTATAATACAGATAAGATAACACAGTTTTAGCGAGTCTGGTGTTCCGGTGAACTGGGCGTCTTGCCGGATGGACGGACGCGTGAAACGTGAGCGGCCGCACCGGTGCGTGCCACCTGGTGGCGCATAACTCAACCAGAAAAACACAGAGAGCTACTACTGCACTAACCAAGCGTATTCTACCTCGCAGCGCAGGTGTATTTTTCGGCAGCATCACAATCACGCCGTAGTCACGCCAAGTCACACCAGCAGCGAAGTATAACACACTTGTTAACCGCAATAATAGCTCTGTGTTTTTCGGGCTGAATACTGCGCCACCAGGTGGCGTCGCGGCCCCAGCTGCTCACTTTACACCCCCACTCATTTAGCAAACCACCCAAACAGTCCGCGTTTCCTTGAATACTGGGCACGCTAAAACTTTGTAATGTAGCGCGTTGCGCACATGGATACAAAAAACATGACAAGCTACGCGCGCTGGCGCTAATGGACGCGAAGATGGACCCGTTTAAAAATGACTCATTTCGTGACCTTCATCGATACCATATATTATTTTGTACTAACCTAATGAAAGGCGGTGCTGCGGTGCTGTTGTGTGAATGTGAAATCCAGCGCGCTATTCGGCACATTGCCAAATTCCGCCATCTTGTCATCTCGAACCAATCAGAGATGGCGTGGCCACGCTGTCGATCAATCAGAGATGGCAAGATGGCGGCACTCTTCCCATACGGCGAAATTAAATACGGCGACAGGCGTTATTCTAGACACAGTCAAATTCGCCATCTTATCAGTACTGATGGGCCCGTGGAGCTGCTACGTACGGCCTCTCTGGTTGGCTCAAAATTGCAATAGAAAGGAAAATATGGTTTGTTGGTTAGGTTCACACGCGCGCGCACACACAAAATACGGAACCAGCCAGAAAGCAAACTGCGATATATAGATTACTATCACGTGTGCATGAAATCCAGCTCTTCAACAATGGTACGCCACTGTCCGGCTTACACAAACGTCGGCATTGCAACGTGTGTAATAATTGAGCCTCGGCTATCCCCCATCCTTGCGATCGCGTCGTGATGCCTACGCGACAAGGTGGCCCTTTCAAGATACGTGATCGTATTACGGTGAGTTTTGGCGAATTCCACTGGTCGACTAGGAGCGGAGGTGCCGAATCCGCCGCAGAGCGACTTAATTTGATCGACCGGCGAAAAATAAACGTGCTGCGGCAGAGAGTGAAGCGGCAGTTCGGCTCCCGCCATATCCGCCAGCCATATCGCGATTTCGTCATATCATTTCGTAATGCACATACAAACTCCCTGTCGTCACAGCTGCTACTTTCCAAGGAACTAAAGCTGCTGTCGGAATCGCTCAAGGCAAGGAGCACTGCCGCTCGGTTGAACGAACGCCATTCCGAGAATGTAAACAACTGCACAGGGTTACCAAGCGACGCCTAAAAAAGGGCTGAAAACAGCCGTGCCACCCGACCGATCCGGAAGTGACGCCAACACATCGTCTGAATTCCGGTGAAATCCGTCTTCTGCTCGACGGATCAACGAGGCGCGCTTCGGTTGATCCTGCTCGACCAGGAGAGTTCAATTTCTTTGCCATGGATCAAGAAAACGTCGCCCAGATCGACCAGTGGAACTTACCATTTCAAGTGCCTTCCACGCTCCTCCGGAAAGAAGAAAGAGGAGCAGACGACATCCGTATGGCGACAGCGACATCCGGTAGCCATGCTGGAACGCTGCAGCGAAGACGATGTATAGATGTGTTGGTTACGATGAACAATTGAACTTGCACAGGCACAGCCGGAGCAAAGCGCACGATGGTTCGTAAAGCACCCGAAAGAAGTGAGCATTGATTAACACCTACCGCTAGCGAAACACACTGGGCCGTGTATACGCCGAGCGTTACGTCACGTGTTGCGCAGACGGCTTAATGGAGAATTGGCTTGCACAGGATCGCATGCAGTGTGACGTCGTTCTTCCTTTTATTTACTTTTTCTTCTTCTCACTTTCCTTCATACTTCCTTTTATTTGGGGACTTCGCACTGTGCGCCTTTCTAGGATAACCAAAGCACCTTCAAGACGCGACTGACGAACAGCGTTTCGTCTGTAAAAAAAGTGGTCGATTATTTACTAAAGCAGCGCGCAAAGTGCCATATGTCTTCCTGCATTATTTATAAGAGCAGTATTTCGTGAAAACCTGCGCACTTGAGCGGGGGTGTCCAGTTTTATCAAACGGCAATAGTACCCACGGGTTGCTAAATTTGCTAGAAATACGACGTTTGCGCTCGCCGTGCTTTGGTTCGAGTCTCGTATATGTTTCAGTTTTCTTCGCTCCTTCCGTTGTGTAGAAAGCTGTTCCCGCACTGGAACAATTCTTGGAGTGCACCGGCCTCATTGGCCGTTAATAATCATCGTGTGCATCTGTGCTCACACTCATCATCTTTCAATTCCCCCTTTCCCTCTGTGTAGGGTAACAAACCGGACGCTCGTCTGATTGACCTCCCCTGCGTTTCTTCACCTTGCTTTATCTCTCTCTCTTATGTATTACTTCAGAAATATACATTTTAAATGCGTGATAAATCATGATGATGATGATGATATATAGCGTTGACGTAGGCCAGATGACACATATCAAAGTGTAAACAGCGCGAAGGATGGGACAAGACAGAATACGAACGAAACGCCGACGTCCAGCTAACGTTTAATGCATGCCGCTCGAGGAATATAATTACACGCGAGAGAAGGGGGAAACGCGACGTCATCGCAAGGGAATTCGTTACAATTGCCGCAGCCAAGCCGCGCGCGTGGACAACAATACAAGAATACAACCTCTTTATCAAACAAATTAATCGACGGTGAGCTTACGCACACGCTGCGCCTACCTTCGCTACCTCGCATGCTTCATAGATTTCGCAGTGCTCTTTGGTTTTTTCGGCTGTATCGCTCACCTCTCGAGAGCGTCCGCATTCCTTGCAATGCGTAGCGAGATTACTGCCTGTTCCAATAAAAACCGGAACAGTGCCACACAGGATGAGCGAGTAAAGAACACAGGACAGAGCGCAGGACAGCGCTCTGTCCTGTGCTCTTTACTCGCTCGTCCTGTGTGGCGCTGTTCCTGTTTTTATTCTGAAGATGAAACAACGAGCCCCATTGAACACACTGCCTGTTCCAGTTCTTTAAAGAACTTGCGTGTCCCCACAGCCGGTCGGCGCCGATGATGGTGCTAATGATGATGCACATGACACTGTTCAAGTGCTTCAGGATTAATTCGGAGCGCAAACTAGTAGTGCGCGCTCCGTATTAGTCATGGTTCCATGTACCGACCCGCCCATTTCTTTCCGCATCTGGTTCGTGTTCGTGACCGTCGCGTTCCCACAGCCGGTCGGGGCCCATGATGGTGTTAATGATGATGGTGCTAATGATCATGATGCACATCTCGCTGTTCAAGTGCTTCAGGTTTCATTCGGGGCGCAAACCAGTAGTTCGCGCTCCGTATTGGTCATGGTTCCATGTAGCAACCCGCCCACCTTTTTCCCTTCTGTTTCGTGTTTGTGACCGTCACGTGCCTCTGTCTTGTCGCAGGACCGGCGCGACCTGGTGAGCGGCCACGCTGCCGCCGCAGCGGCCGCCGCGGCCGCCCTGGGGCCCATCACGAGCCTCAGCTCGCCGAACCCGGGCACGCCGGGGGCCCTGGTCGGGGGCTCGGGCGGCGGCTCCTCGTTCGGCGGCGGACCCCCTCCGCCGCCGCCGCCGCGGCTGACGCCCTCGTCGGCCGACTTCCAGCCGCCCTACTTCCCGCCCCCGTACAACCTGCCCACGCCGACGCAGCAGCAGCTCGACTTCCACGACCCGTACGCGTCGCACCACCTCAACAGCCTCGCCGGGCCGCAGCAGTACCACCAGCTGCACCCGGCCGCGGGACACCAGCGTGGGCTCTCCAGGAGACCCGAGGACGATCTCCTACAGGCGGTCAGTGTGCGTGCCTGTGTGTGTCTGTGTGGCAGCGTTCTACGGTGCGCAGGACTCCCAATTCCATTTCCCATTCCGTGGAATTGCACGGGGTGCAGTGCGTCGCAATTCCCTTCATGCTTTCAGTTCCGCGGAGTTGAAGGCGTCGCGAGCCGATTCGAAATTTCGTAAGCATAGGAAGCCCGAGCAACATCTCATAGAGGTGGCCAGTGCATGCCAGCATTGCAGAGTAAAAAAAAGGGGGTGGGGGGTGGTATTCTGTAAGAGTCCACCTATTTGACGGTCCATTCCGGCCGCTGCTGATTGGACACAGCTGCACGAGAGAGGAGGAGACAAGCGGCCCCAGCCAATCAGGAGCGGATGAAATGGACAGTCCACTAGGTGAACTCTTACAGAATACCCCTCGAGCTTTCGATTACATTCCCATTCCGTGGGATGGGGTGCAGTGGAGTAATGCTACACACTAAGAAAAAAAAGAGTACCTCTTACTCTTTTCGGAGAGTCTGGATTCGCCACGTATACGACACACTTTGTGGGAGACACCCGAACTCTCTTTCGGCAGAGAGTCCCGAGACTATCCGTGCTCAATACAAGGTGTTTGCGTGACTCCGCACACTACAGTCATGCACACTCTGTTGTAATAGTCGCCTATACCCTCTCAAAAGGGTTACAAGACTAGTGCTGAGGGAGTCCGTTAACAATTCTAAATGAGTCGAACGACTCAAGATAAAAGGGTGACATGACCACTGCTGAAGGATTCGGTCAACTCTTCTTGACGAGTCTGATGACTCCAGCAGTGTGTGTCAAGTTACCCTTAGTGCGTGGTGCAGGACTCTTGTAAATGGAGTAAAATAACTAATCCATATAAGTCGTTTGACTCTCGGATGGCAGTGTCGAGCCGCTTTTCAAAATGTGTCACCAACTTTTGCTGTAATTACACATGACTATGGCTAGTTCTCAAGATGGATACTGTGAAAAGACAACATATAAGAAAGAACCCATAGCAAACTTGCCAAAAAGGACGTGGCAGGTTAGCAACAAAATGTTAACATTTCATCACCCTTTGTTGTCTTCTGGAAAATTCAAATGTATTAGTCAGCACAGAATCACCATGAAAGCAAGACAGTTCTCATTACCATTAAACTGGAATCAATAGCCAACCAAGCAAAACAGTCTTAAATAAACATCCAATATGTAGCCTGCAGGTGCATATGCATGACACTGCAATGCAACTCAGAACCATAATGAGACCCCAAAATATTATGTAACTCATGTAGAAGTTCAATTCAGCACTGCACAGGTCTCTAATGTCAAAACATTTATAAGTTAAACCTATTTCACTGTTCTTCGAGACGTGTTTTTATTTAGAACTTACGATTTAACATTTTAAGCAAGTAAGCTACACATAACAAATAAAGAAGGCCGCACTTATGTACAAAGGAGACCCAGATAATCAAGTGCAATAAAAACAATATTCCAACTTAGATTACATAATCTATGCGTTATACTATGCTTGCTGAAAACAACTGGTTGGCAATTGATAATCCAATTTAACAGTAAGAACAGCTGTCTTACCTTATGGTACTCTTGTTGGCACTTTTCCCCCACAACTTGTGCGTGTTAGCGTCAGTTGAAAATTGATCTGAAAAATACCACATTAAAAAGTTGTGCATCAATTTTATTGTCATACAACATGCAACAGTGTATAAAAGCTTCACAACAGATAATATTACAAAAATAAATAGAGCAAAATTTATACTAATTGTTTATTTATGTTGACAAACATACTTTTCAAGACGAAGTATAATAGCTGACAGACAATTTCGCAGATTGCAATAACCACTAATACAAAACTTGCCATAATGCAAACACGCTGACAAAATATGTAGCACAGGTAGCTGTATTTTGTTACGGCAAAGATAGCACATGAATAATGAGGACAAGGGAGTTAGCAGAACACAAACTATACCCAGCTGCATGCATGCAGCTGTAACAATACACATGGTGCACCGAGGTCCAAAAGAAACAAAGGAAAATGTGAGGAAGGCTTCTTTTACTCATCACAAGCTATCCTGTAAGAGCAGACAGATTATGCACTGGCTGCAATGTACCCTCAGCACATACGTAAATAAGTTCCATTAGATGCCACATTTACAAATCACTCATACAATGTTCTTGTGATCGTCCTTATTCCGATTTTTAACTTGGAAAGCATGACTGAGTTATGTAATGCTTCCCTACACTTTCGCACATATGCAGAAAGAAGTGTTTCTATAAACACGGGAGATCATGGAAGGATGACCGACACATACTTCTTTTAATTCTTTTGTCTTGGTCTTTATGATTATCTACCACAGTAGTCTTTTGTAGAGTGAAACACATTCAGATAATAAATACACTGTGGGCAACAAAGTGTGAATACCTGTTCTTAATTTCTACCTTTCTCAAGTGCCCCACTAAGGTAAGATTGGTGCAAAAAATTGTCTTCCCAATGTATGCGTTCCCACAAAACAGGAGCAGATGATAAGCCACATTAATGGTGCGTGAAATAAAACATCTGTTCTTAACTTTCTGTTCTTAACTTACCACTGCCATTGCAATCTGGTGCGATTTTCTGCTTTGTTGTGTACTCTAGCACAGGTGCTACGCAGTTCACTTGGTGCCCAAAGCAACTCTCACACTATAGCAGAATGTCAATTTTGTTTTTCAAATTCTAAGCGAAACTCAGGTTATGGGGGACAATTGTAAACTTATAGTTTTGCTTTGTATCTTCATAATGTTGTAGAGCAGGGTAGAAAGCAAGAACAGATATTTATAATTTGGGGTCCCATTGTGTATTGCATGGATATGTTTCAATGAATGATAAAACTACTTGGTAGATAAGAGAATTAACTTCGAAGTCTACCATATCAGTAACTGGAAATTTTATGTGTAATTGAAATTTTGTGGTTCCCAGTGATGAAGAAACAGTTTTGATAATATGTGCCAAGGAAACTAAGTCAGTCATGCTCACAAAGGAAACAAAATAAAAACAACCAAGATTGCAATAAGTTCCAACTTGCAACCAAAAGTGAGACACCTCACATGACTGACTTATGTATTTACTGAGCATGATTTACATCTAGCACATAATCTGCTTGTACAAGATGACGAACAATTAGTTACTGTTGCTTTCTCTCTGGGGCATTTGGCTCTTCTGAACACATGCACAGTGTGTGGCAAAGCTTCGTGGATGTAGCTGGGCACAGCTGTTATTCAGCATCAGTCTGTTCTTATGGTCCTGTACTATTATCATTGTAATTTATAATTAGCAAATAGCCTAACTATTGGGTTGATCAGCTCCATTTTAAACAAAACATACTGACAGATTTCCCTGTTGATCGCTAACAAAGTGATGGGTACATCATTTCAGATTTCAAGAAACAGCTGTGGAACAGAACAAATGCTGAAGACAGAAAATCTACAATGACCAGTACCTTTTTTATTAAATGCCATGTACTAGCTTTTTCTGCAATGAATACCATTATAACCAAAAATTGTAGCCTGAAAAAATAATTGGGAAATATTTACAAAAGTGACAGAGATTAGAACTGCATGTTAATTACATATGTCTTCTTAAACAAGATCACAATAATTGAAGTTTCATTAATTTTAGCAAAACACTGACATCCCATTATTGAAGCTAGTCAGTGCTGAAGGTATTGTTAGTTTGTAGGAGTCCTCAGACTGGCAGCTCTGAAATATTTGTCACCATACTTGGTGGAACATGCTTTGCTCTTTCGGATATTACTTTGCCAAATAGCCTTCTGTAATCCTTGTAGGGCAATTCTGTGTGGAAAAGAAATCTATTTGATCATTACTTTTTGGGTATATGTATCTCAGAACTGGTGCTAATCTGAGTTCTTACAAAGTAGACGTTATTGAGTACTGTAATTCTAATGCCTGCCACAGCTAAAATTTATGTTAGTGAAAATTGTCGCACTGCAATGAAGCAGTTATGTTCAATAATTAGTGGCAGTCACCGGTGAAACACTCAGTACAAAACACAAATATATGGAGTCAAAATTTAAATGTCCAACAAAGTCACGTCTCAAGTCTACATTTCACAGAACTGTCTTTTTTTCTGTTAGTGTGCCAATACCAATCGCACATTCACAAACATTTTAGTATTGCACTTCTGGTAAATGCAGGAAAATTCACCGTCTTTAACAGAAGCCCTCGGGAAGACAGCCCATATTCGCTTCGACAAGAGGACTTGCCTTAAGCTTTGCGTCGCTATGTTGTAGGTCACTGTAGCAAGGGGAACGTTTTGCTGATTGAATATTACTCGAAATATTTTTATTATTTGTACTAGAGGTTTCAAAAGAGAGCCAATCGTAGAGGTCTTCATGCAGATTTCATATATTCCATTAGTTTTTGTTTAGCTGCTTCGTGAGTTATGTCCTATACAACGGCAAAATACATAGTGATATTTGCGGGCACTTTCTTGTGTATTAAATTTTCACAAAAAAGCAGTGTGCTGCAGCTAACTCAGCTCCCTGTAGACTGCCAGGTGCCGATATCTATTCAAACAGCACGTAAAGTTACTAGAAGTATGCAAGATTAGTAGGCAGGCAGGCAGGCCTGCTACTAAAATTATTGAGAATACTTCAATAATTTTTTCTCACAATAGCATGAGAATAACCTCGTGCTTTATAATTGTCCCATACAAATTAAATTTGGCATACATACTCTTCAAGATAAGCAGAATACCAGTATCTAATTGAAATTGCAATCTAAAAATTATTTAAAGTGGCCTAATATTTTTTGCATAATTCCAGTAATTGTACAAGCTGTTTGGATAGGTATCGCCACTTTGCGGTATACACCTAGCTAAATAAGATACAGCATGAAACCATTTGCGAAACTTTTACACACAAGTGCCCATAAAAATATATTGCCACTATGTAGGACATAACTAAACACCAGCTACACAAAAACCAATGACAATTCAAATCTACATAAAACTGCCTATGAATAGCAGTACATTCAAATTTCTAGTACAAATTAAAAAAGTTGTTTCGAGGAGCATTTCCCCTTAATAAGTGGGTGTCAGTGTTTCTACCAAAGGGTTACAAAACTCCTTGAGGCATACCATAGGGAGTTTTATAAATAGCACACACATGCATCTGTCTAAAAAGTCCCATGCCCTGCTTGCATTCCTTAGACATTTTTCTGCATTCTGTTGTATGTCACCGTTTGCATCCCTTAACACTGAGGGCGCAAAACTGAAAAACAGCCTATTAATACACTTAATTTTTAGCCTGTAAAGGGGTTGTATGCGAATGGGGGCAGCCAACTCTAGCATGAGAATAAACAAATATTTGTTCTCGCATTAATGAAACCAGTCAAAATATAATCTCGCAAATCTGGAAATGAATGCACAAAGAACCTTGCTGATTGTTACATTAGTGTCCCGAACAAGATCTTTTGATGTTTATAATTCCTAGTTATATTCACTTTCCTCTAGTAACTGGGCTTTGACCTAGAATACTCAGTGTAGGAGACTAACCCAGGCCTGGAAGCCAATATTTAAATCTGAAATAGACATTCATCCCCCGACCATATGGCACTGCTACGTCATCAGAAGAAACATGCATCCATGGACATATAGTCTGTAAAATTTTTACATGATCTGTAGCGTTACTCTTGCACTAACAAATTCTGAAAATTACGAAATACATCTGCTATTTAAAGCACTGCTGCAAACTCGTGTGTTTGAGAAATGCAATACTCAAAAGGTGTAATACAACCAATGTGTGCATGAAACCTATGCTGCCTTTGACATTCGTCAGTGTGGCAAATAAGCACTGAGAAATGCCAAGGGTATCATAGCTTTCATGTCTCAAACCTTGTATGCGAGTACCAGTATCTTTGCAGTGAAAGAAGTCACATTATTACCAGACTTTTGAGGGGAACCAATGTTTCTCTAGTTCAATGGTTTCTTTCTTGTGCTCCTATATCCTTGAGTTTTTAAAAAATAATGGGTGCTTGAAATAAGTACTCTATATTGCTCTTAAATTTATTCTGCACCAGAGCCCGTGTTATGTTACATTTTTTGAACACATTGCAGTGCTGTAGATTATCAAAGGAAGAAAAAATGCCGTAAGTTCGTATTTTAGCCTTCCGTACAACAAGAATTAATAACCTATCAATTACATCCACAAGTACGAAAGAACTACGAGAAACGGGGCTTAAAGGCAGGTATACATTAGAATAGCAGGGGCTGATGGTGAGAATTCTAAGAGAAAGGAACTATTAAAAACTAGATACTAAAGACACATATGAATTATAACAGAAATATTTACAAAGAATTTGAAGAGACAAATAGAATGTCTGTTCAAATCACTCCACCCCAACATTCATCCATGGTTCAATAAGTGATCACAGCCGGTGATGCTGTTTGGATAGATGGTAGGTGAGGCACAGCTGTGAAATAGGTAGCACATGTAGAGGGGTCACCAAAGGTTGCACGCTGGTTGCACAGCAGGTTGCCTTGATCTCCGGACTCCCTCGACCCTGATGCGTTGAGCCTGGTTATACGTCGTTCGCAAGAGGCCTGGCCCGAGTGTGCGGCATCGCTTGCGTAAAATTTCGAGGCAACCTGAAAAACACAGTTTCATATATTAGCACCAAAATATTCTGTACCATAGGGCAAATCTGAAGTTTACCATCTGCACATAGCAGATGATGAAAACAGACACAAGTCACCAGACTCAAGGTATATAAATGTGCAAAAGTGGAAATGAATGTGAAGAGCTGCTTATAGGATGGAATCCTTCAATTTGTCTTTTGTGGATCAATAATAGTATCTTAACATAAAGTCAAGTGTACATGACCCTCCCTATTTGTGTAAGTAGGCTATTCCATGCCAGCTGTTCCAACCTGGCACACAACCACTTGGAATTTCTTCTTGAAAACTGAGGGCCTTTCATTATAGAAAAAATCTCAATTTCACACAATACTGGAAGCAAAAAAAAATTTTACTGCCATAAACATTATGTCAAATTTCGTGTAATGCACCAAAGTATGCATCCTAAAATGGCAGCCAGAAATTTGGTTATTTCATTAAGAGGGCCAAATTTTTAACAACGAAGAGAGGCCTTACACCAAAAACTTGACTGCTTATTAGCCACTGCTCAGTTTATTATGGCTGATTAAAAATGGACAAAATGGCTTTTTAACTTTATTTTCACAAAAGTGACCTACAGCAAAAGCTGCAAATTTATGCAATCCATGTGTTTAGGACTTGTGCTGTGTGCAAGAATGGTATCAGAAAGATACATTATGCAGCAGTGCAGAGAGGAGGATGAACTTGGAAAAGAAGACAGTTTTGGTGTACGTTTATCGGCCTGCTTACCATTGAGGCAGCCCTAGTAAATTTATGCCAAATACCATGTATGAGCGTACATTGTATTCTTTTTAAATTGGTAAAGCTTTATCAAAGTAGTTTTTGTGTTAAGCAAAAAAAATTGTGCAAGTGGTCTCTTGCAGTTTGAAAATTTACATCGCATTTCGTCTAATACACATAGCCTCTTGGCGGCTAAGACAAAATGCATGGACTTGAGCATCCCTGCACAGATAGCAGGGAGTGTAAACTACTTCGAAGTTACGTCTTTCATTGCTGAGTGACAAGCCATTTCACTCAAAAAGACGTCACTTAATTACAGGTATTTACCTGAATCTTTCTGTCCGCTGTCAGCCTGCTGGCATCATCACTAAGGCTGCCAACTCCCTAGTGGACATAGTCGGGACATGGTGGCAGCAGGATGCAGTGGCAGAAGCCACCAAAGGCTCCCAACTACCTAGTGGATGTAGTCAGGACAGGGTGGTGGGAGGACACAGGGGTAGGAGCCGCCAGAGTGTACCTGCAACAAATTTGCACAAATGTTCTTAGTCCTACCATGACATGATTTACAATAAAACTGAGCTGTCTGTGTAACATGGCTACCAATACAAATAAAGGTAAACAGTTAGGCCCTACGACACAACTAGAAGCCCAACAAAAAAGAAACGGTACTTATGTTTATGAAAATCCAAACAATGAAACAAAAAATGTGTAACCGGTTTGTGCATGGAAGCTCGGTTGAAACCTGAGCTCATACCATCAAGTGATCTGCTAGACAACTGCAAGCCTGCCACCTAAATATGTCATTGTAAATTATTTTTACATGCATTATGTTAAGCTGCATTAATACAAGTTCAAAATCTCTTAATATAAGTAAATCACCAAGCTAATTCAATTAACGAATTCCAGTGGTCGTTAATGCAACAAAAGGCAAGCTCGGAATAAAGCTGGCTAAACTGGGCAGTGAAAAATAACAATGTGGTTCTCTACATCTTGTTTTCCTGGCTTTCGCTTTAGCGCTGGAATATACAAGAATTTTGACATTCCTCATATTTCACCCTGCTAATTTTTATGCCATAATGCATAATACTTCAGCAAGAGGAATAATGCTTTCTTTCAACCGTAAATAGTGATAGAACAAGAAAATTCATTGGAGCCAACGTTTTGAGAAGAAAAATCTCCTTCTCTTTGTCGAAATATTGGCTCCAGCGGTCCTTGTTCTACGGCTCTTCATCAGTTCAAGTCTCTTGTCCTCCTGTGTACCTCTGTACTTTCAATGTTATGTCAATGAAACTGTAATAACGGATCATTAGTAAATGTAGCTGATGAGGAACTTGGGCTTGTTGGTAGATAAACGACAGAGTAACTGTGCAACATAAAGATACGGACAAAGGAGGCTTGTGTGTGTTGTCTCCTCCAGCCATGTCCCCCCTTTGGGTGATTACTCTGTCTCAATGTAAAACTGTTACCCTTTGCACAATAATAGTAAAATGCATAAAGACAGGAAAGTGGACACAAAAATTACAACAAATAGCATCATATGCTAATGAGATATGCAAAAGTGCCTGCTACGATTTGTCTCACCCATAACGTGCTGGTAAGATGGTGACTTCTGGCTGTTGCCATTTCTTGAATACCTAAAATAAAATACATTTCAAAATTATAAAAATATACAGGACAACAGCAGTAGCCGAGGACATAATGCATTGTTTAGTACAAGAAGGTCAACTAATCTCCGATACACGGCAGACGAAATTTCCTTTAAGTTAGTAGAAAAATACAACACACTTCATTTCATTCAATACTGTCAGCGTTTCTTGCTACAAGAAAAAAGGTATTTCTGCATGGAAGCAGCTAAATAATAAATGCCCTTCTACTTTTACAAAATATGTTGCAGCGACTAAGCCAACTACAGCTATATATACTTAAAATTGCTGTATGCACATTACAATAGCCAAGACAGGATAAACTTGGGTTCATATGCAGCTCACTGGAAGGTTTGACGTAGTAGTTCTGCGGAAACCCGCAAGGTGGAGAGAAGTAATGAATAATGAATATTCATCACTGGAAGGTACAACTTTGCAATCAACTCATTTCTGCTGGGCAAATATACACACTAACATAAAACTACACATAAAAGGACCTTTTTTTTTTCATAAACCACCGGACTCAATATAAAAAATCCAGTAGCAATAGTACAATTTTACTACATAACACAGCCAGGTTTTGTAAGCGTAGTAGGATTTACTATATAAATGTTGCAGCATATTCATGCTTTTAAATTTTTACAACCGTGAAAATAATGATTACGTAAAAATAATACATTATATATAGGCTTAGATTGTGAGCTAATGTGTTTTCTACTTACAGCCAAATGCACAAAAAGTTTGTTCTCTTTCAGCGCTTTGAAAGCGCCGTGTCTGTTCGCTTGTGCATGCAGCCGCTTAACCGCTCTTAAAATATCTGTGCTGCCACATCGCCTTACACTGCCATACAGCGTTGTAGCGCTTTTATTATTCGCGGCAATATACCTAAAGCGCTAGTAAATCTTCAGAATGCACAAGCTGCCCTTTCGATTACCTGTCTTCGCCACGCGAAAGTCACACTGGTGCTAGTATTGTATGTACACTTCAAGTTACGCAGTACTTGATATTCTACGGATTTTTCGATGCGACAGGCCACTCGTCACTAGAGTCGTTAAGAACGGTGTTTATCCTGAGGCTTCCGTCTGCCAGTAGTATTTCCGCATACATACGCGCACGCATGCCTAAGAAACGTCTGTGAACTGCCAAGAGAAACATGGCGCAAAATGTAGCCGTACCGGAAGGGCCGAGTACGCACCGTTTGTAAACTCGGAACAAAAGCTGATATGCTTACCTGAGACGTTAAGAGAATTATGGCACAGGTCACTCGCCGCTGGTAGTCGTTCGTATGCATCTGGTCGTCTCTGTCCGTTGCGATCTCCCATATCACAATGAAAGATGCAGTGCAAACCGCAGCACTTCGGGCGCTTATCGGCGATACGCTGCTGCTGGCGGCAGTCCCCTCGTCGCAATCACACAGCACGGACAGAAGCTCCCACCGTAACTTGCCACAACGCTTGGTTGCAGTCGCCCTTAGAGCAGCGATTTCAGAACCACTCAACGACAACGTACTCGCGCGTGATGCAGCACAAGTTCAACATGGCGTCATGCTATTGACGGCTTCGGCTTTGGATCATTTTGTATCTGCACAACTGGGCAAAACAGTTGCGCTAGTTTCGGTTTTGTTTCCTTGCGTTGAAATAAAAACTGTTTTGCTCGCTGATAATTTTACGTCACTTAAGTAATGTTTACGAATGAAACAGCCATGAATTTAACACGCGTCTTGAAATACCCGCTACGTTCACTTGGCAGAAGCAAAATTTTCTCGTCCGAGTGTGGTTGTGTTTTAAATATCTATCGCTGGGCTGTCGGAGCGTGCTCGAAGTCTGAAGACACGGCGTAATTGTCCTTAATTTGCTTAGCTATAACGGTGCGGCTGCCCTTGATTTCTGTCGAGTGCAGTTTGCTCTGATGTAAGGTAGAACTACAAAGCCGCCTATGTTACTGAATGATCTAGTGCACCTGAAGCTGCCAGAACTCCGGTATTTCCTCCACAAGTTCTTGCGACTGTGTGCCGCTCTCACCAAATGCGAGCGTATAGTCATTTGGCGGAGATTTAGCAACACATTTTCTAGAACTGTCGTTCACCGCTCTATCACGACATGGCAACAGCGTGGTTGGTCTTTAGTAAAATTTCTATGTATTGCGAATTTTGCGATAGCAATTATATGGACACAACCGCCGAAATATATCTGTCGGTGTCGCCGTGAGCTTACGTATAAAGTGCGATAAGATCCTATCCTGCGCCGTTAGCTGTGCGCTTTAAAGGAAGTGTTCGAGGGCGAGCCGAGATGTATAGTGCCTGGATGGGTGCCCCAAGTATCTATAGATGGTCACGTGATAAAACGCGCGCAAGCCGGGGAAAGGAGGCGCTGGTTTAGCACGCTTCTCCTCTGGCCGTTGCTCTAGCCCGGTCTGGCGCCACTCTCGCTCTGTCTTGGAGATAATTCCCGATGGGTGCAAAGTGGGGAGGGGGGGAGAGGGGGGAGAGGGGAAAGGCGCTTCTATATCGCCATTTCAAGTTTCGGGGACGCTTTGAAGGACGAGGCAGCAGAAGCGTTCTGTCCGCTCTGTTCGCGCCCTTCATCACGCGGACGCTGTGGCAGCGAGTGTTCGCGGTCATTGAGTGAAATCTGTTCATGTCTGCACGTGCGCGCGTGACCCCGTGCTTGCTAATTTACGGAGTAAGCGATTGTTTACTGCAGTTTATTCAGGCGATGAAGCTACGAACCTTGGTTCGTGCAGTTGTTCGTGCAGTGGTTCATGCAGCATTGGGGGGGAAACTGCTACATTTTTGTTTTTAAATTTCTGGAGGGTTCAAAAGCAGTGCTGCGTACGCTAGTCTTTGTTTCTGGTCGCGGAACACAACGCACTGCGGTAGCCCAGTGGCTTTGGTGTTGCGCTGCTGAGCTCGAGGTCACGGGTCCAATCACAACCGCAGCAGTCGCATTCCAATGGGGGCAGAATGCGAAAACGCGCGTATATTGTGCATTCCGTGCACGGTAAATAACCCGAGCTGCTGAAAATAAATCTGCAGTTTTCAATTACCGTGCGCCTCATAACAAGATCTTGATTTTGGAACCTAAATCCTCAAAATTTAACTTTACGTAGCGCAATTACATTTACAATCGACACTGTTGAGTGCGCCTACTGAACTTGTTATCTCGTTGCTGTGCTCTCTTTAGTAGCCAATGCTATATTTTTTAGATTTACTTATGGTCAGAATCCACTGTGACAAATCCGGGTCTTCCTTAGCATAGGAAGCCAGCTATCGCTTAAGCGTGTGATATATCAACAAACATGTTCAAGGAAAATCGATATTTAGAGTTCGATGTAATTGCAGAACATGACAAGCTTGACGAAAGAATGATACACCGCATGTCGGTAACATGTCGGTAACATCATTTCAGCATCAAACAAAACACTTGGTTTTCTAAAACGTCACCTTCGTCTTGCCCCACCACATGTTAAATTGCTCGCGTATAAATCACTTATAAGACCCAAATTAGAATATGCATGCCCCATCTGGAGCCCACTTCAAGCATATCTAATCACCGCATGGAAGCTGTGCAGAATCGTGCTGCCCGATTCATTCATTCCTCATACTCATATGACGTCAGTGTTTCATCCTTGAAAGCTACATCCGGACTGTCACCCCTCTCTTTTCGTCGTCGCATTGCTAGCCTCACCCTTTATCACAAATTCTTTTATTCTCCTCTCAATCAAGCACCGTATATCGCCGCCGCATCACGCATATCTCACCGCACCAGTCATCCCCTTCAAGTTGCCGGCCCACTATCACGTACTACTACGTTTTCAGCCTTGTTATTTCTTCGAGCAGCCACGGACTGGAACGGCCTACCCCATGACATCGTCGCCATCGCTTCAACACCTGCTTTTCAAGAACTCGTAACAGATAATAATAATAATATTTGGGGTTTTACGTGCCAAAACCAGTTTCTGATTATGAGGCGCGCCGTAGTGGAGGACTCCAGAAATTTTGACCACCTGAGGTTCTTTAACGTGCAACGCGTAACAGATCACCTTCAATGTTAAATCACCATCGCTGTTTGTTTTCCTCACTACAAATGTAATCCCACCCCTTATGTAACACCCCCTGAAATGGGGGCCTTTAAGGAATGAAACTGAACTGAACTGAACTGATTACAACCAGGACAGGAACCCGAGGGCCTGCCTAAAACAGAAGACGTTATCTGATATTTCTTCTCCTGCATTTTAATCTTTTTCTCGCCAGACTCATCTCGAATATCAGAGGAGTCGCAATCTTGCACGACGACTCTTCGCGTCCTATTAAGAGTCAAACGACCCACACACAAATGTTGACTCTTGTTTTGTGACTCTACCCGCGCGAAAATGGGTCTTCGTAAGAAAAAAGAGAGTCAAGTTGCTGTGACTCACTTTTTACTCTCTTTTTTCTTAGAGTGTACGCTTTCATTCCCGCGGAGTCGAAGGTGTCGCGAGCCAATCCGAAATTCCGTATGCACAGGATACCCGAGCAGGCGACCAGTATGTGTCAGCATTACAGAGTAGTGCTTTCAGTTCTATTACACGGAATGGGTTATGGTGATCACAGATTACAGATTCATTACAGATTCCGGATTACCAGTGACAGACGTGCGCAGGAGTGATAACATCATCATCTTGAGGCGCTTACGTCAGCTACTGCAGCCGCAACTGTCGTTGCAACGACCACGTTTTGCCTATCTTTGCGACGACCACGTTTTGACAGGAGCCCTGAAAAAAACGCGTCGTCTGGTCCAATGGTACAAAAACTATCATCATCATCAGTGGCTCGTACCCACCTAAGCAAGCAAAAAATGCAATGGCTTATCGCTCTCGTAATGCAGAGGCTACAAGCACTCGGCAAAGTGTAGCGTACAGTGCATGGGTTCGTTGGTATCGCGCATGCAACGCACAGAAACGCGCCGTCTAGTCGAGTGGTGCAGCAAAAAGGAAAAAAAAAACGTGACCGTCTCAATGGCCCCATACCCACGTAAGGCTGAGGACAAACGCTCAGCAATGTGAAGCGAGCAGTGCATACATTCATTGAAGTCACCCACACAACACACACAACGGCATACGTTTCAATCCCCTGCTGAGAAGACGCAGCGTAACGCAGAGGAGAAACGTCGTTGGCGCGAGTCATGACCACGCTGTGCTAGCGTGCGAAGCCGCAGCTAACCCCCGTATGGAGAAATGCAACTTAAGTTGAAGCCCATGCTTGACTTGATCCGAGTGACGCCTATCGGGAACGCGCCGAAGGAAACGCAGTGAGCGTCTTTGGGCACGTTAACGCCAGGCGCCATCTAAATCAAGTCAAGCATGTGCTCCGACTTAAGTTGCATTTCTCCATACGGGGGTAAGCGTCAAAAACGAGCCTAAAGAAGCCGAACTGCGGAAGCAGCATCGCGACGATGCGAGACGGCGCGTTGCTAAGTGCGAAGCAGGATTTCGCCTTCACGTGATACAGGAGTGTAACATCCTGGGGAATAACCCCCCCCCCCCCCCTTCTGCGAGAACGAGAACGAAACACGTGAACATTTCTAAATTGTTGTGGTAGCTACATCGTCACAAGGAGGCGCTACCAGCGCTGCCGCCGCCTATACATATCCGGTATTCCGTTAACTGTAATACGTTGACGACCAGGCCTAAACTCTCATATGGTCTGAAATTTGGGCAAAGGAAAGCAGGAACCCCAAGGTCAAACGAGTCAAAAGCAACCGCGTCGTCAATCCGGCGTTCACCAAGCGAGACGCCCAAACTTCGGCGTCCGGAATCTCTTTTTCTCTTTCACTTGTACGCGATTGTATTGATATCGAACAGTGGTCCTTAATAACGCGATTGCATATTTCGCGTTTCTTGTTTCGTTTATCCACCATTGCACAGACACGCGCACGCAGGCAATAATGTTTCTTTTCTCCGCAATTATGCGTACTCGTATAGGCACACGGTGAACCCTGCTTCCTTATCTACGTAGCTAGAAGATAAGATGAATCGACACTTGGGGCGGTGCCGCAGGGAGTGACCGCGCACCTTGACATCTCAGTGCGTCTATAGAATATCTAGCTGCACACACGCGTTTAGATAACGACCAGCCATCGCAGACCTGTAGCGTGACGGCAATGCGTACCGTTTGCGATGCTCTTATGCGGGTGACGCTCCGTGCCTGTAGAACGACCCCCCCTGTTGCTTCACTGTAGAGGACCACCACGATTCCACTCACGTATATGTACTGTACAGTGCAACTGCCACACACACATACACACAGTGAAGCTACCGATGCTGTGTTGGTTATGCACACACACTGTGAGAAACAGCCAGTTTGCTTGGTCTTCTATATTATAGCCCCCCTTTTATATTCACGCCGTCAGGGGAAGCTCGCAAGTCTAACCAGCCGCGCTACTTTTTTCTTTTTTTTTTTCTATACTATTACGACGTTTGACTCCCGTCCCTCGGAGCTGGATATTCCGTGTGCGCCGGCACGGTCCATCTCGCGCGCGTGTCGTGTTTGGGATAACTGAAACAAACATTGAGCACTTGCGGGCTCGTCTTGAATACATTCGACTGCGCCTATGTATATATATACGCTCTCGAAACAAGGCACGTATACGGTCGGAAGCAGCTCGGAATCCTTAATGCCGCACGCGCCCGCTTATGGGTCTGACGGCGAATGAAGAAGTAAATGTAACTCGGGAACGCCTGTGGTATATGTATACTCGTGTGTTACGCTTGAACTTTTGTACCTTCCGTGTGTCGCCTGGACTTCTGGTGAAAACGATGTCTTTGCGTTTTGAAGCGCCGTAAATCGCCCTCGTCCGTCTCTCCAGTTCCCCCGTTTTGTTTATTTGCCTATGCACTTAGCACGGGATAGGGTCAATGGCCGCGAACCTCAAGGTTTGACGGAAGCGGGCATTCGCTGCTATAAAACCTGGTGAAACTAAAGGGAAAAAAAGAAAAACAGAATAAGAAAAGAAAACCAGCATACAGCGCAGACCCCAGCAAATAATTTTAAAAATAAAGTAAGGATGGAGTAAGTAAGGACTGAAAGATATCTATAGCGGCTCCACAGCCACCGTAGTCCTCCATAAAGAAAGCAACAAAATCCCAATAAAGAAAGGCGTCAGGCAGGGCGATACAATCTCTCCAATGCTATTCACAGCGTGTTTACAGGAGGTATTCAGAGACCTGGATTGGGAAGAAATGGGGATAAGAGTTAATGGAGAATACCTTAGTAACTTGCGATTCGCTGATGATATTGCCTTGCTTAGTAACTCAGGGGACCAACTGCAATGCATGCTCACTGACCTGGAGAGGCAAAGCAGAAGAGTGGGTCTAAAAATTAATCTGCAGAAAACTAAAGTAATGTTTAACAGTCTCGGAAGAGAGCAGCAATTTACAATAGGCAGCGAGGCACTGGAAGTCGTAAGGGAATACATCTACTTAGGGCAGGTAGTGACTGCGGATCCGGATCATGAGACTGAAATAATCAGAAGAATAAGAATGGGCTGGGGTGCGTTTGGCAGGCATTCTCAGATCATGAACAGCACATTGCCATTGTCCCTCAAGAGGAAAGTTTATAACAGCTGTGTCTTACCAGTACTCACGTACGGGGCAGAAACCTGGAGGCTTACAAAAAGGGTTCTATTTAAATTGAGGACGACGCAACCAGCTATGGAAAGAAGAATGATAGGTGTAACGTTAAGGGATAAGAAACGAGCAGATTGGGTGAGGGAACAAACGCGAGTTAATGACATCTTAGTTGAAATGAAGAAAAAGAAATGGGCATGGGCAGGACATGTAATGAGGAGGGAAGATAACCGATGGTCATTAAGGGTTACGGACTGGATTCCAAGGGAAGGGAAGCGTAGCAGGGGATGGCAGAAAGTTAGGTGGGCGGATGAGATTAAGAAGTTTGCAGGGACGGCATGGCCACAATTAGTACATGACCGGGGTTGTTGGAGAAATATGGGAGAGGCCTTTGCCCTACAGTGGGCGTAACCAGGCTGATGATGAAGGATGTGATCAGTGCTTCCACAGGGCAGCCGAAACACTGTTTCAAGTTTTACTGCGGCAACGTGACATATGTGACGTGTCACATGCGGTGACACGTGTCACGTGTGACGAAATTATCCAGGCTCGCCTACTGGTGACACCTTCGGGTGATAACACGAGACGTGTTGCGTGTGACGCAGTACTACGTCAGACTCGCCCGGCGGCGTGCCAGACGACGCTGTCACGATACCCTGTTTCCAACGTTCAGTCTGGGTCACACGTGACATGTCGCGTACGACGACCATCCGTGTGCCACATGTGACATAGCAAGCCGGACTCGCCCGGCGACGCTCTGACGGGGCCTGTCACGGTGCTTCATTTCTCCCGTTCACCGTGTTTACACGTGACGTGTTAAACGTGGTGTCACACGTGTGACGCAACAGTCCACGGACTGCGATGAGCGAGCCCCTTTCTTTTCCCTCCGTGCCCCCCACCCCGCAGGCGAACATGCACCTTCCGGCGTACGGCGAAGGGCGTAGAACCGAACCGACAGCGTACCCCCGGCGGCCCGACGTGCTGGTGCACCACCCGCACCACCACCTGACTGAGCAGGATCTGCTGGGACTGCACGGAGCCGCCGCGGGTCTACCGCCAGGCATCGTCGAGGATGGACAGACCAGCCCCTGCTCCTCTGACGACGGAAACGACTTCCTCGAGGTAACTAGCGCACGCTCTTTTCTTTTCTTTCTTTCTTTCTTTCTTTCTTTTTTTAGCTCGTGGTATACCAAGGCCGGGGTAGTTGGAGAAGTACGAGAGAGGCCTTTGCCCTGCAGTGGGCGTACCCAGGCTGGTGATGATGATGACGACGACGATGATGATGATGATGATACCAAGGCAGCGCCATGATGTGAATACTTAGAAGGAATGTTTCGATGAAGGAGGCAGTTCGGAAAGCAAGCACTTCGATGCGCGCCATAGTCAGATTCAGTTTTAAGTGGTAGACACGTTAGCGTCGAGACCGTTCGATCGGGTCGGATGACGTGTCGGAACAACGGGTGTTTGGACTTTTGCTGGAACCTATTGGAAGCTTGTCGGAATCGGTAGGAAGTGTTCCACAGTGCAGGGAGAGCAACCGCTTTAACACAGGCATCGGGTGCTTGCCAATTATGTCTCTGTGCCTTTCTAATCTTGTTGCACAGTTTTAAAGTTGGGCTTTGTCACGAGACCTCTTCCTCCATTTGTGAAATATGGGAAGTTTGGACTGAAATTCCACCAAAAAAAGAACAGTAAAGAAAGAAAAACAAAGTTGATGAAATCCCAAGGACACTGTCAAAAAACGGGTCCGTAACGAAATAACAAAACACTATCGAAACAAGTTGGTGGCTCGCGTCGGAAAACAGCAAAATACTCGCCAGAACTCGTGCGTCCACCGTTCTCGTGAAGAACAGCGCCTCCCGAATTCATCCCATGGGAACTATAGGAGACACTGTCGCACAGATTGGCGTCTGATTAAGTGATGTTGTCTTTACCGGATGAAACAGTCAAGACAGTGTTCCAGGCTCATGGAAAAAATAAATAAAGTAAAAGGCTGGGGGCACACTCATATTCACCAGCACGCGCGTGTTTTGCCTCTGCCACCAGATCGAGGCGCGTTGACAGCCGTTTCCTCTATTTCGAGTTTCCGCGTACCCGGCTTTGCAAGTGCCTCACGCAGGCGCTCTATGCATCACGAAAGAAAACAAAGTGTCGATTAGTGTCAAAAATGAGCCAAATAGCCGGAACAACACTAAGAGTAAAAAATCCGTTGGCTCAGTGTCTGTCCCGTTCATATCACTAGCCCCGTTATCTGCACTGTTCGCAACGTTCAACGTAAGCTAACGGTACAGTAGATTCGGCCGGTCGAAATCGATTCCTCGGAAAAATTTTTTTTTGTTCGTTACCTGTAGTTTGCCATCGGTCGGTCGCATTCGCTAATATATCCAGCATCAAGATTATATGGACCGTTCTTTTTTATATGCACCAGGTGTTTACAGTTCAAGCGTAAAATCTTTTGTGAATACGAGCCCTGGTTGTTCCAGTACGCCACGCTCTGCTGGCTCAAGAGTGCTCCGAGGCGCTCTCGCCTTCGAGCTCGGGACGCCGCAAACATTTGGCGAAGTTCCTGTCACGTGCTTTCCGCAACTTCCGTTGTTGGCGCGGCGAGCGCCGCAGTGTGCGCCATGTTTGTCCGCCATGTTTGGTCACGACACAACACAGGACCGAGGCGTTCCCATACACCTGCAGCTTCCGATTGTTCTGGCGAGCAGCTCTACGTTCGACTTCGATGCACTTTCTCCGACTTCGACCTGTATAGAGCGGACCCCGAATCGTTTGCTATACGTACACCCGGCTACAAAATATTACGGGCCATGAAGTGTAAGAAAAAGCTGATTATCTCCGCAACCTCGCAACGCAGCCTGGTATTTGCATTTCAGGCCTCGACTATAATATGCTAACAACATTGTCGTATACAGTTTTACTGGCTATTGCTACGTGCTGCTTTGGAATTAAACGTTTTCTGTGATCCCGTGGTCCGTAAACTTTTGTGGCCGGGTGTACATGTCGGGGTGTGGTAGGAACCAGCCGAACGTTCCACGACTGTAGCTAGGCTTACAACTCTCCAGCCTCAACGAAGATTCTGGCCGAAGCTAAGCAGGCGCGTGTTTCATGTGCGGGGCCTAATTCACAAAGCTTTTTCGTTCGTAAGCGTTCATTGCCACCATGTGAGCGAGTGAGAAAACTTTATTTCGAATCGGTACGATTCGCGTCCGGCGAGTTGGTGGGCCGGGGCACCCTCCGAGGTTACGGCCAAGAGTTCGTGCCTCCCGGCGGCTTCCTTGGCCCGCTGGACTGCCCAGAGTTGGCTGGCCGCCTTTCCTAACATGTCCAGCATCGGGACTGTCCGGAATGCGCTCGACTTAGCGCAACCGATTTTGCGCGAACGCGTTCACTACGAGTGTCTTCTCAGTCAGCGCCGCACACAGCGTCCCCGTTCGGCCGCGTACGTCACAACGGCGAGCAAGCAATAATAATACTATATGGGGTTTTACGTGCCAAAACCACTTTCTGATTATGAGGCACGCCGTAGTGGAGGACTGCGGAAATTTAGACCACCTGGGGTTCTTTAACGTGCACCTAAATCTAAGCACACGGGTGTTTTCGCATTTCGCCCCCATCGAAATGCGGCCGCCGTGGCCGGGATTCGATCCCGCGACCTCGTGCTCAGCAGCCTAACACCATAGCCACTGAGCAACCACGGCGGGTGGAGCGAGCAATAGCGGGAAATCTTCCACGCAACCACGTGAAGGTTCTTGCCGTGGCAACCGAGTCCGATAGTTAAATAAAAGGAAAAAGTAATAAAAAATAAAGGGCTGGAAAGAGCAGCACGCTTTCCGCGCAATCGCAACGCCTCGTTGTTGTGCGCATGGTGGCCGGTCAAGCGAGCACACCTGGCAATCCTTTCTTTGTACAATTAAAAAACAAAAAGGAAACTTCGCGCAAGAAAAGAGAGGACGTCTCGAAGTTTCCGTACACACCGCGTATCCGCGTGTGTGTGTGTGCGTGCGCGTGCTCGCTCCTACCGGCGGCCGGCGTGCCGGTGGAGACACACAGATAGCGATGCAGAATCCGGGCTTCGTTCGCGGGCGGCTCGGCTCGGCCGGCTATCGCCGTCGTCAATCTCATTAGCGATGCCTGGCATTCCATTCGCACTCCCTCGCACCCTCCCCCTCCTCCACTCTCTCCCCCGTTCGATGTCTGCCTCGATTTTATGTCGATTGGGAAAGCGCAATTTGTATTCCGCTCCCCTCTGTGCGCGCGACGTCGATTGCTGCTCGACCGTTCCTGCTTCCACCTCCCGAGACGCAGCAGATTTTTTGTAATTTTTTTTTTGCGTATCTGTGGTGTGTGTGTACGTACGTAGGTGCATGTGATCGCGCGAAGTGCGGAATAAGTGGCTTTGGATTGCCAGTTCTCTTTGTTCGGAGCAGTAGGCGCAACGCTTGAGGACTTCGGCGCTGCTGGAATAAATGAGACAAGGGATCCTTCGCTACGTTTTGTTCGTTGGGGCTGCTGATTTCGTGGGTTCGGACCAGGTCGAATCTAGGTGGAGGTGAAATGCAAAGAACACGTCGCGCGCTTACGTTTAGGTGCAGGTTAAAGAACCCCGTGTGGTCGAAAAATTACTCGACAGTCCTCCCCACCACTACGCGGTGCCTCATAATCACATCGTGTGCTTTTACGAGGAGAACATTGACCACTTATTGTGCCACTGTCCTCAATTTCAAACACAAACAATCTTCCTCCAACACATTAGGGAAGCTAGATGATAATCCTCTGAGTGAATAGGCAGTACTATAGAAACCATCCCCACCGATCAACAGCTCAGAAGGCAGTGTAGGCACTTCTGTGCTTTGTGAGAACGTCCAGTTTGCACGAGCGGGTTTGACTCAATGGCTCTCTCTCTCTTCTCTCTCCCCCCCCCCCCCCTTGCCCCAGCATAGGATAGCCAACCACTCTTGACTGGTTAACATCCCTGCCTTCCTTATATCCCTCTCGCTCTCTCTTTTGGCACCCCAAAAAACCCCCAAAATTATTTTTTTTATTTCGGAGACCCGTGTACCCTAACGATATGCGATTGTGTCATAATATGAGATTTCCAACCCATGCTTCTCCCTCTCCCTCTTGGGCAGTACGGAGAATTTTAATCAAATTCGCATGTAAAACGTGATGCTTCAGAGCACCGCGTTAAGTGAAGTGACCCGCGGACGCGTGAGGCGGTGTTAGCAGCAGTAGCAGGTGGTACAAGCGAATCGAACTGTAATACATGTCGAACGTCCGTGAATTGACATCCTTTACATGTAAAAGAGAGAGAGGGGGAGAATGGGAATGGGGGAACTCTACAGAATATCGAAAAAAGAAAAGACATTACAGGTAGAGGAGTATCGCGAACAGTAGCCTGACGCGTTTTGTATTCTGGAAGCAAATATCTTGGCGAAATTGCATGACTGGTCGGGCTAACTAAATCCGAGGTAAATGACGACTCCAACGAAAGGGTTGCGCGGAGACGTTATTAACCTCGTAAATTATTTATTACTCGTACGTAGTGTATGGGGCAAGCTGCCTTTTTCTTGGAACTGTTTCCTCGCGAAAGAAATGCTGGCAGGCTATATACCTCATTTGGCATGCCTGCCAGTTACGCTGGTTTGACTTGGTTTGACTCCGTAAAGTCGGTCGTCGGCAAAGAGCTATATGATCCGCGGGTTGCAGTATTTAGTGAAGCACGTTCTGGAGTTTCCGGCCCTTCAGAGTTGGACGAGCAGCAGCGGTTACAACTCTAAGGCTCGTCCAATCAGATGAGCCAGAGAGAGGTCGCGAAAACCGCCGCAAGGGGGCTCCCTCCGTATTTGAGAGAGATTTACCTAGAAAATACCGTTTGCGTTGAATGGGAAGAGATGAGGAGCGAGAAGAAAGTTCATATCAACAAGGGACTGAGGCAGGGGTGCCCTTAAACCGCACTGCTGTTTATGATGTACGTGGCGAGGATGGAGAGGGCGCTAGAAGGATGGAATGTCTCCTTGAAGCTCTTGGGTTCAGCGAGAGCAGTGGAAAAGTCAACATGTCCGCAATAGGGATTAGTAAAAGGCGATTGGCGGTAGGTCAGTAGGCAGTATAATAGCAAGGGCTTGGGGGCGCAGTCCACCGCCCCGTTCCAAAGGGTACGCTCATAACATCCATCCATCCACCGCGCGCGCGCTTTGTCCAATCGGAGGCCGTCCTTCCGCAGAGCTCGCCCTGGCGCTGCACGGAACTAACGATGAGTGAAACACCGTACGGACGGAATGTCGTCGAAGAAGCGTCGGCAAATAGCAGGAAGTGGTCAGCCGAACCGCGCTGCGCCTTCTCGCGTGCCAACGCGCAAAACACTTTCTCGGCGACCGTCGGCGGATTAGACGCGGTGGCGGCGATGCTTGGCGTCGCGCCAAGGGTTATTCCTTTCGCGAAAGTGGCGGCGGACGGCGAAAGAAAGTTGCCCCAAGCCTGTACGAGCTAACTCTTTTTCTTTCAACTTTTCTCTATTATTTTCTTTGTTTTCCTGTCTTTCTCCTTCTTCTTCTATTCTTCTTTTCTTTTTTGTTCTTCTCGTACATTCGTTCTCTGGCGCACACAAGAAGCTCTGTTTCCATCTGGCCTCCGGTCCCTGGCGTCTTTATTAGCTCGAGACGAGCGAGGCATGCCCGCCATTCACATGATCGAGACGGATGTTCGGCGGCTTCGCCACTGGACGGCGGTTGTAGTGCGTAATCGGTCGTTTGTTGTCCGAACGCAAGAAAGAAAAAAAGCGGAGGCGCACACGGCCTGTTATACGCGCTAACTGCTCCTTTCTCTGCTTCAGGTGAACGGCGCTTAATCCCTGTCACCGGATGTACAGTCAACCGCAAAAGTTTACGGGACGCAGTATCTGCCAAGAAGCTGAATTCTCGCGAAGCGTGGTCACACAGCCTCGAATTAAATGTTCCAGCATGTAGTAGCCTTCGCAACCTGCGCAGAGATTCATTAAATACGAGGTGTCATGCCTTAACAGTGTAGGAATTTACATTTGAAGGGGAAACCGCATCCCGTATACTTTTGCTGTTGACTGTACGTGCCGCTCGCTCACTGTTCTTTCAGAAACCGCAGCAAGTTTATTATTATTATTATTATTATTATTATTATTGTTGTTGTTGTTGTTGTTGTTGTTGTTGTTGTTGTTGTTGTTGTTGTTGTTGTCGGCTGTTCGTAGCCCGTTCATTTAGTTTTATATCCTTGATATTGCTGGCTGAGCCCATAAAGGCTGTCCGATGTGCTGAGCGGGAGGTCACAGTTTCGATAACTTATTGACGCATAAGGTCCGATAAGTGATTAGACACCCATTAAAAAGACACCGATAGTTAACGTTAAGCTGTATTAGTAGACAAAAATCCTCTGCAATAGCACAACGAAAACGCTTACCCCGAGGCGAGGCTCGATAGAAGTAGAAGAGACGCGAAGGAAACGATGAGACCTGTGTGGCGACGCCTGGCGTTGACCTTTCGCACCGGCTCGCCCTCTGACTGCATTGATTTCGGCAGCGCGGTTGTGGTTCGCCGTTTGGAAGTTTGGCAGTTGCATTCAAAAGGAACCGAAGACTCCACTTGGCGAGTTTCGAGCGCTTTGCTTCATGAAGGTGGCCGTTATGCAGAAACATCGATTTAAATCCACGACCTCGTACGGACGTAGGGGCCCCGTGCTGTTAAAACGCAATATTATGGAGAGAAAAAGGAGTGGTAGGTGGGCCTTCATTTTCATGCCGCCGATAACATCCGTGTGTTCCATGCTTTGTGTGCGTCACGGGAAAGAGAGAGAGAAAAACTCGTTACGTCAAAATCGCTGCCGAGTTTCCTGATTTTGTGTTTATTCGAGCCCCTAGTTGGCGGGCGTTGTTTTAAACGTCGAATGCCACCAAGAAAAATAAAATTAAGAAATAACGCCGAAGGCTACACCCATGCAAAAAAAAAAAAAATTGTTCAGCCTCTCTAGTATGTCTCTACTATATTTTTTTACGTAAAGTCTACTGACCAGTTGTCTGGCATTTTCCGCCTACTAATGTGCGCCATCTTTGCGAGGGCACCTTATGTACAAGTCTACACAGTATAGACGAAATTAATATTTTGGATACTTAGTTTATGACACTAGATAGACTTTATATAGGTAAAAGAATTGAAATCTGCTTAATAAAAGAAAGTGCTGTGCATATACACCCTATATGTGCTGTATCTGTCTGCAGCTATAAAACAAAGAAGTCAACAGTACATGCAAATGAAACGCAAAGCAACACAGCCTACAAAGCAGCGCCACTACAAAGTGACGGTAGATGTAAAACCCTCACCTGGACGAAGCTTTCTTCTTATTTCACTTTTAGAAGATGTTTTGCCCCTTTCCTCTTCGACGATGGAGACGCATCGAGCAGTTTGGAAAAGAAAACAAGGCTCGAATACGTTCGCAACAATCACGTAGACTCAGAGACACCCGCAGCTAGGCAACTCCGCGGTGCAAATTTATTGCAGTGCATTCCGGTGCGATGAAACAATATGGGGCTTGAGCGCACCCCCCCCCCCCTCCTTTAGTACTTTAAATTCTTGGTGCGACGTCTGTGGCAGCTGACGCGGAACGTGCGAAACGATGTGAGCTGCGTGTCTAGAGGGAAAAAAAATAGAAGAGGAGAGGACGGAGTAAATTGTAGATGCGTCAACTTTGTTTCTACAAACACTGCGAACAGGAACAAGCCGCGACACCGACATCCTCCTCTTACCTTGCCGCTTCCCGCTGAGCGAAGTTCGGCATTCATATAACGCTTCTGGCATGGGCCCTACAATAGCCCTACTGCAGTAAGTGTTGAGGGGAGGGGGGGGGGGGGGCAAATGTCACGCTTGTTCGTCGTAACTCGGCGTCGTTGTACTGCGAGGCTTGGCTTGGCTTGTTGTGTACTTAATCTAAGGGGGACTTCTGGAAGCGAGCTCAAAAGAGCGAACCGACCTAACCCCCTCCCCATTCCTTCCCACATACCCGCTTGGTCCCTCTCTCTCTCTCTCTCTCTATCTATCTATCTATCTATCTATCTATCTATCTATCTATCTATCTATCTATCTATCTCTCTCTCTCTCTCTCTCTCTCTCTTTGCCTCTGGTCAAGGAGTTCGCGGTATGCATAACTTAAAGAGACGCAGTTATTGCAAAGCCTTACACATTATAGACGGCCGATTGGTGACGCAGGCGGAAACAAAAGCGCACGCACACCAGCCGTGGGGCGGCTTAGTGTCTATGGCATCCCGATGCTTAAGCACGAGGTCCTGTGTTCGATTCCCTATGTCGCGGCCGCGCGCCAATGGGGGCGGGAGGAAAAAAAAAAGAAAACGCTCGCCTATACACCAGAACACCGTGAATTCAAAGGGCGCCGCCATATTGATGAGCGCCGGTCGCGCCATCTATCCCAAACGCCGCGAAGTAGCAGGCCTGGGCTGCCACGCCGGGAGATGCGACCCGGCGCGAAAGCGAAACTTGGGCTTTTCTGCTGGGCGGAAGGCTTGTTTCGCGTTTTTTCTAACCTGTCATTTTCGCTGTCTGGATTCAATCAAACTTCAAGACCTCATGCAAGTCCGCAATGGCCACACTGAGTGCTGTGCAGACTGCAGAAGCGAATACATCGGGTAGGTACGCTATTACGTTTGTACAAACCGCACGCTATATGCTAGAACACGTGTGAGCTTTTTGGCACGTAACCTGTGAAGGAATTCACAGCACTGTGTTGGTGCCATATATTATTAAAGCACGCAGAACACTGTCATCTGCACTTTCAGTTTGGTCTTGTTTGTCATGGTCTCTACTGGGTTGGCCGCATTTGGCAACCAACTGGTGAGGTCGTTTGACTGCCTGGTTAGCAGACGCCTGCCCTTCACCACCTGCACATTGAAAACAAAATAGATGTTATAGTAAGAAGGGTTGTAGTTCTTTCCCATGCCATCACTGTTGCGAAGATATAAAGTCCTCTCAAAATGAAATAGAAAATACACCAGGCCAATTGTATCGTGCAACCACTTAAGAGTACAACATTCAGAACAAAAGCCTACAGCACTCGAACAAGCAGCATATGATGCTAAACCTGCACTCATTGGAAAATGAGGTACTACAGTAGCTATAATGTTCAACTACATGTGCAGTCAAAGCCCGTATAACAGGGTGAGCATGACAGATGCAGGTGTTGTACAGTTGCACAAACCATGACAGGGCACGTAAAATTACCATCCCTACTTAAAGCTGCATCATCAGGACCCCTTTGGTACAAGACAACAACCGCACCTGCATTCCAAGAAATTAGCCCCACCAACTGCAGCTACCTGGTACCAGAGCTGTTTCGCTTGTGCGAGGTCATCGGATTGTTGGCGCTCCCTTAGAAAAGAAAACAGTAAAAAAAAAATAGTGAGAACGATCAAAATTTTGTTACAAAATACAAGAATAATTAAGCACCTTATTTTCCTCGCCATATGAACGGAAATATTTTGCGCTTTGCCCCGCATAACACCCCGCACGCAGTTTAGAGCTCAGGAGGCTCAAATGAATTCGTTACGAATGACACCTGCAACACCAGCTCGTAAAGGTAGGTGCGCTGCAAGATCACCTTCGGCGACGAGTAGTCGTCGTTTACGTTTTTGTGGACGCATGCTACGTGACGAGCAGATTTCGGTTTACTTTCATTAGCAATAACGCTCACCAGCAAGGCCTACAACTTGTTGTTCACGCTTAATGGTCATTCCGTGCACCAGCTGCAAGTATCGCTAACCGCAAACTCAACTGTTCCGCTTAACCGTCGGGAGCTCTGCCTGAATGAAAACACGAAAAGGCTTGCCTTTTTGTTATAGCCAAGGCGAAGCACCGGCGCGGGATTCTGCTCTGTAGGCTTGTTGCCCAGAAAGTGCTCGGAGCAAACCTGCGTGTTACACGTATTACGTTTGTAGGGCGCAAAGTTGAACGTGGCACCAAAATATACACAGATCGAATACTCACTCGTGCATTTTCACTGGTTGGTAGTTCTTCCTATTCACTGCAGCTATCCACCGGTGGCGCAGCTTGGCATTCTTCGTTGCGGATGGAAATCGGCGCAGGCTGAAAACACCGCACCGGCACGATTCCCTACGTGTGTTGTGCTCTTCGCAAACAGCGCTAAGCAACCTGCTCCTTTTCCGCTGGTTGTTTTGGCATCCAAACACGACGCAATGATGCCCAGATGACTTCTTCTACTTTGGATCCGTGTGAACGGGCACATTTCCGCACTTTGGAGCCCTAGAGCTGGCGCTTGCCATGTCTACTGGTCGCCGGCGAACACACTTTGGCAGCCCAGTACAAAACGGCGCCGGTCGACCGGGCAACCCGGGTACGAGAGTATGCGTTCGGTTAGTCTGGGTGCGAGACTAGCGTGTTCTGGTCTATACCGCACTGTGTGATGGAGAGAGACACAAACAAGGAGTGGCAACGGCGCTTATAGTGTGCGCGTTAAAGAAACCCCGAGGTAGTCAAAATTATTCCGGAGTCCTTCACAATGGCGTCTCTCATAACCCCCTGTGTTCCGTGGCCTCCGAGATCGCAGCAGTCTTGAGGTGCGTCGCTCTGTCTTGGAGGCCACGGTGTTGTTCATAGTGTTTCTTACAAAAGATTGCTAGAGGGAAACACTGGCGCTGCGATCGTTCAGGTGCACCGTGGGAATGACGATTGGTACGTTGATTTCTGTGTAGCATCAAACGTTCTTGTGACGCTGTCGATCGCGCCTTCATCTTCCTAAATTTCCAGGCACTTACGCTTTTCTAACACATCGGGACAATTAGTCTCTGCGCACATGCGCAATCAACTGTGAATCCTGGCTTTTACGACCCAATGTGTTGTTTAAAAATGATCATTTGCAAAATTGCGTGGTTTTTTGAAGCCAAAAGGGTGAAGTTTGCGCACATTTCTGTACCATACCCGTCATTCTCTAGCTACATCAACTGCCATAGTTGCAGCTCCCAGGCAGGCGTTGACCCACTGGTGACTTTTCGTTGGCAGTTATGTACTGCGTCTGTTTGTTTCTCTGTAAGGTCGAATCCCGTGAGTCAATCATCGATTCTTTGTCAAGTGCAAAGGTATGCTTAAAACCGAATGACAAAAGGCATTTGCCGTGTGATTTTTACGATCCCCTTACATACGGGCGCAGAGGAGCAAGCGAGCAAAGCAACTTTATCAGGAGTGCCTGCAGAACGATTAGCCTTCCCCTGTAAGGGAGGCGTCACCGTGACGCGGCCATGACGTCTTCCCGGCGTGTGGCGCCTCTACTCCGGCCGTGGCCGCGCTACTCCCTCTGGTCGACCGCGCCTGCCCATCTTTTGGGGTGGCAGCCTCCCTCCGGTTTCGCTCGGTCGTTGCCTTTCGAGGGCCGCCGAGATTCGCTGGACGGCCTGGGCTTGGACCTCTTGATCGTAGCACCTCGTTGCGGCCTCGAGCCGGGGCGGGATCGTTGTCATCGTTGCAGCTTCGTGCGGGTTCTTGGCACTGTCCCAAAGGACGGGAGCTGCAGTGGCCTCTTTCCTTTCGGCACACACAGCTCAGGTCACTCACATGAACACTCGGACACGCGTGCCTCATCAGCACCGGGGTGAATAACGACCCCGTCTGAAGTTGGCGATATAACACCGCTTCCTTACGGTTCAAGCCCGGATGAGGTGGCGGCGTGGCCCTTCTCTCTAGTCTGCACCACTTCACAACTTCGTTGTTGGCGCAGGGGAGCCATTATCTTCCGGAGCTCGGATATTCGGGGTGGTCCTCGTCCCCCGAAGCACGCTCTTTCGAGTCGCCACGACGGTGCTTCCAGAACGCGTTGTGCAGGTGCTCGGAAGAGTCGCGTGCCTTGTTTTGCATATAACGAGTGACCTCCCCGCCCCGACCTCTGCGTGCGTGCTTGGTAACTTGCCTTCCAGGCGCGCCGCTGAAGAGGCCTCTGTATCAAGTTCGGGCGCGCGCGCGTGTTCCCCAAACTCGTCCTCTTTCGCGCGGCCTCGTATGTAACCTCTTTTATTTGACTCCCATCACACTATGTGGCCGCGCAGCTTTGAAGAACCGAGAGCAAGTTACACGCTACGGAAGGAACGCTATGCCTGAGGGGATGACTGCAAAGTACCCTTCGTTAACGCCGCTAGTTGGGGCGAATTGGTTAAGCCGTGAACTCCTGTTTTATATATATAAAAAAGTTGACGTGACCGTAACAATGCCTCGTAAACTGTGATAAACTAGAGGGAAAGTGGCGCCATCTCGGTGACGCCGGTTTTGGCGTCAACAGGTTGTCTTTAAACATAAAACCGGGGTCACCGAGATGGCGCCACTTTCCCTCTAGTTTATCGCAGTTTATGAGGCATGTTACGGTCACGTCAACTTTTTTTTTCTTCGCACACCTAACGTGAAAACAAAGGCAAAAGTTGTCCATGCTCTAGCAACATGAAAGGAAGGAGTTATGAGGGTTGGTCGCTGTCGAACACTGGCTAACGTGCATTGCGGAGCGAATGAGGGCATGCAGTTAGTGAAAAATACAGGACGATACGGTTAAGTAAAGTTAGACGCGTGGTGGGATTCATTAACTTGTACAGGAGATTAGAAAGGCGGTTTTATGTGTGGTTTCCGGTCACGGTGGAGTTATCGTTGTGGAGAGAAGAGCCCAACCCCGCTTCATACTTGTGTAGCAGCGCGGTCGTGCGATAGACGGATTGTTGTATTTCAGGGGTGCACCCTTTCAAACGGAGTGGTGACTTCTTCCACAGAGCTCCTTAGTTTAGCGCGAAACATTATTGGTATCCACCCCCGGGCTTCCTCGTACGCCGGTACGGGTACAGTGATATAATTCTGACCTACAAGGTAGTGCCAGCCGGTTGCACCTGGGTTCTGAGCAATGAAATATGTATATATGTCAGCTCATAGGTATCACTAGAGGATACGGACATCTTTGTGGGATAACGTGTCACGTTAAACAGCTTCTGTCAGTTTCCTCATTTTTTTTTTATTTGGGCTTCAACATTCTTGAACTATAAGTACAATAGCAGCCGCCTCTACCAATCCCTGAGAGAGGGAGAGAGAATGTATAGAAAGGCAGGGAGGCTAACCAAGGGTAGTGCTGGTTGGCTATCCTGCACGGGGGGAAGGAGTAGGTGACGAAAAGAGAAAGAGAGTGGAAGTGGAGAGAGATAGAAGAGCACATACAAACAACTTACACCACAGAGCGGTAGGGGGCGGCGTCTGTCGTGAAGGCCCGTAGACCGCAGTAATCTTACTAGCCGTCTGCGCTTAGGTTCTTTAGGAGCACTGGCCTATAGCTCTAGAATCCTCGAGAATGGATGTATGCACCACTGTGACAAAAAAGTCCGAGTTGTTTTTAGACATTTTGCCGGGCTTATTTGCGGACACACCTGTCATCATCATTCTCCCCGCGACAGGCGTCATGCATCGCCTACTTCCTGGTGACATTGCTGCTTCCTCATCTCAATGTGCAATTTGCATTTCGGCGCAGCTTGTAAACGATGCAGTGCATAAGCATTGCGCGAGAACAAACACGCGATCGTGCTCATTGCATGACTTGTGCGGGGCCCGAATGTAAAATTCGCATGAATCTGCACATTGCATAGAACGAAAATAAACACATACTGTACGCATCGCATTTAGTTCTATAGCATGTAATACTCGAAAGCTTCGCTCCACATAAATTATGATATTCGTGTTGGATCTGCGTGTCTTCTTTTCTTTTTTTTACCTTGCTGCTGCGTTTCTTACCCGCCCTTAATATCCGTGGTTAGTGTCATTAAACCACCGATTCTCAAATTAACTCATTGCTCTAAAACAAATTAAAGTCATCCGATCTTGTGTGCTCTCCCTACATTTACGACAGCAATACTCCAGCCGTCCTTACTGCTCCCCAGCGCTATCAACTTACCATTCCTGTACTATCTTACGAGTGCATGGCTTCGTTTATACTTCTCTATATACCTAAGATGGTGCGCCGTGCCGATAAAGCACTCTCGGTGGCTTCTTTCTCTATTTTTTTTTTTGCGCCACTCGGAGAGCACGCAGGGTGACAACCATTAGCTCCTCGCGTGCGTCTTCCAATTGATCGCCAAGCGTCAGTTTGTTCGTCGATTTGCATACGTCACCCACAAGCTGCTGCAGCTGACTGGGCACAAGGTCCACTTCGCTGCACCCTTTTTTGCCTGTAGGTGCTATTCCCTTTCCCCGTCATCAGTGAGGATGGAGCTAGAACTTATCTGCAGCCCTTCCGATGCATTCCCGGAATATCAATTCCTGACCGGCTCCTCCTCCTCCTTATCCTCTTCTCTTTCCATCTTACCCCATCTCGCTCGAGGGGCCCCGGACCTTCCGGCGCTAACCTGCTCCTTAACCTTTGGTGCTCCCGGGAAGCTCCTGTATACGGAATATATATGCGGGGGCTCTTCCGTTGATACGACTCGTTATCATTCTCTCACTCGTTCTCGCGCTCGTGTTCGCGCGAGCGTCTCCATACCTGCCTTCTTCCTCGAGTCCTCAAGGCAGAGGCCGTCTTTCATCGCTCGCCCCTGTTCGAACTTTTCTTTCCCGACCTGCCCTGACCCCTTCGTTACGTGCGGTATAAGAAACAGGGGAAAGAAAAAGAAAAAAGAAACGCTGCTCCCCACAGACGAGACTGGAGTCGGTTTCATACCGAATCGTGACCGCCGGTTGGTATCAACTCTTTCGGTTGTTTCGTATCTTTTTCTTTCTCTATTATTTTGATTCTCGTTCCCCCAGCTTCTTCTCTCTTCTTCTTTGTACCTAAAGGGACGGTCGAAGTGAAGTACGTGACGTAAGATTCACTCTGCGTCTTCGTATGTTCATATGTAGCAATGTAGAAACCGCTTTCAGTAATCTTCACAACAAACATGAATGCTTTTTGCCCTATCTCATTAAGCGTTTACTGGTTCATTCAGTAAACGCACTAATTTACCTACTCTTGATATGGCCGGATTTTGCTTCTCGGGTGATTGTGTGTGGTATCTAGAGAAAATTTTATGACATAGTCCCTAGTCAAGAGGATTATGTCATCATTTTGCCTTGCTGACATGCCTTGTATTTGCACAAACGAAATAAATAAATAAATAAACAAATGTCCCCCGCACGTGTTGCTGTTCCGATCGGACAGATTTCGAAGACTTTGACTTATTAAAAAAAAAAAAAGAATCACAGCAGCAACTTCCAGAGTTCGTGCGCACAAGGCTTTCAACCGGTATCAACTCTGGCCCGCAAGACACAAATCACCGAGTACGCAAACAACCAAACAAAAGGCATTCGACGGCCCACCATGACAGCGATGCTACTTCAAAGCGTCGTCGTTGTATTCGCGAAAAACAGCAGCGCGACCGCTCCCTTCAGAAAGGCCCGGGTCTAGCCGATCTGATTCCATTTTTAATGCTCCCCTCCCCCCCCCCCTTTCCCCCCGCCCCTGATCTTGCTCGTCTTCTTCCACAACCAGCGCCTATTTCTTGCCTCCTGGAAACTTTGTGCTTCTTCGACCTGCCGCGTGCAAATTTTTCCTTGCAATTCCTGCCCTTTTTCTCTATCGCTTTTCGTGTACTGCTCGCCTCTCTTCCGTGTGGTCGCTGTTGTGCGGGTTCGTTCGTTTCGCGGTCTCCATCGATGCGGCGTTTGCTGGTGCAGCCCCCCCCTCACTACCTCCCCGACCTTGTCCGCATCGGAGAGATGTCAACCGCTCGCGGGTTTTGTTTAAATCTCTCTCTCGCCCCGCTGGCCGCTTCTGCCACTGCGGAGAGCGGCACGGTGAAGTCGTTGAACCCGCGTCTTGCGGGGAATCGCTGGTGCTGCCGCAGGAGCGAGAAAGCCGTGTGTGATGATATCGCCGCGGCCAGCTATTGGCATTCAGTTAGCGTACACTGTGTGTATGCGGATTCGAACAGTACAGGCAGCGGCAGCGCCGGCTGTTGCAGAAGTGACACACGGAGGGGGGAAGCGCAGTACGAGAGTGGTGCAGAAGAGAGAAAGAGAGAGAGTGAAGCGCCCTCTTTCGTCGCTCGCGCTGGCCTCCTCTATTTTTCGCTCTTACGGATATCTGCGCCTGCCGTAACGTTTGTTTTTGCCTTAGCTGTAAATTTTTGTTTACGCATATCATACGAACTTTCTTTCTTCAACAGCCGTGCAGTATTCCAGAAGCTATATGCCGTCTGCAAGGAGCAGGTACCGCAGTGCGCAGCTGAGCATAGTGCAGAAAGGTTAAGATGACGCTCGCATGACGTGTTCGTTGTCCTCTTACGTAGCGGCTGAGTCTCTGAGTACTTCAAAGGTGCGTGCCATAAGCTCGCTCGTCCTACTGTCTTCTGGCCCGAATCATGGACTCTTTGTTTCGTTATCTGTCAGAGACTTCCCGCGTCATTTATGCCACTGAGTAAAGCGACAAGGCTTGCGACACCTTACACAAGGTTCCTTTCTCGCATCGTTGAAAACGTTCTGGAGTTGAGCGCACGCAGCGTGCTGACGCATCCGTTCTCAGCTATCATTGTCGTCTGCTCGAGCTCTCCTCTCGCGAGAGCAGACGACGCGCAGGTGGCCGCGGCTTCCGTAACGCTGCACGCAACTCGCGACGCGGGGGGGATTCCCAAGTTGCCGCATTTCTCGAAGGCGTCTCTGCGCACGCCGAACCGAACGGGCATGCAACCGAGGCATGCACGATGGGCGGGAGGCAATGGCGGGAGGAGGGTTAGACTGCGAATCGCGATGCGAGATCTGTTCTGCGCGGCGAGGCTTTTGGCGCACTGAGAAAGAGATCAATGAGTGCCCTTCCTCTATCGCTGTCTTCGTCGTCAGCTCTCGCATGGCTTGCTTGCTGGCTTGCTTGCTGGCTTGCTGGCTGGCTTGCTGGCTGGCTGGAAATCGCTCGCGAGGTCGCGAACCGGTTACGGAGGGCCTGCGTAAACACTGGTTGCGTATGTGCGCGAACGCCGCGCGCTGCCGTGCTTTGGGTTAACGTAGTTATAGCGGAACAGATGCACTAATGGTGAGTTATGGCGCGGGGCCGTGGTTGTAACATGCTGCAGCGCCGTCGCAACCGGTCCCGGTGGTCTGGACACCGTGCCGTTTCGCATTTGTCGTCGTTCACACCGCGGAATTGTAAGCAGCAGCCGAGGCACTTTCGTGCAATGACACCACTTTGAGGTGTACCGGATACCGCGTGGTACCGGAAGCGGTACCCTCGTGACTCACTAATATCGCGTCATTTGTAGTGATTTGCCGATGCTAGTTTCTTCCGTTAGCGGAATCGTTAGTTTAGGTCGTGCTGTCCGTCTTCTGCGTGGTTAGCGGGATGGTTCGTACGTCGGATGTCGGATCTTTGGGATGGTACCGGCCTGGTTCATGCAGGAAACATATCCCACGCCTGGCTAATGCAAGACCATTAGGACATTCGAAATCTGCTTTGCAGATTTCTTAGCTACGCTAACTCTGTACAACGCTAAATTAGATATACTTAACTCACTGTTATATCCATATATCAGCGACAGTCACTGTAGTGGACGCGGTCATTTGATCAGGACAAATGCTAACCGAACACTGTAGATATAATTGGGCACGGTGAATCTTCATGGATGTCGCACGGCAACAGGCTGCGTTTCCGCATCAGCCGTTTACGATAGTATGTGGAAGGAAATATTTAATGTACTGCCACTTTCTTAACAGTACTCCAATAACGCGTGACTAAAGCACTTTGTCTTGCTGATGCAGTAAGTGAGATAGCAGTATTGCTGCAACAAACGGAAGCATGTCTTACGCTCCCACGAAGCTGCTCTGCCATTTACGGAAGCGAAGATCTTGGGAGCCTGGCCTCACAGTTCATTGGCCCAGAAAGCAGTTCGAGCGCTTTTTCGCTACCTGAAGGCAACAGACTTGAGTGCCCGACTATAGACACCCTACACCTAACTTAGTGCATGTGAAAGTGCGATATAGGCTCACGTTTTCTCTCTCTCTCTCTCTCTCTCTCTCTCTATATATATATATATATATATATATATATATATATATATATATATATATATATATATATATATATATATATCTCCCTCTCTCTTTTTTTTCTCTCTCACCCCCATTCCCCTCCCCACGTGTAGGGTAGCAAATTGGACTCAGTCTGGTTAACCTCCCTGCCTTTCCTACCCTCTTCTCTCTCTGCTCTGCCTCTAATACAAAGACAGCGCATTGTGGCCGTAATAGACACAGTTCAAGTGGGGGGGGGGGGGGGGGGGGAACTAAACGAGGACATCGAGACACAAATAATGCACAGCCGGCCTCAAAACTTAACGGGGACACGGGATTCGCGAGAAAGCTTAATTGCGACGCTATCTGGGTAATTCTCTTCTTATTCGTAATTTCAGTTAGTAGTGTCTTCGACGACCTACACAGTTGTCCATTAAAATAAAACCGCCATGCCTTAACTAATAAGCCGAAATCAACATTTTTAGCGAAACCAGGTTCCTGTAAGCGTTCGTCGTTAACTATGGATCATATTTTTACTTGGAAGCATTCTTCTCCTAGGCAAGTCAATCTTTGGTGGATGAACCCATCTCGCCGTTTTCGGGGGCCGATCCCGGACATAGTACGGTCTAAGCTGCTCTACTGTCGCTTTTTTCTTTCATATTGCTTGTTTCCGTTGTTTTTCGTATCATTCGTACGCCAATCGCTTTTCCATTCATCATCATTATCATCATCAGCCTATTTCCATTCACCTGCCTTGTAATCAACCAATTTCGTACCGACAGGAGGTCCCCCTGACAGTTTTGACATTGGAACCTCCTCCTGCAACACTTATGTACTATGGTATTTGTATTTTTTTTACATCACAGTAAGCTTCGACTTCAACGAGAAAAAAAAAACGCGAACAATTGTGTACGTGCCATAGGGGCGGCTGGTTGTCTACCCCTGGGGCCAATGGCTATGTGCCGCTGCATTCTAGTTGGTTTCAATCTTATATCGTCTCATTACAATCATGTCTTATCATACATATAAACCCTGCAGCCTGTAATCTCTCCATAACCGTTTGCTATACACAGCTGTTCCCTACAAATCATGAACTTTCCGCATTCCGTGGACGTCGACTACCTATGTTGAGTATTACAAATTTTTGTATTTATGCCCTCGCATATTTTGCCCCATGGTAGCTGTATTCTGCCTCGCAATACATAAGCAGTCCAGCCAAGGCTACGAGCCTGAGGTCGCGCCATTCGGGGCTGCGCGCTAAAATGTCGTGCACTGCTTGGCACAGTATAGTTCCGGATTCATGCTTGTAATTGCTGTAAATTTATGCCATTGCGACACAACTGAAGTGGCGTGCTTCAACAGCGTAAATATTCGTGAACATTCTGCGCTGTTCCCAAGATCCGTTCTCGATTTCTCGGCGCTTAGGCTTAAAAGGACACTACAAAGGCAAATACTAGACAGTTTTAGTTTAGCGTTTTCAACGAAACGTAAACGCATTACCAACGTAAAGAAATAGCGTTGTGATCACTGCGCAGGCTCTGAACGTTATTGGGTTTCGGCGGTTTAGGTGCGATATGATAACGTGCGTTATTTAGCGAGTTTTACGTTTTAATTTTTACGTATGCTAAGAAATGCGTTGTCGAACATGGCGGCACCCATGGCTCTCGCTTCAGCGTGAATTCTCGTGATGGCTGCGCTCTGACTCGTCTTGATCGCCGGTAACTATTGAAATGAGCTTTCACTTTCTCTAAACTCACCTGAAACGTTAGTTGTGAGCGCATAGCGCGTCCAATTTCCGAGATCGTTCGGGGATTCCGGAACCCGTAGGCCTAACGAGAGGCGTCGGCATAGCAACAACACGATGGTTACTCATGAATCGTCTTGGCTTGGATACGTTTGGCACGAGGTACCAGACGGCGACCTGTTTTATAACGTCTTCCTTACGTTTGCGTTCCCGTACGGTAAACTAAAAGTCACGAAAGGACGAGCACCATAACGTCCCACAAAGGTGATTACGTTTAACGTATGTACATAAGGCGACAAACGCTATTCTAAAACTGTCTGCTCAGTCGACGTGGGCTGTTAAAATAACATTCCAGAATAGTCGCATGCTTCGGGCCAAGAAAATACATAGTTTACGAGAAAATTGCGTATACCTGTAGCGCCATTCAAATCGCCCCGTCCCCGATAGAGGAGCGGTGACGTTGCATACGCCATCACCGACCTTAAGGGCCCGTACATGGTCGCTCCGCCCGTCCGTTCCGCCCTCGTCCGGTCGCGAGCGGAAGCCCGAAAGGCGGAAGGTGTCGCAAAATTCGATGCACGCTCAATCCGCACGAGCGGAACGCACGCGCACTCCTATTGGGCGACGCGGCCTGTTGACAGCTGGCAACCGTTCGGCGGAGCAAAGGTGTTCAAGGTTGGCAACGACCTTTGACAGCAGACGACACTGGCATATTTTTGCAGATGTGATTTCAATTTTCCGCGTTCCGGCGAAAATGCGACTCTAGGCTGCCACATTCTGTTCTGCAGCCGTATGTGTTGCATTGGCACCGTCATCCTTCTTCGAAACATTGCACAGTCGTCTTATCTGCGCCACCTTTTACAGATGTATTGCAATCGCATCACGTCGCAGCACGCGACGTATTCTCGGATGATTACTTTCAGTCCACGCTGCCTTGGCTGGTTGAACAACACCTCTCTAATTATCCAACGTGATCCGTTCTGCGACACGCGAAACTGATATTGTCGCCGGAAGCGCGGTGGCGCGGTTTCTATAGTGTTAGTGACAGCTTGCAAGAATACAGAACACACGCACATCTGTCGCGGAATGCATTTGCGTAGGTCGCCAAGACGCACATTTCTACCACTGAGCACACGTGTGAGGCCCCGAGTACAGCTTGCTGATACGCTTGCTCGTGCTTTTTTTTTTCACTCTGCCAATTTTAAGAGGGTGCTTAAAGCAGTTGGATGCATGGAATGCCTTTTCCTTAAATGATATGCTCAGCGATGACTGAAGTTCTCACCGTGTGCAGAAAAAGTTGTGCATGAGTGGTTAACTTCATGCAGCAAGGAATTGAAGGTTAAGCAGTGAGTGTACAATTCATTATGACTGGCTTAAAGCAATGTGTATGTATTGCGGTGACCTTATGCAGATATATGCATACTCATGAGATATGTTTCCAAGGGGAGTACTTATTTGAAAGCATATAATTTAAATTGCTGATAAGAAAACTTATTTTGAGTGAAATCAAACAATTGCATTCTTTCTTGCCAGCCTGGCTACCCAATATGTTGCCACCTTACTACGCCTGAACTATACGGTGCCATTGGACAATGCTGTATCCCTGCAGGCACGCTAGAACAGCTTGGATATGCACAAACAATCCTTTACATCGCACTTAAATTAAGGTGGTGTAGATTTGCTGTCACAATGTGCTTGTAAGCATAACTGCCGAGCATTCAAAAAAGTGTTTGAAATGTAAGGGTGGATGCTCAGGTTTGCAGGTGCGACATTTTACATTTATAGTGCAAGGACACACCGATGAACAGGAAGGATACCACACAAATCCTCGTGTTGTGACCTTGCAGTCACAATGCAAGTAGTTTTCAGTGGTGTTTAGCTATAAACATGTGAAGCAATCTGTAAATTCAAAACTGTATTAAGTAAACTGAGACACCATGAAAAGCAACATAACACTACGGTGTACACATTTTTTGTCACATCAGCTCTTTGTGGTGAAGGTCAAATATGTATACAAGCTATTTGTAGGAAGTAGGAAGCCTATCCAATATAAACAAGAAACTTGCAGGCAAGGTAATCACAACAAAGCAGCTGAGACGTTGGTACTATTCTACTTGTGCTTGTACTTCTACTATGCGCTGCTGGATGGTTGCGACTGATATGCTCGCGAAGGTTTGGGTCATTCACATTTTAAGGGATGAGTAACTGTTACATATGTAAATCATCCTCCTCTGCATGCAGCCGCTGTGGCTGGCAGTCGATGCCATAGCCTCATGCTTAGCAGCCCAACACCACAACCACTAAGCAATCACGGCGGGTAACTGCTCCTCAGGTTGTGCAATCTGTGTGGCTGTATCAAAGCACTGATGTAACACGTGTTTCAGTGGGGTCTAACTACCGCACAGAAGTTGTGGTGCAGCACTTCCTAATGGCAACATGTGTTGCAGCTGGGATACAAAGAGTTGAGCCTTTGTATCCGATGAGCATACAGTAACTGGAAACTTTGTTTCCACTTCTAAAAATTTTTGAGTATGTTCTAAATGACATGAGCCCATGTTGTAATGATATTTTAATTTTTAAAATAGCTGTACACGTTTGTGTACATCAAGTACACCATGAAATAACAGTCATCGGGGTATGCTTGAAAGGCACCTTCAGCATCTGCACTTCAAACCGCAGCCATGTCATAGCCATTGTAGGTGAAACAGCAGTAGTCAACGCGAAATTGACCGCCACTTTAGCAGTTTGCATGCAAACACACATTCATGTGGTGGCATTGTTTATTTTGGTTAACTGGCCCAGGCAAGTAATGTGAATAAGAGAACAATTATGAAACATCATTAGCTTAGTGAGGCCCAAAATACTAATTCGGGTAACTATTAATAGCAGTAGTCGAGGGCACGCTTGAAAGGCATCATTAGCAGTCTGCACGTCAAAGCGCAGTCAAGTCGTCGCCACTGTTGGTGAAACGACAGCACTCAATGCGAAAATGACAGCCACTGTTGGCAGCTTGCATGCAAACACACGTTCATGTGGTGGCATTGTTTATTTTGGTTACCTGGCCCAGGCAAGTAATGCGAATAGGAGAACAATTATCAAACATCATTAGCTTAGTTAGGCCCAAAATACTCAGTCAGGTAACTATTCATAGCAGTAGTCGAGGGCACGCTTCAAAAGGCACCATTAGCAGTCTGCACGTCAAAGCGCAGTCAAGTCGTCGCCACTGTTGGTGAAACGGCAGCACTCAATGTGAAAATGACAGCCACTGTTGGCAGCTTGCATGCAAGCACACATTCATGTGGTGGCATTGTTTATTTTGGTTACCTGGCCCAGGCAAGTAATGCGAACAGGAGAACAATTATCAAACATCATTAGCTTAGTTAGGCCCAAAATACTCAGTCGGGTAACTATTCATAGCAGTAGTCGAGGGCACGCTTGAAAGGCACCATTAGCAGTCTGCACGTCAAAGCGCAGTCAAGTCGTCGCCACTGTTTGTGAAACGGCAGCACTCAATGAGAAAATGACAGCCACTGTTGGCAGCTTGCATGCAAACACACATTCATGTGGTGGCATTGTTTATTTTGGTTACCTGGCCCAGGCAAGTAATGCGAACAGGAGAACAATTATCAAACATCATTAGCTTAGTTAGGCCCAAAATACTCAGTCGGGTAACTATTCATAGCAGTAGTCGAGGGCACGCTTGAAAGGCACCATTAGCAGTCTGCACGTCAAAGCGCAGTCAAGTCGTCGCCACTGTTTGTGAAACGGCAGCACTCAATGAGAAAATGACAGCCACTGTTGGCAGCTTGCATGCAAATACACATTCATGTGGTGGCATTGTTTATTTTGGTTACCTGGCCCAGGCAAGTAATGTGAATAGGAGAACAATTATCAAACATCATTAGCTTAGTTAGGCGCAAAATACTCAGTCGGGCAGCTATTAATAGCAGTAGTCGAGGGCACGCTTGAAATGCACCATTAGCAGTCTGCACGTCAAATCACAGTCATGTCGCAGCCATTGTTGTATTTGTTTATCTCACGGCAAGTAACGCCAATGTAAGCACAATTATTCACCCTGAATAGCTTTGCTAGCATTGTTTGTACTAAAAAATTCTGAGTGAAGTTGAATGTGTTTTATTGAGGCAATTATTTAATTCACAAGCCATCGGCATAGTGATCGACGGCCAGGTTCAAACAATGACATTTGTGAGGTAATAAATGGTGAAAGTTGCAAAAGCTATCAGTGCACTGCTTTGCTGGGCTCCATTTACTGAAAAATTTCTTTGCAACGACAAAAGCATCAGACAGGAAATGACACCCCACTGCACAGTGTTATTCGTGTTGAACTTTTTTGCCATCATATGTGATTGGCAGCGAAACCATCCGTTTACTAAGACTGATTGCATGAAAAATGCAACAGCATAGCAAGGTGTAGTTTCACAATATGGCACCCTTTCATGTGCACTTCTGACGAGCTGCCACATGCACTGATGCATAAACATGAACTGAGGTAAGAGGCTAAGTTGCTGTGCAACCCCCATGACGCTTTTAAGAAAATCTATCTCTAAACCTTTCTGTTTTCATAGGCGATGAAAATCTGTTTTGAGCAAGTTGGTTAATCACACTGCAGCAACAACACAAGAAGCAAGGACAGAAAACACAGCGAGTAGGCAGACTGAGAAGACGAGGTAGACCAGTGAGAAAGGTTTTAATGAGATGGAAGAGGCCTGCCCTGCCGTGTACATGAGTTAGTGCTTTGAATGAGATTGGTTTATGAAAATGTGTAATGACTTTCCTGAAAGAAAACTAGCAAAAGCAAATGCTAATATAATATAAAAGGACAGAAATAATGGTAAGCGCAAGCACGCATGGAAACAGGCACGTATTCACACACAAATGCGAGAACTAAGAAGAACTCCAACGTAAAGAAATCTGGGAAATAGAAAAAAAATTGACAAACGCAAGAAAACATACATTTACAAACAGACGCGGGTCGAGGTATTATAGGAACGGGTTCACAAGCTGCTGTGCTTACCTTCTCATATGTTTTCTTTTTTAACCGTTCTCTTAATACTGTCTCGGGAAATTTTAATTGCATTCATGACATTAGTGCTCTCAGGCGCGTCCACATTTCACGACAGCGCTGAACGTCTTGACGTATGCAATTATAATGTTGTTCCCTAATTTCCCCCCACCGATAGAAGCATCTTTAACCGTGCAGTAACAACTTTTGAAACAAACGATAGATGTACGAAGCAGAAAAGGCCGGTGTGATAGGGCTTCTCTATGGGGCTACTACATAAGAAAACGCAATCGGCAACACTTATGCTCAGCTCAGTTCTGAGCACACGAACATCGCGTAGTACGACCACTTCTACACCCAGTAACGCTGCAACACATCGCACATATATATCACGATTTGTAGCTCGCAAACGCACTTCATAACGGCAAGAGCACAGCTCGAACGTCGCGATCACCACGGCGCATCGCAGCCGGCAAAACGGCTCATACGCAGTATAGCACACGCAGAATGGCAGCGATAACTAGGCGATAAAAGCTTATCGCTACTGATCGTATCGTTACTTTTGGTAAGTTGCGAAGGGCTGGCGTTCACCACACCGCGGCAACGATCGGCATACACAGAGCAGAAACCAAACGTGTACGCTGGGTGCGCCAATCGGACGCTACTTATTTCAACACGCCTTGAACAGGTGTGCTGCTCAGAATGCACGTGTATGTGATGGAGTTCTCGTCTGCGACGCACACGCGAAGCATGGCACAAGAAATCACGAAGTCGACGGCTTGAAATATTTCCTCCGACGCTCTCGTAAACACAACACACACTTCCTGCGCTCCGTCTGTTTCTGTTGGCGATCGCACGCACTGATGAGGTCTGGAAGCGTACACCGGCTTGCTTCTTCCGATGACTATCTCCGTGGGTGCCACATATCTCTGGTAAAAATCACAAACAGGAGAAAAACATAGACTGTTTCTGACGCGGCTGTAGCCTAGGCCTTGCGTCCCTGCTTCGCTTCGCTTCGAGCACGCGCCATGTTTGCTGTGACGACAGCCAAACCGTCCGCCTCGGACCAGCCAATGAGAGACGAGCAGGCGGCCGGACGGGAAACTTGCGTCCGCTCCTCGCTCACCAGTAGAGAGCTATCCGCACGCGACCGGGCGAGGGCGGAACGGACGTGCGGAGCGACCATGTACGGGCCCTAACTGCCATTTGTGAGTAAAACGGCGCCCGACAGACGGCGCTACGGTTTTCTGCGCAAAACCCAAACGCGCGGCCATGGAGAAACCGAGCCAAGACAAGAGAGGTGGTTTCACCGCTGCAACGAATCCAACGCTCTTGGTCACGTGGCTTGGACCGTTCCATAATTCTGCGAGATCACATCGACGTAGCATTCTCTGCTACTTAAAGCTGGTTCGAGTTTCGCACGCCAGCGAACCCAGCGCAGCACTACGCGATAACGATAATACAGGAACGCGAGAGCGCGGTCGGCGTAGGCTGGAGAAAACGAAACTTTTCGGCCGCCCGCGTTGTTGTCAAGAGTAACGTCGTCGAGTTCTCCTTTCTAAACATCAAATAGAACTGGACAAGCATAATTTCTCGATGTCCAGAGCGGAAGACCTTAGGTTAACAAAGCCATAAAGCGTGCTCTCGAGGAGACCACGGTCAAGTCAAGACAGGCTAAGTTCATTAAGGAATTGACTTGGGCTATTGGCGACTCCAAGTAAATCGCCCCCTAGCGGCCGAACCGAGAAATATCTCATCCAAGTTCATGCTTGAACCGAAAGAGTGTGTCCTATCACGGCATGCCCTGAATGCCTCGTAGTTCTGAAATCGTCGGAATGCCGCCGCGCACAAGCTCGAAAAAAAAAATATGGATGCCGAAAGACTTGTTTACAATTATGCGTGTCATCGCGGCAGAAAGACAGCAATGCATGATTTCATCTTTTCGCGAGAGGAGCAGACGATGCCCATCGGAGAGCGACTTGGATGAGAAACTTCGCATTGGGAAATTGTGACGACTGAAACAATGAGTAGTCAGCTTGGGCTATATAGACCGGACGACACAACGACGATTCTTGTTAAGGTGCTAACTTGGGATAGTCGGTCAGGTTCCGTACTCGTGTCGTCTCGTCTGGCCCATGCCGAAAAGTCCCAATTAAAAGGCTTACATTGTCGTCTGTTCACTTATCCAATGCCTTGGGCTGTGTATAAAGGGACACTAAAGTGGAAAATGATTACTTCTGCATCAGTAAATTACCGTTCTACCCCACCATAAACACCACTCTTACAACGATAAGACGTTTGGTAAGCCAGAAAAAGCGCAGGAACGAAATACAAGTGGCGACGCCTACTTATGTACCCGCACCTGGGGGCTGTGACGTCTTGAATTTTGATGGCATCTTCTAGGGCCTGCTAATTATATATAGCGGTACAGATTGACTACATTGTGTTCCAAAGGAACCAAATATTCAACATGGCAAGTTTCTGGGACCTTTATTCAGCCGACGCGGCCCAAATGCGAAAACATACTTTGGAATCCCTGACGTCACGCTGACGTACCGGCGCTGGGGTTTCGGCGCGAAATTCAAATACTGATACTTGGACCTTCATTTTCTCATGTAATAACCAAACTATTTTTTTGAAATGAGTGCCTGCAGGGTTCTCAAACAATGCTTCATTAGTCTAAAATGATTTATTGTTTCACTTTAGTGTCCCTTTAAGCATGGAACCGAACCAGCTATACCCCGAGTTAACACGTTATACTGAAATTCGTCTGACTTGACAGTGGCTTCGTCGAGAACCCCCCACGCTGCGTCGTCTACACTCTCCCGCGATTTACGTGTTGCTTGCAAATACGGAATTAAGACGGACTCGCGTGTCCCAGGTGCCAATGATTACACCGTGCAATACGCTCGATTTGCATTTTCGACTGCCCGCGATTCGTGGGCGACGAAACGAGCTCCTTCCCCCCCCTTTTTTTTCTCTTTTCCTTCGAGAGGCGTCACAGCTGGACTCTTCCGCCAGCCCCATTCCTGCACGGCTCTCGCCGGCGAGATCTCTAATGCGCGCTGTTCATAACTGCGTGCATGAATATTAGCGCGATCGCGGGCGGCGTCGAGCGATGGCAAATTGAACGGCATTCCTTGCATTGCACGCGCGTTAAATGCGCGCTGACCGCTCCAGAGAGGAGGTGTATACGCATACACACAAACACACAAAAAAGCGGAACGTAAAAAAAAAAGATAACGAGCGAAACTCGCTCGAAGGAGGCGTGTATATAGAGGGGGGGGGAGAGGTGCAGTTTCTCGCGTCGAGAGGGCGTTTGCGAAGGGTGAGGAGAGGTGGCACTGCGTGATTACGCGCTCCCGGAGTGAGTCGCGCGAAATGGAGGTGCCTCGTGTTTGTACGTACGTACTTGCGTATGTACGTGCGTGCGTACGTACGTGCGTGTGTTCTTGCGAAGCTGAGCGCGAGCAGTTAGGAAAGAGAGCCGCTCCCTCACGTCGCCACTGTGTTGTCCGCTCCGTCTCTGTGTGTGTGTGTGTGCGAGAATTATTCCGTCTCAAAAAACACACTCAGAAACAAACAAACAGACAAAACGTCTGGGTGCACTGGTGTGCTTGGACGAAGCGCTGCGTCGTCGTAATGGGCGCTGCTAGTAAGACGGGACAAAAGCCCCGGACGCGTCGCCGCTTTTGTTTTGTTAGACCTGAGCCCCCCCCCCCCCCTTCTTGAGAGAGAACCCGTGCGACAGCGGTGCGTTGCCTCCTCCTTCGAGTTCGCCCGGCGAGCTGTCTCCGTAGTCGGCGCAAAACGCTGCGCCGCCAGGGGTGACGCGTTCTGCCTTTCATTGTGTGAGGAGTCATTCCCTTCTGACTGCATTTTCTTTTTTGCCTCACGAATGCTTCCCGCCCCGTAGTATATATCTTGAATTTTTCTAAAGTGCCCCCTCTTGGCGCTCTTAGCGCCGGAAATGTCTCATTTATCTCAGCGGCAACAAGTCCAGCTTTATGCCGTAAATGACGTTGAAGACAAACGTAATTTCAGTTGTATTAGTAAATTACCATCGTCGCAATAAAAAAAAAGCAGAAAGAAACGCCGCCCAAGCACTTCCGCACAGGTGGTTAATCAGCGGAGCTGAAACGGGCGGTCCCGGTTCTTGTCACTGGCTTAGTGCCTACGGTTCATTAAACGACGGCTTGGTAGGCTGCCGGATCCTCGGTACGCAGTTGCTACTTGCGCTCGGCTGCACGAGCCTGTTCTTGTGCCCGGGCTGCAGCATCGGCACGGTGTAGACGAGCTCGTTCCCAGTTATGCTCGCGGCGTTGCTGATCGAAAGCTGCCTGCTCCTCAGGAGTACGTATGACGCGTGGCCTACCTATTTCGGAGCCAGAGAGAAACTGCTGCGAGCGCGCTCGGCTGCGACGGAGAGCAACGACGTCACTACTGACGCAGCCAATCGCGCCCCTCTATTTTCTTTTTTGCGCATATGCACGGGGTTGCGCCGGATGGACGGATCGGCTAGCCATATACAGCTTCGTAGTAAAAAGCCACTCGCATTGTGAGAAGAGGCTTAGCGAGCCAGAAAAGATTCAAACACGAAAGAGAAGTAGTGTACCAGCTCACCGTGAAGTCACCGAATTTTGACGTCATGCTGGAACCAAATTATTTTTTTAATCGCCAGAGATGTACCACATTGTATTGTATGTGGTCCAAGTAGTAAACTTAGTAAATTTCGAGAATGATTACTCAGCCACAACACAAACGACCTAAATACAAATAAAATATTAATAATACTTTGAAATATGTGACGCCACACTGTCGGTACTACAGCTGGGGGCTTCAGCGCGAAACGAAATAAATGGGACAGTGACCTTCATTTGAGCTCTTCTTTTTTTTTTTTACTCGTACACCGGACTTAACGAAAATAGAGTTAATAAAGAGTGGTTTATCTGCGTAAGCTGGTGCAGTGTTTCTCACAGAATGCGCTTGGGAACAAAAATCGCGGCTGTACTTATTCGGGATCAACATGAGATGAAACGAGGAACTTAATTTTGCTTGGCAGTAGGATTACCCTTTGCGTGTGGATTCGAATCTAGCTCGCCAATATGTAACAATAAGTATAGCTTTGCCGTCGAGCGTCTAGCCGCACTGAACAAAAAAGAGCTTTTATACGTGTTATGTTTGTGTAGTCACAGTACGCACTTTTGTACTTTCGCTTTACTTTCGAATAAACAATTTTGTTAATTGATTGATATCGTTCGAAGGGGTCGTATACCTTATAGTCGCTGGCATTCAAATCCGTGAACGGCCGTCCGAAGGCCTCCCCAACCGCGGTATATATGTGTGCCCTAGACGGACTCGGCAAGACAAGCCGCCTGCCTATCGGCTTTGCTGCGGGTTCCCACGAGACCGGGGATCGTAACGGCTTCGTCGCGACGGAGCGCAGGTCACTAGTGCGACCCCCGAGGCGATAAAGGTCCTTTGCAAATGCAAACGATCAGAAAGAACCGCTGTACGGAACTGAGTTACCAGCAACCACGGCCTGCGAGAAGCCATCGCCGTATTTCAAGGATCATCGGTGAAAGCAACATCGTTGGGTGCGAGTCGTGTGGAAGTGAAGGAGAGGATGGCTCTTGGCAGTAAGAGGAGGAGGAGGAGGAGGAGGAGGAGGAGGAGGAGGGAAAATAAAGCAGTGCGTGACGAGACAAGCCAATGCCGAGTCCATAGCCGTCGCAGGGAACTCGGCTGCAAGATGGTGGTTCGCTCCGCTCCGAACTTCCGGTGAACTGAGCTACTTCGCAAATCGTTCTTTCTTTTTTTTTCTAAACATTGAGTTACAGATGCAACGATTGACAATGATTGTGCATGTTCGCAGATTTACTGCCATCTTGCCCTCTACATATATTATTGCTTAGAAAGTTGGCAACATAAAGCATAATAACAACACCACGAAAACGTCTCAAGCCACTAACCGCCATTGCCATGGTAGCTAAGCGACGGCAACGTCAAAGCTCCCTCTATTAAATTTTGTAAGACACTGTATGGCTCAAGGATATTCGGTGAGAGCAACCTGCTTGGCCGAAAGAGTTTTCTCGAACCGCAGGCTCCTGTGGGAATAGGAGCAGGAGGAGTAGGTAGGCTGTCGAGAGCCGCGCGAAGACGAGACGAGACGAGACGAGACTAGCCGAAGCCGAGTTCAGCCCTGCGGAGCCAGGCCCGGCCCCCCTGGCGTGCGATAATTCGAAGAACAATGGTTGTTTTCGCTGTGCTCGTCATTTTCGCTTCAATCTCGGTGAATCGAGCGCTGTGCACCCCCCCTCCCGACTCCCACCCTCCCCGGGTCCGGTGATCGGTCTCCATCGGCCCGCAGACAGCCAGGGCTTCTCCTGATTACAGGTTTTTTGTGAGCTGTGCGGCCGCCTTTCTCGCTGCGCAACCGGCAATTGCGAGGGAACGCCATCGAATACCGGTGTCGAGCGTGAGCGTTACATAGGAGTTTGTAATCTACGCGCTGCCCGCAATGCCAGTAAATGGATAGAGATACTCTGTGTCGCAAAGAAAAACACGCAGGGTGGGTGGTTGTGGCATAGAGTTTCCTAAAAAGAAAAACTTAATCTACGACGATATTTTGGAGGCATTGCTTGTGCCTCGGTTTGGTTTGATCTGCCGTCAGCATAAATTATCCGCTTACTTTCACAATGATCTCCGGTGGTTCATGCAACAAATGAGAATGAATTGAATTTCTAAATGCGAACGAATTGCTATTTCTCTTTTACCACGAAAATGTTGTGACGACACAGCCAAAGTTATTGCAATTGGAAGTTTTGTTTAAATATCAAAATCAACGTCGCGCGTTACAGTCGAGAACATTGCATTTATCATTTCTGGCCGTGGGGAAAAAAAACACTGCTGCGCGTCAAAATGGAGGGCACGTATAAGAATCGAGTAAATACGGTAATTTCTTTTTTTTTTTATCGGGCCGGCATTCATTTTTTCCTGGCCAACTGAGACAGACGCTAGCGTGTTTCAAGTCACGTGATCTCGCCCATCGAGCTTCCCTTCTCCTTATGTGCATACCACGACGCTCAACTAATTGGCACGATATGTTTCACTTCCCCTTTTGTTTTTCCGCAACTCTCGCTCGGCCGATTTCAGCGCGAAGGTAATTTAGGCGAGGCTTCAATTTGTGTCACCCACACCGGCCGGGCGTCGTTTTGCCGTCGCGACGGCAACTGCAGCGGCAGCCGCGGAACGAGGAAGAAATTAGGCGATCGAAAGGGGCGAGTCGCGGGAACGCGTCTCTCGCATTGTGCAGGAGGCTGCTTGCATCGAAAGCGCATGCGCAGTGAGCAGACGACATTTCCGCATACCTGGCACACATAGTTTTTTTGCCAGAGTTTTGCCGAATGCTCACCGCTCGGGTCACGAAAGTCCCGGGACGGTTCCAGGCGTACAGTTCCATGCAGTGATCACTATAGGGAGAACTTGGGCGACTTTAGTGTCTACTGCGGGAGCTGCCAACGCAGTGGTTCAGTTCATCATCAGCCTGGTTACGCCCACTGCAGGGCAAAGGCCTGCAGTGGGCGTTTGCAGGGACAGCATGACCACAATTAGTACATGACCGGGGTAGTTGGAGAAGTATGGGAGAGGCCTTTGCCCTGCAGTGGGCGTAACCAGACTGATGATGATGGTGGTGAAGCGAAAGAAGCTCTACAAAGATGTGGTTCAGGTGAAGCCCCTTAAACTTTGTAAAGTAGCGACACTGTCGTCCTACACCTTCACTCCTCCTCGTTTCTCTCTTTCACGCGCGCTCCTCGACCGTGGCGCCGCCTACACCGATCGGGCGTAGCAAGTGCGCCAACACGCGCTCCTCGTCACTCCGTAGACGCTTCTCGAGCAAAAATGGCGCTGATGCACGGTACGAGGGCCCACGTGATGCTATTAGGCCAATGGCGACGCGGCGTCGGCCTCGGCCGGAGCACGCGAGGATGAGGCGGCATTCTTCAATGCGTGCCGCTATTTTACGAAGTTTGAGGGGCTTTAGGTTCAGTCGGCACGGGGAATGATGGGTAGTGCATGGATTTGCCTAAACTTCGTGCTTCTGGCTTGCATGACGCGTAACGAGTAACAAAGTAACGGGTAATAAACAAGTAATAAAACGTTATTAAAATTATCCCACCAGCAGGATTATTTGTATATAAACGATTCATCTCGAGTACAGCGCGCCTCTGCGAGCCGACGATGTCGGAGACCACAAAGCGGTCACGTGAAGACCTGACCCCTGAGCTGCTCTAGGTCCAGGATGTTGTTACGTGCGCAGTTCAACGCAGCGCACTCGGCCGTCTCGTTAGCGGCTCGCTTCAGCTATCCGGTCGCTTTATACAAAAGCGGTAACCACGAGGGCGTTACGTTGTTTAGATGCTTATCTAATTAGGCACGTACAACCACCGCAGGATGCTTTCGGGGTCGCCTGATCTCGCGCATGGCAGTAGCGCATAGCTCTGCATGCTTACAATGGCATAATCATGACCCCCTCGCTACATCAAAGTCCCAACCATTCGTTGGCTAGCTGTTTTAGGAACTTACTCAGTGTATTAACAAGAGAATGTTGTTAATAGAGACTTTTAGCGTGTCCGCTATTCCGGCAAACTGGGGCGGTTTGGGCGGATTTCCGGATGGTCGGGGGCGTAAACGTGAGCGGCCAGATTGGTGGCGCCAGCTGGTGGTGCAAAGCCCAACCACCTAAACACAGAGCCAATTACTATATTTCTTCTTAGCTGGGGTGTAAGTTTTCGACAGCGGCGTAATTGTGAACACGATTACGCCACTGCCGAAATTTGCACCAGCAGCGAAGCAGAATAAAGTAGGCTACTGCAGTTTTAGCTCTGTGTTTGTCTGGTTCAGCTCTACAACACCAGGCGGTTTCACCGCTCCGGCAGCTCCCGTTTACGCTCCCGACCATCCGGTAATCCGCCCAAACCGCCCCAGTTTGCCGGAATAGCGGACACGCTAAAAGTTTCTAATAGCTTCGCTTATGGCGTGCTCGAATTTCCGGTCACGCTATAGTGTACAGCGTTAGTATAGCGCACGGCACCTTCCTACGTTAAAAGCAAAGCGTTTTGTGTGACGTTGTGGTGCACGTGGTTCGAAAGCATCTAGATCTACCGTAGCCTCTGAGATGGTGCCGGCGTTGTGATCTCGGAGGCCATGGTGCAACTTTCACGAACGCAAACGTACACCCAACATACACCTACGGGGCGATATCTGGTGCCTGACGTCGAAACCTAATTGAGCCCGCGCAATTTATTAACGCCTCTCTTGTGGTTTCTGCAGAGGATAGAAAAACCCTCCACCCTCTTTCTTTTCATCGTATTTTTTTTTTAATTTTTGTCTACGCATTGCATTAAGCCTACGGGCGCCAGAACTGAGGAACTAGCAGCTCCTAATTTACGATTTAGGTGAGCTACGTTTGGTTGGTTGATTACTTTGCTTGGTTCGTTAGGTGGTTTGCCTTTGTGAGTGGCTCATACCCACTGTGGCGGATGGGCCAGGAATCGAATGAGTTAGAAAAATAATTAGACAAATGTAAGTAGAAGCACTAATGGGAAATCACGAATAGACCTTTGTCTCTTTTTTTTTTTTTCTTGCGCGCGCGTGTATGGGCGTGTTCAACCATGTCGAGAGTACATCCGTTGTGACGATGCGCAGTGAGGCGGCAGCCAAGATTCCTGCCAGGGTTGAAAGCGCTTCAGAATATATACGTACTTGTTTGATAGTGGTTCCTCGCTCATCGTGTGTTCTTCTTTCTTGCAGGCAGGGAGTGTTGACGACACCAGTCTTTTTGGGAGCGACCACAATAGTGTCATACGAAAAGGTCAGTACCCACAGATACAGCTGCACACCTGGCAAGAGTCATCCGAAATGTCTAGGTCTCACGCGTTTCGAGCACCTTTGAGAAATAGGAAGTTGCCGTTGTGGTTGGTAAAACGTTTATTTAAAAGTAGCCATGAAAGGTTTCTGTCCTCAGGAAGTGAATCCATCAGGGCGAGGGGTAGGGACGAAGGAGGAGGTCAGTTCGGATGTTATCGACCACCTTTTAGTCATTTAGAGATCGAAGTAGCGATTGGAATATGAGGCAGAACTAAGAGAAGACGAAAGGAAATAGGTAGGACGCTGTTCTTTCGTCTTTCTTCTTCTCTCAATTTTTTTTTCCTATTTCTTAAGACGGCTGAAAATGCGTAAAACGCAGTCCTCATTCCAACTAACCAAGCTGTCAGCTTTTAGTTAACCGAAATGAGTCGTTACCCGCTTTAAATGGCTCTTACTTGGTGAAGCTGGAATATCCCTTCTCCGATTTTATTACGATCGCGACTGCGCTGAAGATTGATAGCGCCGAGAAGTGTGCATCGGTTCGTCTTTTCCGCAACACGTTCTTTTCTTTCGGTTTGTTTCCCAAACGCTACATTGTCAGTTCCTTTTTTTTTTCTTTTTTGAGTGTAAGTGTTGCGTGATCATTTTTTTTTTTAACACGTCGTCTGGTATGTGTGCAACCCGAAACGTCCTTGCAGGGAATTACTGCTGGCGCATGCGTAAATTGCCACTCTGCCGCGGTTCTGCTCAAAGCGATGCGGGTGTGATGAGGCCATTCCTGTGCCTGGAACTAGCAACATTTTCTTTTTTCCCCACATGTTACACATTCTCTGCTAATACGTCGTATTACGATCAGCCAGCCAGTGAGCTCGGCTGACTTGCTTTATTAGGTGTGGGTTCAGTGTAATCGCTTGCCGTGCAGAATACATAGGTGGGTTGCATGAAGAGGGAAGGGGAAAGGGGGGGTGAGAGATAGCAAGATCGAGCAGGAATCAGCCTGCAAAGCTTACGCCACATTTGTGGTGTAGCGGTAGGAACAGCAATTGGGTGCGCATTCAACGCTCCGTTTGGCCATGGCTATGTCAAGTTTCTTCATTATCACCTTTTTGTTGCTGTTGTTGCGATAGCGATTATACAGACACTCGAGGCGAGCTCACGCGCATGCGCGGACGGAGCGCCAAGGGTTGGAGAGCACGTGACATGCTGCCCGTGCGAAGAGCGAGCAGGTGAGGGGAGAAGCAAGGTTTGAGTACGGGCTAGTTGGTACACGGTAGTACGGTAGTTGATAGTACGGACCTTGCTTCAGTATCTTTCTAGTTCGTCGGGCATCGCTAAAAGACAGCGCTTGTCTACGTCGTCCTTTTTTGTCCTCCGTCTATGTATGCGATGTAAGTGACGATTGATACGAGGGGAGAAGGCTGGTGCGTGGATGCGGTATACCGTCTCCACGCGCGTCCATTGTTGGAAGTCACGTGACGGGTCGAGTGCCGCAGGCTTGGCACCGCAGCACCGGCGTTCCGACAGCGTGTGCGTTCACGGTCCTCCAGTAAACTCGGTTCACGTCTGTCTCTGGGCGCGTGTTTGCTTAGAAAGTGAACCTACATTTTTATACATCGCTTTTAAGCGGGGCGTCTCGTACGCTGATCCAAGAAAGAGAAAACGAACTTCATTACAAAGAACGGTCCGGCAGTTTTGGTTCTGGTGGCCTCGGTTGGTCGGCTCGAAGTTCTTGGACCCGGGCGGCATCTTCGGCTTGCCGGACGGCCCGGAGCTGGTCTTCCATTTCCGAACTTTTGAGAGATTGGATTGGCCGAATTGGATTTTTTAAAGGTGTAAGCATTTCTATGACTACCCAACGAGAAACCTGTCGTCACCTAAGACGAATGCAATAGCTCGTGCCCCCGTAAGCAGGCAAATTCATTAAAATCAGCCATACAACACACAGAGTAGCACACGTTTGAATAAAGAACAAGCTCTGAACAAGCATCCGAAGCATCACTTACGCATTGCGTAACGTACAAGTGTCGGATCATATTTGACAAAAGTGGATAATGACACCGGGCTGCATGGACATGAGCAAGTGTCGCGCCGCAGCAGTTCGGGTCGCCGCGGCGCTTGTCGCATTTGTCGCTATGGCGACGGGACGACCGACGCCGCCTACTGGAGAAGAACGGAAACGTAGAAATGCAGAGTGTCAGGGTCAATACGGGAAACGCCAGAAACAACGACTCTGCGCAGCGCGGGGAACTACAGCAAGACTCTCTCACGAACACAACCAACAAGAGGAAAGACACCGTGCCGCTGACTCCCCGACAACGACGTTCCAGGGAAGGCCGCCACCCAGAACGAGCGCGGGAAATACAAGCGCGCGATATACCCAGCGTCACCGGGAACAACGCCTAAGCCTGACGCCACAAAGAACGTTGCATGCCTCTCCTCCCCTCTCCTCCAGCAAATGTAGTGGTGGTTTCGCAACAGCTTCGCTAAATGAACCCTAAATTACCTTAATTAGCACCAAATTTCGTTGGTTCGACTCCTACCGAATGGCGAGGGTTCGAGTGCCTTAATTCACTGTGGCTAATTAACTTCACCTCAATTAACGCCAATGGTCTTCGTTTCGAGTGCCGTAAGGCAGCCTATCTTAATTCAACCTGTCTTATCATGTTCGCTATCAAACGTGATAAGCGAACGACCGATGAGGGTTGATAAGGGTTTATGCTGGTCGGGTCAAGTTCCACAGCATTGGTGATGACACCGGGCTGCGTGGAGATGAGCAAGTGGCACAATGCCTACGCATACCTAGCTCTATCAGAGGAATTCCTGCGCGAATTTTTTTTATGTAGACTGATAGGACAGGAGACCGGAAGGGTCGCCGTTTCACTGCTGCCAAAAAGCGTCCAAAACCGTCTTAGTGCCCATGAAACAGTGACCGTCACTTCCAGTAATAATCTCATACTTCTACTGCTTTTATTTATTTATTTATTTATTTATTTATTTATTTATTTATTTATTTATTTATTTATTTATTTATTTATTGCTGTACACGGCCGTTTTACGCGCAATCACTGTTCTTTCTTTTTTTTTTTTCTTTCTTCTAACCCGTACATACAGCACATGCACCGCCTGGTGCTGACAATGGATGCGAGGGTCAGGGGTTCGCACATTTGTGAGGTGGTCACTGAGGTGTAACTAAAAGCCATTGTGTTGGGCGGGGCGGACCGCAACAAAAGGAGCGATGTGCCGCCGGCTGGAGGCGTGTTCGGGGGGAGAGAACGGGGGGGGGGGGGGGCGGTGAAGCGAGGGCGTATTGTTAAGCGGGCCGTGAGTACGGGGGACTCGCGTGTGCTCTATCTACATCGAATGTTTGCTCTTCGCGGTGGTCTTTTCTTGCCCTCCCGCCGCCGCAGCGGCGGCGTCTGTCACCCGACTCTCGCGTGGCTTCCGAGATCGCCGCGGCCCACGAAATGCGCGCGTCCACGATCTCGGTGTCCGCGGGTGCTCGTTGAGTATCTGGTAGACTGCGCACGGAGTGGAGAACTGCGTTGTGCACGCCAGGCTCGTTTGTTGCACTTTTGGTAACATTGTGCGAAACCCGCCCAATTTAGCGAGCATTTGTATTCTTTAATGTATCTAAATTTAAGAGGAGAGTGGCACCCGTAACTTCATTTAAAACGCAGGGTAAACGAAACTAAAACCACGAGAAACACTGCAAAAAAGAAATTGCTGAACACATTTAATCGTAGCGCGAACATTTGTGAAGTGGCGCACAAAATTAAAGCCAGAGACACGCTGTTTCTAAACAAGTGAAAGTACGCAGAAGGGATCGCGAAAACAATCGCATTGGTTGAGCCTTCGAGGCGATACGGCTCAGGCGAAGATCAAGGAAACGAAGAGACCTATCTAAGGCATCTCATGAGTAGTTTGAAGGGGGACTAAGCACTTCTGAAACGTTTCTAACGCTTTGTTAGCTTCCAGACTGAAGGCATCAGAAGAAACGCTTCAGAAGTGCTTAGTGCCCCTTCAAACTACTCATGAGATGCCGGTAGATATATATAGGTCTCTTCGTTTCCTTGATCTTCGCCTGAGCTTTCAGGACAGCCACACGTGTTGGTCGTATGAGCCGCGAGCCAACAAGCCACTTCTGCCGTATACGTCCGCACATTCTAAGCTTGTTAAGCGGGCCATTATCAGTTCGTGCTTCAAGAATGCCCTTAGCAAGTCTTGATGTCATGTAGTGGACGTAAGCTTTGAAAAAGCAAACTCTACGTTTGTCCTTAGCTGGATATCCTAGGGTGGTGCTAGTGTCCGTCGAGGAACGCATTTTAAGAGAAGCGTGATCCAGCACGCAAAAGTCAGTTGCCGGTGCCCCTCCCGGCATACGCCCTAAAGTCAGTCTCATACTTTACATGCACGGGATATACCATAACTTGAAAAAGATGGTCCAAAGGGCGACTGTCAGAGTCGCTTTTTCTGCTCCCAACAAGCTCGGCAGGCTTTGCAGGCTGACGGATCCAAATGCCGTCCCTTCCGATAAGTGCAGAAGGCATCACCGCAAAAAGTTTGTCGAGTGTGTCCACCGGGTGGTGTACAACCCCCCGCTTTCATGTGGGAAGAAATATATCCGACAAACTGGGCGTTGCCTCAAAGATCGGCTCCGCGAACACAGCAACAATGTAAAAAACGGCTCTGGGGGTTTATTGGCGATCCACTGTCGCGATCATGGATGCAAACCTCTTGAGGATCAATGCACGATTGTTTCCCGTGGCAGCACGCAGCTCATCCGTGAAATATCTGAAGCGCAGATGATCGCAAAATTGGGTGATAAGTGTGTTAACTTCCCGTCTCTGCCTCTCACAGAAAAAGAATTGTGTTTCTTGGACGCGGCATCACATGACTCGTAACTATGTAACATGATTTCGCACTTCATTTTCTTGTAAGCGCATGCGCGGTATACACTGCCTCCCATGTATAAAATCGAAGCAGTGGCACAATAAACTTAGTTGAAAGTTTGCGCTAGGTGTGTCGTCTTCTCTCACGTCCGTGCGTTTTTTTGTCGCGCAATATCGTTTAAGTATGGGCTCATTTAATGCTCATATCTAGTGTCCCTTTTAATTGTTGAAACGCTAATATAGGAAGACGCACACCCAACCGTGCAACTATGCACCATGTATACATAAATGTGCTGCGGAAGACGGCCAATCTTGAGAGACGAGTGTAATGCGGCAGACCGAGAACAGAGGGCCAATTCGAGGAGGGCGACGAACACGCGGGAGACATCTCTAGCTACCGGCACGGCCGCGGCAGCCGGCGCACGAGATTAATGCGTGGCGCCGGTAATTTATGATAATTGTCATCGGTCCCTCCGAGCGCGATGATTTCGTACCCAGCGGGCCTGGCCCGCCGCGCTCTCGTATATGGGAGGGGGGGCTGGTCATTGCCACGACCCCAAAATGGCTACCTACCTGCCCTTGCTTCACTTTGTATATACGGCGGCTGACCGCGTGTCGTCTGCTCGCCCTGGTCCGGCGAGCAGACGACGCGGCCCGCGCTCTCTTAGCACGTCTGCGCTGAATTAAGCCGAGCCGCGATTTCGAAAGGTGGTGAGCTAGCTTTCCAAGTGCATTCTCTTGCGACAACTTGCAGTGTGGTGCCCTCTGTCTCTTCTATCTCTCTCCCTCTTTCTCTCTGAGAGACCAAACAATGGAGGAGGTGCGCTGCAATGTGTGTACACACGTCGGAGTGGAGGAGCTTGTGTTCGCCGGCGAGCAGTCCGAGTTGTCACGTGGTCGCTTGTTAGCGGCGCCCAGGTCGTACCTAAATGGGTCGTTTTTAAAGGGAGTGCGCCACTTCAAACTTCGTGTTGGAAGGGTGGTCTGCGGCACACTCTACCCTGTTCTTACTTTAGGTTGCCTTGCTATCTGCTCCTATCGCTGTATTTTCTTTATTTTTTTTTCATGTTCGTTGTACACCCATCTTAACTTCATCATTTGTCATTGTGAGTTTTTAGACAGTGTGTCTTTCCATCCTCGATACAGTACTGTTAACGTTTACTCAGAACCTCAAAAAATGAGCTGAAAGAAACAAATCATTATATATTATGTATTAATATTATAATAATTATATAATGAAAGATTCTTTTTTAAAGTTTTACTTCCAAAAGCAAAGCACGGGCTATTAAGGGACAACATAGCGGGGACACCGCATCAATTTCGACCATCCGGTCGGGGATCTCCCAACGTGCTCCTAAATTCAAATACAACAGAGTCTTATTTTCTTTTTAATTCCCCCCCCCCTTCCCTGTTGTAGCCTCGACCTCATATGCTCAGCTATACAACGCCATAGCCACGGAGCTACCGTGAAGTGCTACATGTATGGGCAACGGATATAGCTGTGCAGGCGTCTTTCTCGCGTTCTCAGTAAAAGAAAAAAAAAAAAGTGAAGATAAAAGGAAACGAATGACAAAAAAAAAAAGGTAGAGACACGGCAATGTCCTCGTATCGCGAGCTTAATTGAGCCTGGATATATTACACGGGGGGCCCCCGAACTACGTACTATATACTTCTTCTCCATACGAGGTTCGTCGCGTTGCTCTAGAATTATACACCGCATCGCCATAGTTGTACCCTTGGCCGCGTGCTACTCGCACTTATAAATATTCGCCTGTTAGTTGTGGCACGTTGTTGTTTCTTTTCGCCGTCTTCGGGGGCAAGGCTTCTTCAGCTGGCGCGCGCCGTACAAAAATGGCGACCCTATCTATATATGCGGGTGAATTGCCTCTCTCTCGCGCGAACACGCTCCCCCCTAAGCACAACCCATGGGCAGGGCGTGCGCATGCGCTGTTCATTTGGTTTAATTACTGACCGAAGAAACGCGTCGTGCGTCCAGGCCGTACCGCTTGTGTATACCGCGTGGTTGGGTTTCAGGGCTCGCTAATGGCGGTAGGGTTAATAAACGTGTCGATGATGGTGAGACCGACCGGATTAATGACCCGGTCGGCGCGCGCGCCAGCGCGATGGGCTTTTCTTCTTTTCTTTTCATTTATTTTCGACCCGTTTGGGTGGAGAGAAGGTCCCACTGTACACTCTGTAGCGGTAGCTCGTCGACTCGCGACAGACCACACCCATTTCAGCCTCCGTCGCCTGGCGTAGCACGCCGTCTGTTCGTGTAGGAAGCGCCATTATACCTTATGCCGCAGAAGGGCCTCAATAAAGAAAAAAAATAATGAAAAAGACAGAAAGAACGACGGGCCGCGCTGCGATTCAGAATCGCGACAGCGGCGGGATTAGAGTAGACGTGCCCAAATGCACGAACACCTCGCGTTGCATGCGGCAGAAAAAAAATATAAGGGAAAAGAAAATGCTGTGTCGGTTCGTCGTCTGCTATAACTCGCTAGGGAAAACAAGAAAAGAGGGCAGACGGAGGAAAGAAGTGCAGCAGACGACAATCAAAAGAAAAAAAGAGCGAACGAAAAGTAGACACGCCGCCGTCTGCTCCGATTATCGGTTCCAGAAGAAGAAGAAAAAGGCGGGAGAAAACAAAATGGCGCATGCGAAAACGTTTCGATCGGCAAACTTTCGTCCCGCATACCCTGCGGCTTGTGTATATCGGCACGCTTAAGCCAGCGGCTGGAAACAAAGTGTTTCACCTTGTCGAAAGGCGTCTCGGTGCGAGAGGCGATAAGCCGCGGAGAAGACGCAGGCAGGACACGCTTGTTTTCTGTGCCAACTCGAGCGTTAAACTCTCGCGCTTGCGCGGGTCGCGGCTATCCGCGCTTTCGCAGCCGCCGTAGCGTATCGGCCTTAGCCCGGTCGCCCGCCCGCCTTCACTGGCTTGTTTTGCATTCCGAAAGCCCGTGCTTCTTACCTGCCTTAAAAGACTCCCCGCGCACGTTTAGCCTCGTGCATAGCCATGTCACGATGTATCCGCGTAGTAACACATTCCCGAGGCGTGCTCTGATCCGGGTGATACCTTTAGTGACATTTATCTTACCCGGCCGCCATTGGAGGGTTGTCGTTATAAACTTATACGCTAATACTCCTCGTTTAGACGTCTGAACAAGCGTTAAACCATTTCAAGTTTCCTCAGAATGATGTTCGTTGATACCGTTGTATAGATTAACCAACTGCTCTAGAACCAGGCCTCATAACACTTCACTGCCGTGTAGCACTTTGTGACTGCTTTCACTGACATTGTAGGACTCAAGTTGCCCAATGGTAGGCCAGAAACCGGCAAGACGGCCATGCTTAGTCAACGCTCCATCTCTTAGCCTCTGTGCTACTATGCATTTTTTATGCACTTCTTTGTGACTGTACTTTATCTGTTCCTGTAGCAATCAATAGCTTGATTTTGTTCATAACTCAAGCAGCCCCAGCTTTTGTCCATAACTCACAAATATGCTAGCTGTGCCATCATGACATCAACGGCAAGCTGACTTAAGAGGAAGCTTTAGCTCGGGCCAAACTCCGACGCGGCCTATTCAAATACATGTAAAAACGCAAAAACGTTTTTATGAGATAACCCCTGGACCGATTTTGATGAAATTTGTTGCATTTGAGAGAGTAAGATAAATTCTAGTGACTGTTGGAAGCAGAATTTTGATTTAGGGCTTGAATTTTGTTAGAAAGATTTTCAAAAATTCAGAAGTTTGAAAAAAATAGAAGCATGAAGTTTACCAACTAATAGCTCTGCATCAAGAACAGATATCGTGGTTCTGTAAACGGCATCCATTAGATCATTCAAAGCGGACAAATATTATATTTCATTTTACATCTTACGTGAACTTGTTACATTGTTTACGAGGGCTCTGCAAAAGTTGTAATTACATAATAATACATTTTTTGAGGTTCATGTGAAACATATCAATTTTGTCCGCTTTAGATGTGCTATCATATACAATTCACAGAATTGCGATATCGTTTTTTTCTTATTGAGTTACAGAGTTGTAAACTTCATAGTTTCGTTTTCTGAAAATTAGCAATTTTCGTCAATTTTTAATAAAAAATTGACGACCTAACTCAAAAATTCGAAACCAGCAGTCACTAGATTTTAAGTTTTTCTTTTAAATGCAGCAAACCCCGTCAAATTTGGTGCAGTGGTTGCCGAGAAAAACGAATTCTCTTTTTACATGTATTTAGATAGGAGCACCCGAGCTAAAGCTTCCTCTTAAGATAGTTTTCTGAACGAATTCTTTGCAGCCTTGTCGGAATTAGCACAGTTATCGTTCTAGCTGCAGATATCGTTCTAGGAAGAATGCTTCGCCAGTCTAAAGACTGATGAAATGCGAAAACACCCGTGTACTTAAATTTAGGTGCACGTCAAAGAACTCCAGGTGGTATAGATTTCCCGAGTCCCCCACTACGGCGTGCCTCATGATCAGAAAGTGGTTTTGGCAGGTGAAGCCCCATAATTTCAATGACTGACGGAGGAAGAGTGCATTCACCAGTGTACGAACACGGATTTGCGTTGCCGCATTTGTCGCGACTTTCCCCGATTGAGTCCCTCCCTCGATTTCGCAGGTATGAAGGTTCGCAACTCCTCGGAGAACCACAAGGACATGGTGATCAGCGGGGGCGTGACGTCCCCGACGGACGTGTTCTGCTCGGTGCCCGGCCGTCTGTCGCTGCTCAGTTCCACGTCCAAGTACAAGGTGACCGTGGGCGAAGTGCAGCGCCGCCTGTCGCCGCCCGAGTGCCTCAACGCGTCGCTGCTCGGCGGCGTCCTCCGGCGCGCGAAGTCCAAGAATGGCGGCCGTTCGCTGCGGGAGAAGTTGGAAAAGATAGGACTCAACCTACCTGCCGGTCGGCGCAAGGCGGCCAACGTTACTCTGCTCACCTCTCTGGTAGAAGGTGAGGGGGTGTTTACACTGCTTACATTGTCGTGGGGTGTCTACATTTAATGAGGATTTATGTCGTTCTTTAATAGGGTCACCGAGTTGTCTCTTAAGCCACATACCCAGACGACCGCATCGTCTGCTCGGCAAGATAGCAGCCAGCACACACTTAGTGCCAGAAGCAAACAACTTGGGTCACCGGGTATGTGAAAGGGACTAGATGCGTACTGGAAGGTGGCTAAAAATCCCATAGAATGCGAATTACTTTAAAAGAAAAAGAAAACGGCAGCGATGGAACCAAGGCTGCCACCGAAATGGCGCAATCCGTCAAAAAGGGTGAGTACTTGTCAAAGCAGTTGCGGGTTCTGCCCCGACCTGCGCACCCTTTCATAAGCACAGCGCACATTAAGTGGTACCCGCCAACAGCTGGCAACAGGCTGACGCCTCTGCCTCCCTGATCCATTCCGGCCGAGCGTCCTAGGCACAAGGCCATGGGTCAGGTGATGTTCACTAGACCATTGGGCGGCGATTGCTCTTCCTTTTTTCTTTCTTTTTATTTTATTTTTGTCATTTTTTTAGAACGCTTCGCTAAGCGCGTTGGTCGATCGAGGCCATGATCGTGTCGTATTCAGCAGTGGACAATAACTCGTCTTCGTCAGGGCAACAGCGCTGGTGTTGTCCTGTCCCGACGAAGAGAACTCTCCTGCCTGAGACTTCCTTTGTAAAGCAACAGTTGATCGTTTAACGCGACTGCCGCTAGTCCTTACAAGCTGTACGCTAAAGAATATGCAATCTTTCGTACGTCTTTCTATATACATCGCGAAGACTTCGTTACTCGGTTAGATTGATACTAGACAGTGTGAGGTTGCCTGTTGTAGTCTTATCGCTCTCACTCTTTTAAGGTTGCTTTATCATGTAAGTGATCAACAGTGACCGGACGAGTGGCGAGCCTCAGTCGGTAGCCAACGTTTCAATAAGGGCACTTCTCGACTTCTCTTCCTCAGGGTCCTGACGAAGACGAGTCCCCTCGTCGAAAAGTTGGTCACTAGCTAAGGCTTGTCCCTTGTCTAGTCATTGTTGATCACTTCGAATCTCCAACTTTCTGGGAACCTCTCTCGGTTTGGTAATTGCTATAGCTATTGAACAAATCTCGCATTCTGTACTAGCACGAGCCTACGTAGCAAAAAGTCGGAGGATACCAAAGAAGCTTGAGTAGAAGATAAGGACCGCTTAACGAGCAAAATGGAAGACGTAACGTTAAGAAATAGGAAGATGGCAGAATGGGGATTAAGAGAGCGAACGGACCGAGCTGATGTTCTGGTTGAGATTGAATGAAGTGGACTTTGTCGGCTAATGCGTAGAGCAGGTAGACGGTAGTTGTTATGAGTTATAGAATAGATTCCAAGGGGAAGCGAGATATGAGGAAGGTTGGGTTTGTCACCTTGTGATTAGATAATCAGTTTCATGTTAATGATTTTGTGGGGCAGATCGTCATGCTTTCTGGGGGCTTGCTGTCTAATTAAAGTCACCTTTCCCGCGAAATGTTTGTAGCTGCGGAGCTTGATGATGCTGCTGCTGCAGAAAACGCTGCGTGGTAACCGTATTTTGACACATTCAAGCTGATCGCACAGTCTGAGCGGCTTCATTTTTTTGCACCGAATAACCATGGAAATCAATATGCCATTCCTCAGGATGACGTCTCTTTGGGCAACCCCGATCGAAAACGTCGTTGTCAAGCTTCGTTGCTTAACGCTTCTAAACGTTCTTTATGCTGCATCAAAAAAGGCAAGCATACCGCACTGACGATGGCGCCTCGAGGTGGTGGGACAATACAAGCGAACGCTGTAGATCGAATCGGCAATCTGTAACCCGCCATGACGGAACCCGTCATGATATTGTGCATTTTCGACCTTCGACCATGCCGAGTTGCCAGGTGAATGAGAGGAGGTAAACAAAAAAGAAAAAAACAAAGCTAAAGAAAGTGTCCGAGTGTTTCGCCACAAATTCGCCGATACTTCGCAAAAGAGATGGGCGATTTACGACCTCCACAATCGACCGGTCATCCCCGTTCGGAGAGACCCTATGGAGGGATGCTCTCGTAATCGCTCGTGAATCGTGGAGAAAAAAAAAAGGGAGGGGGGGGGGGGACGAAAGATCGTTTGTTCGCACTTGTAGCGACTGTACGTTATCGCAGCTCGGGCGGGACCGCTCGTAAAGATAAACTCACTCGCGCCCTGACCTGAGCAGGGAGGGCGTCCGTCGATCTACCGGAGCGAATTGTGTGCGCTCCTGGAAGGAGTCACAATCGAAAGCAGAATGCCACGTACGGCGTCTTTTTTCACCCGGACTACTTCGCAAGAAGCCTTCCTTCATCCATTCCGAGTTTGCTCCTCACACTACACCCCCCCCCCCCCACTTCCTCACCCGGATTCGGGACAGGCACGGCATCTCCGCACTGCAAACACAGCGGGTCATCATTCCGCCCGGCTCTCCGTCCCCTCCTGTATATATATACCGTCTCCTAAAGTTTCGCATCTCGAGGAGGACGCCTTTCTCGTCTCTCCGCGTCGCATATCACTCGGCTCGTCTTCTTGGAGTCCGTTTCGTAAGCCCCCTGCTCGACTGCCCGTGGGCCCCATCCACGCATTTCCCCCCCTATTCGCTTCGGCGATCCGGCGGCGATTCTCCCCTGCCGTTTCCTTGGCGACGGCCGCCCGAGCTTTCTCTCGTGCTGCTGGGCGTTGCGCCATCTGGTGCCGATTGCAGCGCCGCTCCTCGGCGGCATTCCTCACTTTCGTCGTGACCCGAGTCGCTGATGAGTCGAGTCGGTATATGGCCCGTCGCGGTGCGACCTTACCGAGTCCCGCAGGTCGCACAAGCCCGTCGTAGCGGCCGGTCGGTGTTTTTCCGACAAATTAACGGCACGATTCGAAAATTAGGCTTACCGGCAGCGAGCTCCGTGTTTTAGTTTCAAACGCCGGAATGTTACCGATTCTTTCTTTCTGAGGCTGTCGGAGTTTGAAAAGCGAGAAGGGGAAACGCCAAATCAATGTGGTCGGTCGTGAAATGGCATTCACGACGTCTCATGATCTTAGGTTAGGTTGCTTGGTTGGTTAGGTTGATTAGGTTAAGTTATTTGGGCTAGGGCTAACACTGGGAGGCTCAGAATACTACACGCATAACAGTGCAAGGAAAATGTAGTACTGGTCAGAATATTAGCAGAGAGGAATACATTAATCCCGTATGCTTTGTCAGTCAACTATGCACTGAGCCATTGCGTCGGTGCGTAGTTCGGCGTTGTTGCTTATGTCAAAGAAAATGTCCAGTTTGTGGACATGACAGTGGTTTCACTGCCAATCAATGGAGCCAGGCTTCATACATCTAATGCTCACTGGCGCTTGTAGTTTGAAAGGCGACTGCAGCTGGAAATATGACATCAAGGGGCGCACATTTCTCTCTCTCTTTTTTTTTTTTTAATCTGCTGGTAGGGGCCGGATGAAAGCGATACCGACACGTGAAATCAGATTGTTCTATCACTTATAGATTGGTACTCAGGGTGACCTTAATTTTGTCAACTCCGGGACAACAACAAAAATTACGCTACGTGTGCTCTTACGTGAAAAAAAGAAAACGTGCACCTTACTGCCAGCAGTACGCAATAAAACGTAGCCACGCCAGTGAACTCGAAAAGCATAACTTCGCAGTTGACGACGAATTCATTCAAGTTTCGATGGACTGGCCTGGGACCTCATTCGGGCAGTACCTCTATCATCCGAGACGACCAGGAAGCTGTCGCATGATAGTGCGACATCGAATCTAAACGACAACCTGCTCGAAGCGCCAGAATCTTGAAAGAAATTGAAGTTCTGCCAAGTCTTCGGAGGTCAGCAACATGGAGGAAGTTACTCCGTCTTGCCTTGAGCGAGTGACTATTTGAAATTACCTCATTTCTCTAGCATTGCGCTCTCGTCACACCCAGAAGGCAGATCGAGTATCTGTTGATTAGCACGCGCTCATCGGGCGCCATGCAACGTGTGGACGCTTACGTTGGACAATATGCGCACACAGTTTCACTTCTGAACTTGAACTTACAGTGCAAACACCTAAGTTTAAGTTAAGAATTATGTACCAAATAGGCCCATAATGAAGTTTTACAGTTTCACTTGTGCGAAGTTGATTCACTTCACTGGTTATATCGGCCGTGTGATGAAGTTCATGTGTTCTTGCTACCTTAACAGAGATGTTCTGCGGGAAAAAAAAATGTCTGTTTTCTGTCTACTTTAGGTTTAGCTTAATTATAATATAAGCGACATATACCGGGGATACATACTTAAATTGAAAGTAAGGAACGACACCCACTAAGTTTTTACGTAGACTGATGAATATTCTTCCGAGGCCCTGCCTACATTTATTAGCCGGGAAGAGGCTCATGGCTAGCGGGGAGAGGGAAGACCGGAAGTTTTTTCCTTCCCCAATTTCGTGCCCAAGCACGTCGGCGTGACGTCACAGATCTTTAGCTAGTTCTTTTTTTTTGCATTCGGCTGTTTATGTGCGAAAGAAGACCTTATCCACACTTTCTGGACTGAGTCTTCGGTTCCTCAGAAAGCAATGTACAGCCCTTTGTTTACGGATAAAGAAGCTAACCATATGCCCTAAGAAGACACTGGTAAGACCCATGACGTCACCGACGCTGGCGCAGCCTATCACTCATGCAGTACAATGTTTCCATCCAAATTCATGTGATATTCCTCCTTGGGGTCCTTTTAATGCTGTCGATGACGTCACTGGCATTTTTTCGCATCTTCTGGAGTCTACCAATTCATCGTTGCGCATGCGACTGGAGCCAATGATTGCACTTACGATACTACCCAAGACGATCAAAACCTCAACATCCTGGTATATACGAGCGCCAGTTTCTTTCCCGATGTGCACCCCGCACTATATGGCGTCATCAAAAAGAAACAATAACAAAAATATTTAAAGAACGAAGAAAAAGAAAGTTGCATGCGTCACCAGCATCCGTCTGATAAGCGAGTATCTGCGTGCGATACGCACGCATTCAACTTTGAACGAAACGACCGGCGATCTAAGCGTGGCCGGCGGATCTTCCGCAACTTCTTTTTCTTTAAGTGCCCGAAACGTCCGGCTCATCGCCATACAAACGAGGAGGTGCAGGGTGCCTTCCGGTTTATGTGGACAGCGCGGTGCGGCATCGTCGCGCAGATAAACACCCGAGCCCGGCGCAGTTGCAACAGCAACCACGCCGCCGCCGCGGCGATCGCACTTTTGTTGACAAGATCCGCTTGAGAAAACTCGCTCGGCTAGTTTCTTTCTTCTTCTTTTTTTTTTTGCACGTCCTCTTGTGGTGCGCAGAATTTGATTCTCAGCTGACGATTCATCTCGCAGCATTCTTAGTGCTTAATTTTTTTGCTTAGAAGGACACTCTAAACATTAGTACTAAATTAAGCTGGATTAATAAATCACAGCTCTGGAATACCAAAACAAACAGGTCACTCTCACCGTGGCATAGCTAGCGGCTTGGTAAGCCCCAGAGGAGATGAAGAGAAACGGAGGGTGATTGGTGGCGCCGCCACTGTGAAGTTCCCGCACCATAGTTCCACGTGACGTTACATATTTCGACAACGCCCGCTCGGTACTAGTTAACCTTTCCTTGTTCAACGGCGATTCCATTTCGTTTTGAAAAGACCCCGAAGGCTGAAAATAGGGACTTTTAGCGCGTCCGGTATCCGGGAAAGCGCGGGCGGTTTTCCGGTTTAGCGGGGGCGTAAAGGTGAGCGGCCCGATCGGTGGCGCCAGCTGGTAGCGCAAAGCTCAACCACACAACCACAGAGCTAATTACTGTATTCTGCTTAGCTGCTGGGGTAAATATTCGACAGTGGCGTAATCGTGTTCACAATCACGCGGCCGCCAAAAATTTGCACGAGTGGCGAAGCAGGATATGGTGAGTTACTGCAGCTTTAGCTATGCGTTTGTCTGGTTGAGCTCTACAACACCAGGCGGCTTCACCGCTCACGTTTACGCCCCGACCATCCGGTAACCCGCCCAAACCGCTCCCGTTTACCGGATTAGCGTACAAGCTAAACGTCTCTAATAGCTCGCTACAAAACGTTTCGTGCACGAGAAATAAATCCGGTCGAACAGCCATATTTAATAAATTGCCAATGCCTGTGTTAGACGCAAACACAAGACGTGGGATTAAGAAACTAATAAGAATTTTCGAAGTTTAAAGTAACATTTTGTATAACTATTTTGCTCCCACCCGCTAATAGCTAACTCCTCTATTAACCCTGTGCAATTTTCTGTGACCTGACTGTCAGGCACTGCCAGTCAAGCCCCCTGAGGCTTGGGTAGGCCTGCTATATGTCGTTTTCCTTTATGCACACTATTGTAAAAGAAGGAGGAGGAAAAAGAAACTACTTTTGAAATTCGTGACGCCCCATTGACATAGTGGCGGAGCCCTAGGATCCCGAAAAAAAAAATGGCTGTGGCTTAGGTAAGGTTAAGCCCAGGATGCGAAGCATACTAGCCTTTATTTTAGTTGTTGAACCACTGTTTAGCCTGGTGAACTGCTGTTGCTTGGCTATATTTGGTTCGGCTAGACGAAGAAACAACTCATGCATTACTTCTTCGCCTTCAAGAGTGGAACGCGACAGCGTTCCCGTCGACCCGCCAAGGGGTGTAAGACAATGGGCTACAGGGCAGCGACTACGCGCCCCGCATTGGACGCGGTGAGCGTCGAGCAAAGCAGCGTTCGGCGCGGCGACGAAATGTGCGCCTGAGCAAGAGACGCACGCCTTAGAAACAGCGCGTTTCTAAGGCAACACCGCATTCACTAGAGGCGCTTTTGTACCGCTTTGAAGCGTTGTACTCGTGGCTCAGTGGTAGCGTCTCCGTCCCACACTCCGGAGACCCTGGTTCGATTCCCACCCAGCCCGTCTTGCAAGAGTTGAGCCAAAGCCACTTCTCCTCTGTCGTGACGTCACGGTGTCACGTGATTTCATGGTCACCGCCGCGCCTGAGGAGCTGGGTTGAGCCCTCGTAATATGCTTCGCATAAAAAAGTTTTGCCCCCCCCCCCCCGCGCTAGTTAACCAGCTTTTCTCCACCACATAAGCACAAATAAAGTCTCAAAGAAGGCTTGATTGATCTGAAATGAGCTGGTGTTTATTTTTAAAGTCCCTCCATAACGGGTTAGTACTGTACCTGCCGCTCAATAATAACACGCTCGGCTTCGTTACGGCTGCGGAGCCCAGCGTATCCGCCGCAGGTCGTAGCATTCTTATGGGAATCAGTTCGGCCGACCGGATCTTTCTTTCGCTGCTCACATCTCGAAGATCTGTTCAAATCACGTGAGAACGAGGATGCATGCCTACATAAACGAAACCGCGGGCGCGCACAAAGTTTGCTGCCGAGATGGCAATCTCGGCCGGCACCGCTATATCTACTGTAATACCTCTGTTGGGGGGCCCCGCTGCATTACTTCCAATATCATCCATCGCGGTGTGTGTTTGTGTGTGGTTCAGCGGTTCGTTCCTGCGCAGCCCATGCTTCTATAGCTTGCGCTTGCATCGCGTTTGCGCTTTTGCCAGCCCTTGGTGACACGTCCGGGTCCCTAATAGACTTACTAAATTGGAGTTCAATTCGGCAACTCGTTATCGCCGCCATCTTCATCCCGGCTTCCATTTGACTCTTTCGAGAACGTTAGTATATATATACATGTATACGCGGGCGCGCGCGAGGGGTTGCTTTGCGTTTTCTTCGCCCCTGTTTGTTGCCAGAGCGTCGGTCGGTCGTTGGGGCGCATTTGGAATTAACTGGCGCCGACGCCAGCTGCAGCGTGCGCGAGCGGGACATCGGCGGTCATCGATCATCTGTGGCCGAAATCGCACTTTTCTCTTATCTCGAGAAAGAAGGGGGGGGGGGTGTAAAGGGGGTGAGCAGGTTGGGGCATGGAGAAGGGCGTTTTCCTTTTTAACGAAACGAGCCTACAATATACGTACGCGCTACCGCAACGACCCATTCCGCAACCACACCGCTATACAGCTTGCGAGCGTTCTTTTTTCCATTACGGCAACTTCTCGCTCCGCCGAGCTCTAGTTGAACGCCGACGTAGTACCTTTTGTCTGGACAAAATGGTGCACCGCTAATACCGCTACGGACGCGGCTGGAGGCGGCCGGAGGCGGCTGATCACAAGTGCGCGGCCGCAAAGAGTGCAACGTGTTCCTCCGCGGCGTGTAGGTGTCGGTAGCCTCGTCCCCCCACTTGCAACGTTTAGCAGACGACGCTGCAAATGGCAGGGTGTACCGTTATAGTGCAGTTGATAAGCGTGTGACTTTCCGCTAGGAAATACGCTAAGTTTGGTGATATTCGATATCGGCACTTTATTCTTTCGCGCAGCAGCACCGGCGCGCGGTTTCCTTTCGCTGCTTTCTTTTTCGCGGAGTCGCAACCGCTGCAGTGTGTTCCTACGCGTCACGTGTCTGTCGGTGGAGGTTGTCGCCTGCTTCCAATAATGAGCAGACGACGTTGGAAGAATTCGCAGCATGACCATATAACGATCAACTTGAACTTAACAACCTAAACAACATTTCAGATTGGTGCAATATGTGGAGAATGTTTGTGAATGCGAAAAAAAAGTGTTATTTTAGGAATTACAGGTTGGAAAAAGAAACACTGAAACACAATTATAAGCTAGGTTCGTCAGACTTACAAGAGGTTCCTAACTACAAATATTTGGGAGCCACCATTACTAACAATCTATCATGGAACATTCGTATTGAGAACGTATGCGTATCAGCCTTTCGTAAGCTCTCTCTACTCCGACGCAAATTAAGAAACGCCGCGGCTTGTGTAAAGCTTCTCTGCTGCACATCCTATATTCAGCCTATGATTGAGCATGCATGTGTAGTCTGGGATCCCTATACCGAAATTAACATTGAAAAGCTCGAAAGAATAGAGACAAAAGCAGTTCCGAGTTATTTGTTTTCTCTAAATGTCCGCAGTATATGATTTTCCCACGGGAGTTAGGGTAACAACTGGTATACGGTTAATATACTCGCGGACAACTTTCTGTGGCTATGAAGAGAAAGCTACGCGCGCGTGGCTGCTGCACATGTAGTCAACTAGTAGTCCGCTATGCGTTTGACAGTGCTTTTGGTTGCTCGAAACAGACGCAGTGGCACAATAAACTTAGTTGAAAGTTTGCGCTTGGTGTGTCGTCTTCCTTCACGTCCGTGTCGTTTTTTATGTCGCGCAATATCATTTAAGCAATCGAAACAGACACTGAATCGACGCAGTGTCCACGTGGGCGATTTCCCCAGATGCGGAAGGGAAAAGCCGCAAAAAATGGCTGTGGCTTAGCTAAGGTTAAGCCCAGGATGCGAAGCATACTAGCCTTTATTTTAGTTGTTGAAACACTGTTTAGCCTGGTGAACTGCTGTTGCTTGGCTATATTTGGTTCGGCTAGACGAAGAAACAACTCATGCAAGCGAGCGCACGAGCTGAGACCCGGCTATGTAGCTACGCGGCCGCAAGCGAGCGCACGAGTTGAGCCTCCGCTTTTGCAGCTGTTATGACGTCATATGGTAGCTACGCGGCGGCGCGCGGCGCAGCGAGGAAGAGCGTGGTTGTGCGGCTAGTATGCTTCGCATAAAAAGAAAACCTCTACACTCAGGGGCGCGTTCTGTCTCATTTAACTGTTGCTATAGTAAGGTCTTTGTTTTCTCGTCCCCAGCCTAAACTAACGTGGATGAAAACGCGGGACTCTTTTGTGAAGCGCTCTCACTTGTGCGTGCTTTGCCTCCGTAGCTTTCCCTTCATTGCCACGGAAAGTTGTGCGCGAGTATAGCTTTACGAAGAGAAAGAATTGCGCCTTCACTTTCTTTCAGCAGTTCGCACATTCAGCACATTCCGAGCAGACAAAAAAAAGCTTGACAAACTGTAACGGCGCGAGCATTCTCTGAAGGCGAGAGTAATGCGTGTGGCCTAGCCTTTAATAGTTACTTCGCAAAGATTATAGTTCGGAGTGGTGAACAGCCAAGTGCAGTGTCTACATTAGTCATATGCTCGTTTTGCATGTATGTGCCTCTTTGGTAATCTAAAAAAAAAAGAAAACATGCGTTTTGTCTACAAAAGTGCTCTGGCGTACTTGTTGTTTTGATTACTAACAAATATACCCCTGAGGAGGTGCTATTATAGGTTAGGTTTCTACAAGTATTAGTGTGCGGAACTCTGGCGCTAGTGTCAGCGGTAGTACGGCTGTTCAGTCTGCATGATAATCAGTTGCATGAATTTGAGTAAATCTTTTCCTTCGGGTTTCAAACGACCGTGTGTCTTTACAAATTGACCGTGCTCAGCAAACTATTCCGTTACAAAGGCAACAATTCGCAATTAATCGCAATCATTACATATGCTTATGAGCCGAGGCTTACGCGTCGCTGCACCTAGAAAACTGAAATTCTGGAATGTTAAAAGCGTTTCAAGTGATGCTACAAAAAATTTTTGATTGCCACATGCACGAATATTATAGACAGATCCGTATATATGCTAACCATTGCTCCCATGATAGATGAACGGTTCTAGCAGTTTCAGTTTTTTTTTTTTTGTAGGAAGTTTTACGGCTGCTATATCTAGGGAGGGACTCGGAACTTCTTTCTTTCGCGCAGTGTCCGCCGCCTTAGCACACCCCGTAGCCTGCCTGAATGCCCGAATATTGTAGACAGATCCGTATATACGCTAACCACTACTCCCACGATATATGAAGGGTTCTAGCAGGTTGGGTAGTAATTTTTTTGTAAGAAGTTCTACGGCTGCTATGTATATATGGAGGGACTCGGGACTTTTTTCTTTCGCGCAGTGTCCGGCGCCTTAGCACACCCTGTAGCCTATCTGCATGCACGAATATTATAGACAGATCCGTATATATGCTAACGATTGCTCCCATGATGGATGAACGGTTCTAGCAGTTTCAGTAATAATTTTTTTGTAGCAAGTTCTACGGCTGCTATAAATGGGGAGGGACTCGGGACTTCTTTCTTTCGCGCAGTGTCCGGCGCCTTAGCACACCCCGTAGCCTGCCTGCATGCACGAATATTACAGACAGGTGCGTATATATGCTAACGATTGCTCCCATGAACGGTTCTAGCAGTTTCAGTAGTAATTTTTTTGTAGCAAGTTCTGCGGCTGCTATATATAGGGAGGGGACTCGGGACTTCTTTCTTTCGCGCAGTGCCCAGGCGCCTTAGCACACCCCGTAGCCCGCCTTGCGCTGCACCGTCCTTGCCAGGCGAAGTTGATGGAAAGTTGCGCGCTCGCGTTCTCGCCGCCGCGTACCTACTCGCTAAACTGTGGTAGTACCTCTCTTGATTGCGCAATCTCGGCGCGAGTCACGATGTTGCCGTTGCCTGGCCGCTGCTTGCTTCGGCAGGGGCCCCGCGCCGGCTCGATCAGAAATTAAAACGCGCCGCGGTGCACGCTGACAATTTCGAGTGCGCGTCTCGGGACAGGACCACCAACGCGGCCGCGGATGGAATTTGAATAATACCGCCGGCTTCCTTGTGTACGCGCGGAGGAGAAAAAAAAGAAAGGGGAACGCCTGCGCTCGTTTCGAAGCGGAATGCAAGCAGCTCGCTGTTCTGCTTCGCCTGGGTCGCGGGCGAAGACCGTGTCTTTAGTAAAATCAGCCATCTTCGTATTGCGCCCCCGGCGCATACCTCTAAGTGTGTGTGTGTGTGTGTGTGTGTGTGTGTGTGTGTGTGTGTGTGCGCATCAAATATGGGAAGGTGGTCTACTGCTCGTCAGGGGCACGGAGTCAGTAAATCAGTTTGAAGTAATTCGGTGTTTCTCTGTAGTGGCTGTGACGATATCGTGCACTTCTACGCCTCACGTGGCTCATCTCTCGGACATCCGCGCATCGCGCGAACACACGCACGCACACACACACACACACAACTTTTGTCACGGTGCCGACAAATGACAGGATCGGAGGAACAGAAACGAAACTATAGTAAAAGAGGGAAAGAGAAGCGCAGATAGACTCGATCGTCTGGCTGCGGCGCCCCAGCCAGTTACAGGGTGCCTCCCGGGTATGTATATCTCTGATTAAAAGAGGGTGCCCAATTACCCGATAAAGAAGAAAGAGGGAAAGAAAGAAAAAAAAGTAACAAGACCAGGAGAGGGGGTCTGACACCTGTTTAATCCTCCCGCAGTGGCCAGCAGGTAGCAGCAGATATCAGAAAGGCTGGAGAGGGAGAGCTAAGTCGGCATGTTTAATTCTTTCTTTCTTTCTTTCTTTCTTTCTTTCTTTCTTTCTTTCTTTCTTTCTTTCTTTCTTTCTTTCTTTCTTGGGCGTCTCGAAATAGCGGCTCGTGCAGCAAAGATCAGCTCGGCGCACGCGCACAACCTCGCAGCCCTACCGCCACCCAGCCGCCTCTGGTATTGGTGGTGGTGGTGGTAGTGGCAGTGGCGGAGTGTATAATTGCATTTGAGGGCAGTCCTCCCCTTTTGCGGGGCCATGGGTGTTTCGCAAAACGCCAGCTTTGCCACGCCGCCGCCTCCGACCGCGTCGTATACATTTCCCCGCTCTCTTCTCCCCCCCCCCCCCCCCATTTTTTTTTCTTTCTCTATCTCTTTGTAAGTTTTGAATGCGTGCTTTTCCTTTTCCTTTTTTTCTTCTGAGCGCACATTTGGGGCTCCTTGCCTTTCGGCTGGAAAAGTGAACGATGATGGACCACGCCGCGAGTGTCGACGGCGTTCCGCTTGTTCAACCGCCACGGATCATCTATTTACTGTGAGACATGTTCCTCAGGGTGGGCAGCTGAACCCGAACGAAAGACAAAAGGAAGTACACGATACGAGCGCAGACTAACAGCTGGTTTGTTATTTTTTTTTCATACAAGTGATTAAATGTACGGAGAGTTCGATCATGTAGCGCATCGCGTACTTCCTTTTGGTTGCGCTGCCCACCGCTAGGAATAGTACGTTGTCACCAACTCGCCCAGCTTGATGTGTTAATACTCTGAGACGGCAACGAAAGGCACAACCTGTCGCGGTGCGTCGGCGGCTACGTGACATTGTGCTGCTCTGAGCACCAGGTCGCCGGCGGGGCGCAGAAAGCAAAATACTTTCGTGTGCACTGCGCTTTTGGTGCAAGTTCAGGAAATCGAGGTGGTCGAAATTAAACCCGGAACCCACCACGACGGCGTCCCTCTTTGTAACGTACTCTTCAGCTTCCAAACATTCAACGCCACTTTTTTTTTTTTTAGAATATGCCGGCAGCTTGACAAGTGTACGAAATGTCCCCCCCCCCCCCCCCAGTCACTCGTTCAGCATATCAGGGGCGAAAAATCGATACCAATGCCCGGCAGTCATTGCTTGAAACCCGCAGGTTTCGTGTGGCAAATGTCGATGTTGGGAAATCGGATTGCCGACCCCGCTGACCAAATGGTTATCCCCCCCCCCCCCCGTCAACAACGGCAACAAAAAATGAAATAAAAAGTGGGGGAGGAGGGAACCAGAAGAAACGAATTCGATTGTCCGCTTCCGAAGGGCGTGGAGCGTATTCAAAAACGGGGGAGGAGCATGTTTTTATTAGAGGAACGCGCAACAAATTAAACAATCTATTCCGCGTTCAAAGACTGCTTCCTTCTTAGGCACAAGCTCGTTTCTTGCCTGTTTGATGATCTTCGCGTGGCAGTTTGGCAAGCGTTTCGATTCGACTCGCGTTCGTTCTTTTATTTTTATGTTGTTCCTTGCCTTTGTATTCGCGCCTCTCTTTGATTCCACTCGTGTATAATGTGATGGCAATGACGTTACGGGCTACCCAGTCCGCAGCACTTAAGTCGTGCGTAAACCACGTTAAATCTGCGCGTTTCTCCCAGCAGTGCTGCAAGTTCGCCGGTGTCAGGGACAGCGCGTGCGTGCAAGATGGATGTCGTTATAAAGAGCTGCCGCTCTTTGTGAGCACTTCTAACAACATAATAGAAGCGAAGATCCAGCTCCTTCAACGTGGCTTTTTACAGCAAGTTGAAACCTCGCGTGGCACACAGGACAGCGTCGCGCCTTAATTTGAAGGCGGCAATTTCGGCATCGTCGTTAAACAGCCCTGCTGCTACAATGTTGTATTCCACTCTTGGGCCTTTCACGCTTGAGTGCGCGGTAAGCCTAGTTGCTCTATACCGCGGCCTCGTGAGGACAGATGGCGTCGCAAGATGGATCGTCGTGACGGGACGTGCTGTATCGGTCGCTGGATGTTACCCCGGACTAAGTGTACACCCTACATTATGTTTGGCGCGAGTTCGGTGCCACTGCGAATGCGGGAGGCTTCCTTGAAGATTGGTGCGCATGCGCTGAAGCACCGAGTCTCTTACAGACGTCCTGTAGTGGCCATCGAACCTTCCTGAACATTTGTGAAACATGCCTGATAAAAAAATGAAGAAAAAGAAGGCTTCGGCATTGAAGATGAGCGCCACAATCTGCCCTTACCACATGCATCGTCGTATGAGACCTGCAGAGGTGCCGCTGTTATAGTACTTCGTGTTAAAAGCCGTATGATGTGCTTTATATTGAGGCGACAAAGTTGGATTACTTGCCGACGAAAAGCACGTACGTAGTCGCAACAATGTCACGCCTGTCTGTGAAACATAGGCGTTTCGGTTTTTCCGGAGCCTCGCACTGCGACA